>NC_091986.1:207431932-207783932 GCF_044704955.1 Pristiophorus japonicus
GTAGGGAACGGAATCTGCTGTCCTTACCCGGTCTGGCCTATATGTGACTCCAGAACCACAGCAATGTGTTCGACTCTTAACTGTCCTCTGAAATAGCTACTCAATTGTACCAAACTGCTACGACAAAGTCAGCATTGTGTGGGAGCACCTTCACCACATGGACTGCAGCGGTTCAAGAAAGCAGCTCACCACCACCTTCTCAAGGGCAATCAGGGATGGGCAATAAATGCTGGCCCACTTCTCCATAATGAATACATTTAAAAAAAATTAGTAATGTTGCTTGAGGACAGGAGAACTCTCCTGCGCTTCTTCGAATAGTGGCCATGGGGTCTTTTCAGTCCACCTGAGAGGGCAGACGGGGCCTCGGTTTAACGTCTCATCCAAAAGACGGCACCTCCGACAGTGCAGCACCCCATCAGTACTCCACTGGAGTGCCAGCCTGGAGTATATGCTCAAATCTCTGGAGTAGAATTCGAACCTACAACCTTCTGCCTTAGTGCTGGGCGTGGTACTCACTGAGCCTTGGCTGAAACCTGAAAATACAAAGCAAGCATTGAGAGAGAACAGGAGGGGTGTAGAGACATACTGTTGGGGCTGCGTGGAGGTAATTTAATCTGTTTCTAGCCACATTATACCTGACCTGCTGGGAGCGCTTACTGCTGAGACTGGGTTCCTGAAATGGAGACGTATTGTACATCCCAGCATCAGCATTACCATGATAAGCACACACAAAACAGAACATTCATGTACACACAGGAGTAAAGTGGGAAGCGGTCTGGTTTAAAAACAGCCTGTATACAGGCAGGTCACAATGAAGTCTTCACATGGATCTGACAGTGAGAGCTCTACAATCATGAGTGACTTTTACTTTATCTTCATGCTAGACCTGCTGGCATTTGAGATACCCCATACAAATTAGGGAAAAAATATTTTTCTGCAAAAGCAGATGAAAAATAAATCCATCCTTTAGAGGGAGCTCTTGCACTGTCCAAGTCATCCTCGACAGTGGTTTTATACATTCGAAAGACTGTTTCAGAAAAAATTTACGAAAGGTTTCTCTGGCAAGAACAAAATCTCAAAACAGGTTAGTAATGTCAGATAGATCAGGGGTTCATAAGAACGTAAGAATTAGGAGCAGGTGTAGGCCATTCGGCCCCTCGAGCCTGCTCTGCCATTCAATAAGATCATGGCTGATCTTCTACCTCAACTCCACTTTCCTGCACTATCCAGGTATCCCTTGATTCCCTTAATATCCAAAAATCTATTCATTTCTGTCTTGAATATACTCAACGACTGAGCATCCACAGCCCTCTGGGGTAGAGAATTCCAAAGATTCACCACCCTCTCAGAAAGAAATTTCTCCTCATCTTAGTCCTAAATGGCCGACCCCTTATCCTGAGACTGTGACCCCCTGGTTCAAGCCCCACTCCAGAGAGTTGAGCACAAAAATCTAGGCTGACACTCCAGAGCAGTACTGAGCGAGTGCTGCTCTGTCAGAGATGCCGTCTTTCGGATGAAACGTTAAACCGAGACCCCTTCTGCCCTCTCAGGTAGATGTAAAAGATGGCATGACGCTATTTTGAAGAAGAGCAGGGGAGTTATCCCCAGTGCACTGACCAATATTTATTTCTTTGGCAGTACCTCCCAAACCTGTGACCTCTACCACCTAGAAGGACAAGGGCAGCAGGCTCATGGGAACACCATTACCTGAAAGTTCCCCTCCAAGTCACACAGCATCCTGACTTGGAAATATATCGGCCGTTCCTTCATCATCGCTGGATCATAATCCTGCAACTCCCTCCCTAACAGTACTGTGGGATCCCCTTCAACACGCCACTGCAGCAGTTCAAGAAGGCAGCTCACCATCACCACCTTCCGCGATGAAGGGGTTGTCTTATGAGGAAAGGTTGAGTAGGTTGGGCTTATACTCATTGGAGTTTAGAAGAATGAGAGGTGATCTTATTGAAACTTATAAGATAATGAGGGGGCTTGACAGGGTAGATGCAGAGAGGATGTTTCCCCTCGTGGGGGAATCGAGAACCAGGGAGCATAGTTTCAGAATGAGGGGACAGCCATTTAAAACGGAGATGAGGAGGAATTTCTTCTCTCAGAGGGTCGTGAATATTTGGAATTCTCTGCCCCAGAGAGCTGTGGTGGCTGGGACATTGAATATATTTAAGGTGGAGATTCACAGATCTCTGAAAGAGAAGGGAGTCAAGGGTTAAGAGGAGTGGGCGGGGTAGTGGAGTTGAGGCCAAGATCAGATCAGCCATGAACATTAATAAGAACATAAGAACATAAGAACAGAAGAACATAAGAATTAGGAACAGGAGTAGGCTATCTAGCCCCTCGAGCCTGCTCCACCATTCAAAAAGATCATGGCTGATCTGGCCGTGGACTCAGCTCCACTTACCCGCCCGCTCCCCATAACCCTTAATTCCCTTATTGGTTAAAAATCTATCTATCTGTGATTTGAATACATTCAATGAGCTAGCCTCAACTGCTTCCTTGGGCAGAGAATTCCACAGATTCACAACCCTCTGGGAGAAGAAATTCCTTCTCAACTCGGTTTTAAATTGGCTCCCCCGTATTTTGAGGCTGTGGCCATTAGTTCTAGTCTCCCCGACCAGTGAAAACAACCTCTCTACCTCGATCTTGTCTATCCCTTTCATTATTTTAAATGTTTCTATAAGATCACCCCTCATCCTTCTGAACTCCAACGAGTAAAGACCCAGTCTACTCAATCTATCATCATAAGGTAACCCCCTCATCTCTGGAATCAGCCTAGTGAATCGTTTCTGTACCCGCTCCAAGGCTAGTATATCCTTCCTTAAGTAAGGTGACCAAAACTGCATGCAGTACTCCAGGTGCGGCCTCACCAATACCCTGTACAGTTGCAGCAGGACCTCCCTGCTTTTGTATTCCATCCCTCTCGCAATGAAGGCCAACATTATATTCACCTTCCTGATTACCTGCTGCACCTGCAAACTAACTTTTTGGGATTCATGCACAAGGACCCCTAGGTCCCTCTGCACCGCAGCATGCTGTAATTTCTCCCCATTCAAATAATATTCCCTTTTGCTGTTTTTTTTTCCAAGGTTGATGACCTCACATTTTCCGACATTGTATTCCATCTGCCAAACCTTAGCCTATTCGCTTAACCTATCTAAATCTCTTTGCAGCCTCTCTGTGTCCTCGACACAACCCGCTTTCCCACTAATCTTTGTGTCATCTGCAAATTTTGTTACACTACACTCTGTCCCCTCTTCCAGGTCATCTATGTATATTGTAAACAGTTGTGGTCCCAGCACCGATCCCTGTGGCACACCACTAACCACCGATTTCCAACCCGAAAAGGACCCATTTATCTCGACTCTCTGCTTTCTGTTAGCCAGCCAATTCTCGATCCATGCTAATACATTTCCTCTGACTCTGCGTACCTTTATCTTCTGCAGTAACCTTTTGTGTGGCACCTTATCGAATGCCTTTTGGAAATCTAAATACACCACATCCATCGGTATACCTCTATCCACCATGCTCGTTATATCCTCAAAGAATTCCAGTAAATTAGTTAAACATGATTTCCCCTTCATGAATCCATGTTGCGTCTGCTTGATTGCACTATTCCGATCTAGATGTCCCGCTATTTCTTCCTTAATGATAGCTTCAAGCATTTTCCCCACTATAGATGTTAAACTAACCGGCCTATAGTTAACTGTCTTTTGTCTGCCCCCTTTTTTAAACAGAGGCGTTACATTAGCTGCTTTCCAATCCGCTGGTACCTCCCCAGAGTCCAGAGAATTTTGGTAGATTATAACGAATGCATCTGCTATAACTTCCACCATCTCTTTTAATACCCTGGGATGCATTTCATCAGGACCAGGGGACTTGTCTACCTTAAGTACGATTAGCCTGTCCAGCACTACCTCCCTAGTGATAGTGATTGTCTCAAGGTCCTCCCTTCCCACATTCCCGTGACCAGCAATTTTTGGCATGGTTTTTGTGTCTTCCACTGTGAAGACGGAAGCAAAATAATTGTTTAAGGTCTCAGCCATTTCCACATTTCCCATTATTAAATCCCCCTTCTCATCTTCTAAGGGACCAACATTTACTTTAGTCACTTTCTTCCGTTTTATATATCGGTAAAAGCTTTTACTATCTGTTTTTATGTTTTGTGCAAGTTTACTTTCGTAATCTATCTTTCCTTTCTTTATTGCTTTCTTAGTCATGCTTTGCTGTCGTTTAAAATTTTCCCAATCTTCTAGTTTCCCACTAACCTTGGCCACCTTATACGCATTGGTTTTTAATTTGATACTCACCTTTATTTCCTTGGTTATCCACGGCTGGTTATCCCTTCTCTTACCACCCTTCCTTTTCACTGGAATATATTTTTGTTGAGCACTATGAAAGAGCTCCTTAAAAGTCCTCCACTGTTCCTCAATTGTGCCACCGTTTAGTCTGTGTTTCCAGTCTACTTAGCTAACTCTGCCCTCATCCCACTGTAGTCTCCTTTGTTTAAGCATAGTATGCCCGTTTGAGACACTACTTCCTCACCCTCAATCTGTATTACAAATTCAACCATACTGTGATCACTCATTCCGAGAGGATCTTTTACTTGGAGATCGTTTATTCTTCCTGTCTTATTACACAGGACCAGATCTAAGATAACTTGCTCCCTTGTAGGTTCTATAACATACTGTTCTGAGAAACAATCCCGTATGCATTCTATGAATTCCTCCTCCAGGCTACCCCGTGCGATTTGATTTGACCAATCGATATGTACGTTAAAATCCCCCATGATTACTGCCGTTCCTTTTTCACATGCCTCTATTATTCCCTTGATTATTCTCCGCCCCACCGTGAAGTTATTATTTGGGGGCCTATAAACTACGCCCACCAGTGACTTTTTCCCCTTACTATCTCTAATCTCCACCCACAATGATTCAACATTTTGTTCATTAGAGCCAATGTCATCTCTCACAATTGCCCTGATATCATCCTTTATTAACAGAGCTACCCCACCTCCTTTCCCTTCTTGTCTATCCTTCTGAATTGTCAGATACCCCTGAATGTTTAATTCCCAGTCTTGGCCACCCTGCAACCATGTTTCTGTAATGGCCACCAAATCATACCCATTTGTAATGATTTGTGCCGTCAACTCATTTACTTTATTTCGAATGCTGCGTGCGTTTAGGTAGAGTGTTTTAATACTAGTTTTTAAACCATGATTTTTAGTTTTGACCCCTCCTGCAGCCCCTTTATATTCATACATATTGTCCCTTCCTATCACCTTGTGGTTTACACTTACCCCAGTGCTACTCTGCTCTGTTGCCTCCTGCCTTTTGCATTCTTTCTTGGGGTCCTGTTCATCTGCGCTCTCACCCATTCTAACTAGCTCAGAGCCCTCTCCTGGATTCTGAATACTCCTCGCATTGAGGCACCGAGCTTTCAGGCTAGCCTTTTTATTACACTTTGACCCTTTAGAATTTTGCTGTACAGTGGCCCTTTTTGTTTTTTGCCTTGGGTTTCTCTGCCCTCCACTTTTACTCATCTCCTTTCTGTCTTTTGCTTCTGTCTCCATTTTGTTTCCCTCTATCTCCCTGCATTGGTTCCCATCCCCCTGCCATATTAGTTTAACTCCTCCCCAATAGCAGTAGCAAACACTCCCCCTGGGACATTATTTCCTGTCCTGTATAGGTGCAGACCGTCCGGTTTGTACTGGTCCCACCTCCCCCAGAACCTGTTCCAATGCTCCAGGAATTTGAATCCCTCCCTGCTGCACCACTGCTCAAGCCACGTATTCATCTGCGCTATCCTGCGATTCCTACTCTGACTAGCATGTGGCACTGGTAGCAATCCCGAGATTACTACTTTTGAGGTCCTACTTTTTAATTTAGCTCCTAGCTCCTTAAATTCGTCTCGTAGGACCTCATCTCTTTTTTTTACCTATGTCGTTGGTACCAATGTACACCACGACAACTGGCTGTTCTCCCTCCCTTTTTAGAATGTCCTGCACCCGCTCCGAGACATCCTTGACCCTTGCACCAGGGAGGCAACATACCATCCTGGAGTCTCGGTTGTGGCCGCAGAAACACCTATCTATTCCCATTACAATTGAATCCCCTATCACTATCGCTCTCCCACTCTTTTTCCTGCCCTCCTGTGCAACAGAGCCAGTCACGGTGCCATGAACTTGGCTGCTGCTACCCTCCCCTGATGAGTCTTCCCCCTCAACAGTACTCAAAGCAGTATATCTGTTTTGCAGGGGGATGACCGCAGGGGACCCTTGCACTACCTTCCTTGCACTGCTCTTCCTGCTGGTCTTCCATTCCCTAGCTGGCTGTGGACCCTTCACCTGCGGTAAGACCAACTCGCTACACGTGCTACTCACGTCATTCTCAGCATCGTGGATGCTCCAGAGTGAATCCACCCTCAGCTCCAATTCCGCAATGCGGTCCATCAGGTGCTGGAGGCGGATACACTTCCCGCACATGTAGTCGTCAGGGACACCGGAGGCGTCCATGAGTTCCCACATGGTACAGGAGGAGCATATCACGTGACCGAGCTCTCCTGCCATGACTTAACCCTTAGATACACTTAATTTGGCGACAACAATGTTAACAGCTTACTTACTGATATAAAAAAAAAGACAACAATGTTAATGGGTTACTTACTGATATAAAAAAGAAAAAGAAAAGCGACTCACCAATCACCAACCAATCACTTACCCCTTTGGCTGCGATGTCACCTTTTGATTTCTTTCTACTTTTTTGCTTTTTCTCCCGGCTGGGGCTGCACAAGCTGGGCCTTATGTAGGTCTTTCCAACTCACGCTGCTCCCGCCTCTCGCCGACTGTCGTTGAATGGAATAGCAGGCTCGAGGAGCCAAATGGTCTACTCCTGCTCCTATTTCTTACGTTCTTATGTTCTTATTAGGGATGGGCAATAAATGCTGGTCTTGCTAGCAACGACCACATCCCGTGAATGAATAAAACAAAACTGCCCAATTGCCTATACCGCCAGGCATGGTTAAAATCGTACCCCAAAATCCTGGTTGTACGGCGCAGGTTTTTTTTGCTCGGTGATTTCAATGGCAGTACCCACAATGTGTCGCTAAGCAACCTCTTCTGGGCTCGGCCCTGTTGTTGGTGTGGAGCCTTTGAAAATTTTGCCTGGATTCTCCGACAGGTTAATGGATGTTGTGTCTGGAGAATCCAACACTTTCTATTTCAGACAGCCAGTACAGCCTTGAACACCCTCCACAGCATCAAAGTTGTCCAAATCAAGCTCACAAATGATAATCGCGTTGGCCCCACTTAAGATTTCTAAATCTCTGGCATTAAATTGACAGCGAGACGGATTATTTTAAAACAATTATTAAAACACACACACACACACATTTATCAGCATTCATTGGCTATCCTATGGATCTTACTTATTTACAACAGATACAATGTTACAATAATGATTTATAAAAAGGTATACCTCACTTTCCTCCGGCTGGCTGAACACACGGCCTGCTGTTTCGGCTGGTCTTCAGCAGGAGGTCTGCCGTGTGCTCGGAGAGAAGGAGGGATAGAACAGTCTGTGCTTGGGTTTTTATATCCCTTAAGTCCATTGTTCCTCCGAAAGCCTCAGGGTTGGACTTTGGTTCCAGGGCAGTTCCTTATTGACTCTCCTCACTCATGTGTCTGCTGGACTGGCCCAGCCATCCCTTGATTAAGTTAATGGCTTTCCAATTAAGACAATATACAAACAGCACGCTGGAGGTCTGTGAGCTTCCATTTTGAATCTTTCAAAACTGTCTTTTCGTATAGTGTACACTTTCAACATTTATACATACACAGAATCAATTTTATTACTGAACACTTTTATTCTTACAAACTCCCCACCTTGAGGGGGAAATATCCTGATTGACTTCTCATATGGTTTATCTCCTCAGGGCTCATATATCATAAACATTGAGAGGGTTCTGCTAGCTCTGCTGTTTATGGGTTTTAAACTTAGAAATCGAGAGAGAGAGAAGTGGATTGATGATTGATGATGTTCTTGAGTCATGCTGCAGCTCCCACTTCTCCATCTTTCCTCGGCTTCGATCGTGGCCGGTATCGTCCTGACAACCGTGAGGATCCGTAACATGGTCTGTGGGAAACAAGATCAGTGCAGTATTTACTCTTTGGCAGTTTTTAACTGATTAATGTGAAACCACTTCTTGTCCTTAACGCCCTTTTCCCCCAGTAACTGAATCAAATAAACCGCGGGGTTCAATCAGTCTAAAATCATATGCGGACTCCATCACCTGGGCTCAAAGGCAGCTTCTTTTTCCCATAATTTGGAATCATTACTGAGTCTCCCACCTCGTATTCAAAGGGACGTACTTTCTTCTCAAAGTACCTTTTAATTTGTCTTCTTGACTTCCCCAATTTGGTGGCCACAAATCAATTGATCTGATCGGTGTGATCGACCACTTGTTCCAGACACGTGGAGCTACATGTTTTCATTGTCATGACTGATCCCTGTTAGTGTTAGCTGGCCTGGTGTTCTCATGAGCTTCCCTGTCATGGCCCGATATGGGGAGACCCCTGTTGTTCTATGAGGTGTGGACCTCAGTGCCATTAAGCACATTGGCAGCATGTTAGCCCATTGAGTGGGGTGATTGGCGCACAATCTTTTTAACATTAACTCGAGGGTCCTGTTCCTCCTTTCGACCCCTCCGGACAACTGGGAGTGGTGAACAATATGTAATTTGTGTTTTATCCCCAACATTTCCTGCAGGTGGGTAAAAATGTTACCGGTAAAGTGTGAATCTTGATCACTGTCCACTTGTACTGGTACTCCCCACCTACAAAACACATGATTCAATAATGTTTTGGCTGCTGTGATTGTGGTGTTGAAGCGGCAGGGGAATGCTTCGATCCATTTAGTGAATTGATCCACCACCACTAGGGCATGCTGAAAATTGCCTTGCACCTGTGGCAGTGGCCCAATGAAGTCTATCTGGAGGTGAGTCCATGGCCCTTGAGGTGGGGGTGCGCTTTGAAGCAAGGCTCGGTTAGTGCATGTGGGAGGATTGTGTTGCAGGCATGGCAGGCAACGTGCCACATATTGGTTGATTGTTTCCCTCATGGAAGGCCACCAAGCTGTGGATGTCACCTTATAGAAGATTACCAGGGCCGAATAGTGCCCTGCTGTGGGGTGGGAGTGAAAGAGTGAGAGCAGTTCCTGACCCACCTCTGGTGGAACACTCACCTTCGGACAGGTGTTTGGCTTTCTTTTGAACATCAGCAACTGCTCATCTGAGTCAGGGGCAGTGGTATTGGGAGCCCAGGCTGTTGGTTGAGGAAGGGGTTTGTCTACATTGTGCCAGGCGCTTACAACAGGATATGACCAGTATTGTTGCTGCAGGGATTTTAAATCTAGGTGATCTGTTGGGGAGGCCTTGCTAACAGGGCTCAACAACTATATTCACTATCTCCCCATCAATTGCAGCATCCTTAGTTGCTCTGTCTGCTCTGGAATTTCCCTCGCTATGTGGACCCCCTTTTCTATGGGCTGCTACCTTTCCTATGAAGCAGGGCTGTGATCGCTGTTTAAGGTATGACCAGAGCAGGCGTAACCAGGGCCCATGGACCAGGGCCTTACCGACTATCGTTCAATTGTCATTTTTGTGGTGTAGGGGCAGGGAGTGCATGGTGTTTATAGCATAGGCACTATTGGACCAAATATTCACAGGTCTATCTAAGGTTTCCTTTACAGCAGTTAGAAGTGCAGCGATTTCTGCATATTGTGAAGACTGTCGCTGGATGGTTCTTTCTGGCAATACCACAGCATACCCAGTGTGAGGGGATCCCTCAATGTGATATGAGAACCCATTGATGTAGACATGTGGGGCACCCTGCATGGGCTCTTTCGGCACAGGATGGGTCTCAGAGTTAATCAGGGGTAACGGACATTCATGCGGGTCCCCCTCATAGATCAGAAATTGTGGCAGCCATGTGGTGGGTTTGGAAATGATATCAATGTCTCTTTCCATAAATTCCAATGTCCATTTGCTGAGGTGCGGTGAGGAAACTAGCAAATCTCCAGGTTTCATCAGTAGTTTCAGAGGTGTGTGTCCGCTGTGCAGGATTGTAGCCAGTAACCCAGTAATAAAGGTAAAGTGATGTACCGAGCAGAAGATGGCCAGTAGGTGGCGCTCACATGCAGTATACGTCTTTTCTGCCCCCTGCAGGATTCGAGACGCATATGCAATGGGCTGTAATCGATCAGCTTGCATTTGGCACAGAACTGCAGTGAGGCTTTGCTCTGTGGCCCTGACCTCCAAATGGAAGGGCTGCATGGGATCAGGAGGGATCAGACATGCGACCTGTATCAGTGCAGTTTTTAATTTAGCCACGGACTGGGTGTGGGCATCACCCTGCAGTTTTATTAAATCATACAGGGGCTTTGCACACTCTGCAAAACCTGGGATAAAGTTCCTTTGGTACCTCACCAAACCCAAGAATAATCGTAGGGCTGTTTTGGAGGTGGGTAATGGCAGTAGCTGTATTATCTCCACCTTGTGAGAGTTGGGGGATGATCCCTCTGGAGAAATGGACACTCCTAAAAAGATGACCCGTTCTTTTACTAATTGAGCCTTATGGGGATTCACCTTTAGTCCCACCTGAGCCAACGATGTCAAAAGGTTGTGTAAAAGGGACAGATTCTCCTCCATGCTGTCGGTTGCCAGCAGTGGGTCGTCTACGTACTGCAGCAAGCAGGTAGGGCGGGAAAAGTCTTTTAAAATTGCAGCCATTCTTTTGTGGAATATCGTGGGGGCATTGTGGAACCCCTGAGGCAGGCATGTCCAGGTGTAGCTCTGGTCCTCAAACGTGAATGCAAATTTGTACTGGTCTTCCCTCTTAACAGGGATACTCCAGAATCCATTGGCGATGTCGAGGGTCGAGAAGTACTTAGAACCAGCAGGAATTTGAGATAATATGGTGGGAGTTTCTCTTACTACCGGTGAGCAGGCTGGTGTTACAGAATTTAACTTTCTGTAATCAATAGTCAATCGCCAGCTGCTATCAGGCTTTTTAACCGGCCATGTGGATGAATTGGTCGTGGAAGTGCCTGTCCTAAGAACACCCTGCTCGACTCGGGATTTTATGGTGTCTCGGATGTAAGGGTGACTCTCCCTTGGGATGGGATACTGTTTAGTGAATGAGAGGGGGGCTCCCTCAATAGATTCCTCACCTACCATCTTTCCACAGTGCATGCGGCAAACACCGCTAGTGTTCCTGAATTAGTTTTGCCACAGTTTCATTTTTTGCTCCCTAGAGCGTTATACTCAGATGGCTTTTTAATAGCAAAAACAGAGTGAGTATCTGAATTTTCTATCACTCCTGCCTTATCTCTCAATCCCATCCAAACACAGTCCTGATTATAATCTATCACCGCACCATACTGATCCAACACATCAGTCCCTAAAATTCCCCTTCCGTCGGGGCTGGTCACCAGCATCGGCGCTGGGACCTTCCAGGTGAGGCCTCCCAACTGAAGTTCAGTGGCCTTCATTGTATACGCGGTGGCTGTATCACCGTTAAACTTTTAAGGGTCATACAACCCTTGCCTGCCGCTACATGGCGTTCAGGTTATGGGGTGTGGATGATGGTAATGGCTGAGCCAGTATCGATAAGCATAATCTGCTGCCTGCCCCCTTTTAAGACAAGAAGGACTACTGGTCGCCCGCTGCCATCACATCGGAACCCCACTTCCGACCAATCTTTGGGGGCCGAACCCTGTCATGGGGCCGATTTTTGAATGGGGTCTCTCTAAAGAGTGAGCATCGGCGATTGTGTGCACCGGTAAATGATTTTGCATCCTCCTCGTGGCAACTTGGGTTTGTATGAGGGTTATCAACTGATCCAATCGTTGATCTGTCCCAGAGGGCTTGGATTCGTTCCTGGAGAGGTATCTATGCGTTGCATCATGGTTCGGTAGTAATCTGTGTTTGCAGCAGTCTTTTGCTAGGTGGCGTACTTACAATTAAAGCACTGTCCCTTAAAGGGTTAGTTTCGAGATCCCTCCACCATTGACAGAGGTTTATTTGCAATGGGTGGTGACTTCACCTTTAACTGGTCTTTTACCATCTCCCAGGTTATTTGAGCACTGGTCTCTGTCTGTCCACTGATTGGTGGGCCTCATGGCTATGCCCAGGATGGTTTTAATTAAAAGGTGGAGTTGGTTCAGGAACATCGATTTAAACTGTTCCTGATTCTTTCCTACTGTAGCATTTGCGGGTGCCTGGATCTGCGTACGTTGATAGATATCATACAGACGATTACTGAAAGCTGTAGTGGTCTCTTCTGGGCCCTCCTTGGTCTGATTAAGTAGAGCCACTAAGTTCAAGTTTTGGATCCCTAAATGGTTTAGGATTTCGGTCATGAGTATCGGCCGCTGTGCCAGGCTGGAGGACTGCGTCTGGCAGATTATCTTTTAGGGAAGTGGGTCAGGCCAAGAGGAGGACTCGTGTTAAGTCTCTCTCTCCCAACTTGGGGTGACCCCTCCTGAAATTTGCCCACCTCCTATTAATTTCTAGTGAGTCATCCCCATCATTAATGGGCCCCAACTCGTGGCTACACACCGTGGCGTCAGCACCAGATATGGGCCGTGAGTCAGTATGGTTACTGGTGATGTGACTGTGCATATTACGTCATAAAGAAGTGGTTAGGGTATGGCTACGATTGGCTCTTGTGTCTCCAAAGTATCCCATTCTACACCACTCTCCCGGGGATTAAACTGACTGCCTTCCTCGTCCCCTTCTGCTGTCTCTGTTATGGCTCCCCGTGTTATTGCGGATAGCAGGGCCTGCTGCTCCCCTAACTTACTTTTAGCCTCGCTATTTCTAGTTGGCACTGGGAGTGATCTGCCTCCCTATGTGGCTTCTTAATTATTTCCCTTAATGCTCCCCTAGCATCTTCTATCACTTGGTGGAGCCTCAAGTTTTACAATTTATATTTTTTTAATTCTAATTTGTTTTCATTTGCTTCAACAATGGCTGCGGTGGCATTTAAATTTGAGAAGCTTTGTTGTTGTGCAACCCCCCTTTCTAATTATTTAATACTGTGGTTTAATCTTCCAATTTCTTCTTAAATGCTGTATTTCTCCCTCTTTTACCAGCTTCACAAGTTGGAGGCCTTCTTCCTTTTGTTGTTTTATACCTTCAATCTCTCTTTCTTTTAGTTGAATCTATTTTACTTGCAATTCTTTCAAATCTTGTATCACTTTGACCTCCTGCCTCATTAATTCCTCATCTCTCCAGGCACAATAAAATGCGCTGAATGCCACAAGACTGTTTGCCCATTTTGGTCTTAGCTACCCTTTATCTACTCTCTCCTGGATAAGTGCCACCAGCTCCCCGAAGGACGCAGGTTGACCCTTGTGGAGGTACCGTGCCTGAGCCTTTAACTCTTCTAGGTCTTGTATCAGGAACTTTTTGGACAACTTCTCCTGATAAACTAGCTCAACATTTCTTTTTATTGTTGGCTTTCTGTTCTTGACTGATCCCTTCATCCTGTGTCTTTTGAATATAACTACTGGTGGGTCCCCACTTAAACAGTTACAACTATCAAGATGGCTGCTCCTTAAGACGCAACTCTCCTGATCCGTTTAACCGTTTATAATTATACTTCGCAACCTAAGTTAGATTCGCAACATCCGAAATTTCCAATTGTTCAAAAGAATCATCAAAAAGCTGTCTCGCCAGATGCCCGCATTCTCCACCAATTTGTAAGATTTCTAAATCTCTGGCATTAAATTGACAGCAAGACGGATTATTTTAAAACAATTCGGAACAGTTTATTAAAACATACACACGCGCACATTTATCAGCAATTGTCGGCTATCCTATGGATCTTACTTAGTTACAACAGATAAAATGTTACAATAATGATTTATAAAAAGGTATATCTCACTTTCCTCTGGCTGGCTGGCTGAACACACGGCTTGCTGTTTCGGCTGGTCTTCAGCAGGAGGTCTGCCGTGTGCTCGGAGAGAAGAAGGAATAGAACAGTCTATGCTTGGGTTTTTATATCCCTTAAGTCCATTGTTCCTCCGAAAGCCTCAGGGTTGGACCTTGGTTCCGGGGCAGTTCCTTTATTGACTCTCCTCACTCATGTGTCGGCTGGACTGGCCCAGCCATCCCTTGATTAAATTAATGGCTTTCCAATTAACACAATACACAAACGCCATGCTGGAGGTCTTTGAGCTTCCATTTTGAATCTTTCAATGCTGTCTTTTCGTATCGTCTACACTTTCAATATCTATACATACACAGAATCAATTTTATTACTGAACACTTTTATTCTTGCACTGGAGAATTCAACACTTTCTATTTCAGACACCCAGTGCAGCCTTGAACACCTTCCACAGCATCAAAGTCGTCCAAATCAAGCTGACGAATGATAATCGCCTTGGTTCCACTTGTGGGGGAGTACAAAACTAGGGGCCATAAAGATGTACACTAATAAATCCAATAAGGAATTCAGGAGAAACATCAACACTCTGGAAATGGTTAGAATGTGGTACTTGCTACCAAATGAAGTAGTTGAGGTGAATAGCAGAAGTGTATTTAACGGGAAACTCGATAAGCACACGAGGGAGAAAGGAATAGAAGGATATGTTAATGGGGTGAGATGAAGAAGTATGGGAGGAGGCTCGTGTGGAGCATAAACACTGGCATGGACCGGTGTTGGTTTGATCAATTTTCAAATCCCTCCATGGCCTCGCCACTCCCTATCTCTGTAATCTCTTCCAGCCCCACAACCCCCCGAGATATCTGCGCTCCGCTAATTCTGCCCTCCTGAGCATCCCTGATTATAATCGCTCAACCATCGGTGGCTGTGCCTTCTGTTGCCTAGGCCCCAAGCTCTGGAACTCCCTGCCTAAACCTCTCCAACTCTCCACCTCTCTTTCCTCCTTTAAGACGTTCCTTAAAACCTACCTCTTTGACCAAGTTTTTGCTCACCTGCGCTAATTTCTCCTCATAGAAACATAGAAACATAGAAAATAGGTGCAGGAGTAGGCCATTCGGCCCTTCGAGCCTGCACTGCCATTCAATGAGTTCATGGCTGATCATGCAACTTCAATACCCCATTCCTGCTTTCTCGCCATACCCCTTGATCCCCCTAGTAGTAAGGACTACATCTAACTCCTTTTTGAATATATTTAGTGAATTGGCCTCAACAACTTTCCGTGGTAGAGAATTCCACAGGTTCACCACCCTCTGAGTGAAGAAGTTTCTCCTCATCTCGGTCCTAAATGGCTTACCCCTTATCCTTAGACTGTGACCTCTGGTTCTGGACTTCTCCAACATTGGAAACATTCTTCCTGCATCTAACCTGTCTAAACCCGTCAGAATTTTAAACGTTTCTATGAGATCCCCTCTCATTCTTCTGAACTCCAGTGAATACAAGCCCAGTTGATCCAATCTTTCTTGATAGGTCAGTCCCGCCATCCCGGGAATCAGTCTGGTGAACCTTTGCTGCACTCCCTCAATAGCAAGAATGTCCTTCCTCAAGTTAGGAGACCAAAACTGTACACAATACTCCAGGTGTGGCCTCACCAAGGCCCTGTAAAACTGTAGTAACACCTCCCTGCCCCTGTACTCAAATCCCCTCGCTATGAAGGCCAACATGCCATTTGCTTTCTTAACCGCCTGCTGTACCTGCATGCCAACCTTCAATGACTGATGTACCATGACACCCAGGTCTCGTTGCACCTCCCCTTTTCCTAATCTGTCACCATTCAGATAATAGTCTGTCTCTCTGTTTTTACCACCAAAGTGGATAACCTCACATTTATCCACATTATACTTCATCTGCCATGCATTTGCCCACTCACCTAACCTATCCAAGTCACTCTGCAGCCTCATAGCGTCCTCCTCGCAGCTCACACTGCCACCCAACTTAGTGTCATCCACAAATTTGGGAGATACTACATTTAATCCTTTTGTCTAAATCATTAATATACAATGTAAACAGCTGGAGCCCCAGCACAGAACCTTGCAGTACCCCACTAGTCACTGCCTGCCATTCTGAAAAGTACCCATTTACTCCTACTCTTTGCTTCCTGTCTGCCATGAGGCTCGATGTCAAATTTTTATCTCGTAATACTCCTGTGAAGCACCTTGGGGCATTTCACTACGTTAAAGGCACTATATAAATACAAGTTGTGGTTGTTGTTGATTGACCTGTTTCTGTGCTGTCAAATTCTCTGTAATTCTCTGTGACTATCACTGTGACACAGTGTCTCTCCTGGTCTCCTCTATAGCCTTTGACACCATTCCCTGCCGATGGCTCTCACTCACTGGGTTCCATTCTTGCCTCTCTCACTCTAGCCAGAGCACCTCAAGCAACCGCCCCTCTTCAGACTCCTGCACCGTTACCTCCATCCTCCCATAAGGATTCTTCCTTCACCCCCTCTCCCTCCTTTTTGACCTGCTGTCCCTTGGTAACATCAGCTACAGACATGGGGGCATCTTCCTTAGTTGATGGCAACTGGTTCTACGTCTCCACGACACCTCCAGTGCATCATGCCGTCAGACTGCTTGCCCAACATCTGCTCTTGGATGGGCTGTAACGCTCTGCAGTTAAACAACAACAACAACTTGATATATATGGCACCTTTAACGTAACAAATAAAGATACACACACTCACACATACAGATACACACACAGATAAACACATACACACATGCACAAACACGTACGCACGTGCACACACAGATTATAGATACACACACACATACACATACACACACAGACATGCACACACAGACATGTGCACACATACAGGCACATGTGCACAACACAGACATAGACACACACATTCGCACAAACACAAACACACACACAACTCAGCTTCTGACTGAGCAATTTAAGTATCAGCACATCCCAGCCAGCATGGAATCAGAAACCAGCTCCTACACCTAATTAATTTTACAGCACTCAGTGGGATCTCCTTGAGGTTGATGCATCAATGTTGAGGTTAAAACATGACACACTGCACACTTGCTTGTGAATATATAAGAGACTCCTGAGGGATATCTGGGCAAGACAATAAATGATCAAACGAGGAACAGCGTATTCTGCTAGACATCGTTCATTTTTAATTGAAATGTGCTTTTATCTGTTCAAAAACCATTAGTAAAACTGCTGTGGGATGCAACCAGATTCCATTTGATTAACTCAATCTGAATATTGAGCTGCCGTATAAATGAAAAATTTTAACTTCGATGAAGTGATAACATATCTTCATAAATCTGGTTTGCAGTTTATTGTAGAATTCCACACTGATCATTTTTGAAATTTTAGATTATTGGACTTCAGTTACACGAAGAGACTGGAGCAGAAGTTAAGGGGAGATGTAAGCGGTATTAAAATCATGAAGGATTTTGATAAGAGCACATAATGAGAGACTGTTCCCAATGGCAATACAGTTGGTAACCTGGGGACATGGATTTAAAATAATCGGCAAAAGAGTCAGAGGGTGAAGAGATTTATTTTTACGCAGTGAGTTGTTATGATATGGAATGTGCTGCCTGAACAGTAACTTAATAGTAACTTTCAAAAGAGAATACTTAAAGGGGAGAAAATATTTAGCACTGTGGGGAAAGAGCAGGGGTGTGGGACTAAATGGACAGCTCTTTCAAAGAGCTGGCATAGGCATGATGGGCCGATTGGCCTCCTGCAGTGCTGCATTATTTTATGAAGTAACTATTTGTACTAAGTCTTCCTTTTGCGCATTTGTCTCCCGACGCACGCGCAGAAGCGAGAGTTAGGACAAATATCACCGACTCCGCTCCCCCACCCCGCTAGCGCATGCGTCCAACACCGCATTGCCTCCGGAACGCATCCGCCAAGCATCAGAGCCACCAATAGTAGCAAGCCCCGAGCCACCCGCAGCGCCGCAAGTGACTGCTTGGGGGTGGGGTGGGGGGCGAAGAGAGAGCGGGGCGGCAGGGAGAACAAGAATCGGGAGAGAGCTTGGGGGGGCGGGGGCAGGGAGAGAGAGAGAGATTGGGGGGGAGAGAGAGATAGCTTGGTGGGAGAGAGCGAGCTTGGGGTGGGGGTGTGGAGAGAGAGCATGGGTTGGGGAGAGAGAGCTTTGGGGGGGCAGAGAGAGAGAGAGAGAGAGCCTGGGGAGAGAGAGAGAGGGAGAGCTTGAAGGGGGGAGAGAGAGAGAGCCCCGGGGGGGGGAGAGAGAGAGAGCTTGTGGGTGGGGGGGCGAGAGAGAGAGAGAGCTTGCGGGAGAGAGAGAGAGAGCTTGTGGGTGGGCAGTGAGAGAGAGAGAGAGAGAGAGCTTGCGGGAGAGAGAGAGAGAGAGCTTGGGGAGAGAGAGAGAGAGAGAGACTGGGGAGAGAGAGAGTTTGGGAGAGGGAGAGAGAGTTTGAGGGGGAAGAGGGAGAGCTTGGGGAGAGAGAGAGAGAGAGAGAACTTGGAGGGGGAGAGAGAGAGCGCCTGGGGGAGAGAGGGAGAGAGCTTGTGGATGGGGGGAGAGAGAGAGCTTGGTTAAGAGAGAGAGCTTGTGGGTGGGGAGAGAGAGAGAGAGAGCTTGGGGGAGAGAGAGCCTGGGGACAGGGAGGGAGAGGGGCAAGAGAGAGAGAGAAAACCAGGGTGGGGGGTGGAGAGAGAGAGAGAGAGAGCTTGGGGGTGAGGAGGGAGAGAGAGAGAGCTTGGCGGTGAGGAGGGAGAGAGAGAGAGAGAGCTTGGGGGAGAGAGAGCCTGAGGACGGGGAGGGAGAGGGGAGAGAGAGAGAGAGAGAACCGGGGTGTGGGGGGGGGGGAGAGAGAGAGAGAGAGCTTGGGGGTGAGGAGGAAGAGAGAGAGAGCTTGGGGTGGGGGTAGAGAGCAAGAGAGAGCTTGGGGGAGAGCGAGCTTTGGGGTAGAGAGAGCCTGCGGGGGCGGGGGGGGTGGGGGGAAAGAGCCTGGGAGGCAACACACGTGCATGGGTAATGGACTTAAGCTGTGGGAGGGATGTACTTGCGTTGGGGTAAGGGACTTCGGCTGGAACTTGGTGGCTTTTGGGGAGATCTATCCTCTGTGGCTTCTGAAGTCAAAATGGATCGAGTTACAAATTGGAAAGTCACTCAGATGTTGTGCTGGGCAGTTCCAATTACACGTTCCAGAGGAAGTTCCGGGTGTGGCTTATCCTCCAAGGGGACATAGAAACATAGAAAATAGATGCAGGAGTAGGCCATTCGGCCCTTCGAGCCTGCACCGCCATTCAATATGATCATGGCTGATCATGCAACTTCAGTACCCTATTCCTGCTTTCTCTCCATACCCCTTGATCCCTTTAGCCATATGGGCCACATCTAACTCCCTTTTGAATATATCCAACGAACTGGACTCAACAACTTTCTGTGGTAGAGAATTCCACAGGTTCACAATTCTTTGAGTGAAGAAGTTTCTCCTCATCTCGGTCCTAAATGGCTTACCCCTTTTCCTTAGACTGTGACCCCTGGTTCTGGACTTCCCCAATATCGGGAACATTCAGCGATAAGTCATGTGAAAATGGAGAGCCAATCAGAGAAACGGCTGCATTTCAGTTAGAACAAATGGACGCAGTCATTATTTCATGCTGCTAAACCTGTTGACAATTGGAAGTAAAAATTGGGGAAAAATAGTTTTCCACAAAACAAATTAAAAATAAATCTATCCTTTAGAGGGAGCTGTCACTCTGAGGAAAATCAATCATGGGGTGCATCAGAGTTGAGCCAGACCCTCCCCATCCTATCTGACACACACTTGCCCACATACACGCACACACACACCACACACTTGTGTGCACACACACTGCAATCTACACCCATCCCATCATAGGCAATCCCTCGAAACAAGGATGACTTGCTTCCACGGCAAAAAAGGATGAATTCACAGGTGTTTCAATGAAGGACCTAATATTCCAGGTCTCGAATTTCATCCTGAGGGGTGGAAGATACCTGTGCGTGGATTTTTTTAATGTGTGGTGGCTGTTGCACACCAGCCACCACACGGGCTTGACAGAGCTAGGCCTTGGTCCAGTGGCAAGGGTTAACCAGGACGACTGGAGACCTGCTCTGCTGCATGGACCTAGTACGCACACATATCGCAATGTGGGCTGGCCCGTGCTGCCCCTGGGCCCTCGCCTCTTCTGGCCCAGAACTCGTGCCTCTCCTGGGCCCCAATCACATCCTGCTACAATCTCTTGCTGAACCTGCTGTATCTGCCCACGCACCAATCATCCACCCAGCACATCAATACAATCCACGTATCCTTTCATGTCTGTTTTGTCAATTTACTTCCCCAGCTCAAGCACGACAGGATGGCTGGCTTTACACTGCAGCTGTTGGGAACTGAAACCAGTGAGACAGACCCCAGCAAAGCTCATAGCCCAGGATAGCGGGCATTGGGGATTCTGAACTGTAATGACCGCAATGACTGTATCTGTGTAATGTGTCACTTAAATACATTAAGTGACACATTACACAGATACAGACATAGCTCCGCACCTTCCTCTATCTATCCGCTGGGTTTACGCACACTACATCACAATGTACTTGCACACTACACCACACACTCTACCACACACTCATGCGCGCACGCACACACCACACACTCGCGCGTACACACACACACTACACAGTTGCACGCATACACCACACATGTGTGTGCGCATGCACACCACGCACTTACTCGCCTAGCCGAAGACCGCCCGAGGCGGGCAAAGTGCATCCGGGAGGGCGTTGAGCTCTTCGAGTCTCAAAGCAAAGAGCGTGAAGAGGTCAGGCGCAGGCAGCGGAAGGAGCGCGCGGCAAACCAGCCCCACCCACCCCTTCCCTCGACGAATGTCTGTCCCACCTGTGACAGGGTCTGTGGCTCTCGTATCGGACTGTTCAGCCACCAAAGAACTCACTTTGGGAGTGGAGACAAATCCTCCTCGATTCCGAGGGACTGCCTATGATGATGACGACTCGCGCACACACCACACACTCGTGAGCACACACGCACACACTTGCGCGCACACACAGCACACGCAAGTAGGCAGGCGGTTTCCAGCTCGGCTTTCTGAGTAGTGATCAGGAGCAGTAACATTGACTGATCTGTTCCTTGCCCTCGTCCAGGGGTGCTGACTCTGGCTGCTCCTCCAACAGAGATCAACGAATACTGCAGCCTGGGGGACCAAACCTTCTGCTCCATATGGCTTTGTATTAAACAGGTCAATGCCTTTAAACACTAAAGCATCAGGGGACCTGTCAATTTTTAAGATTGGACGACCAGCAATATATATTGCAACTCAAAATGTAATCGTCACCCACTGGATGACTGGGAGAATGTATTTACAGCTCATATAATTTAATGCTCGGAAATGGCAAGTCTATAATTTCTTACCAGAGCTTTTCCAGTGTAACTGAAGTTTAATTACCAGACCCTCAACAAAAAAAGGAGATCTGCAAATTCTACAAAGACCGTTTTGCACAAAGGGTTTTACATTTACTGGCGGAAAAGAAATAAAACATAATGGGTTCACGATAAAACCCTTTTATTATTTCTGAGTAAGAGATTTTACTGCGCCACGTTTGAATTATAGATTACAGCTCCAAATGTTATAACATCAAGTCTCCGCTGTGTATGTTCATCAGGTAATTCGAGTTGTGTAACATCAAACAGCCTGTCTGCCTGCTCGAGCTTTGCAATGCAGATTCTTGGTGTGGGAATACAACTACAGACTCCCGGGCGATACAGTGCATCTGTTCCCCTGGTCTCCATGGAGGCTCTTAACTTGTCTAAAGTTGCTGGAGATTATATCAATATACAAGCTTCTTAAGGGGACTGAGTGAACAGCTCAGTAGGTTAGTACACCGGACCTTCTCCACAATGTCCGGAATGTTACTCCAATTCAGAACGATGGGTTAAGTATCTCCTCAGTCCCTCTGTCATGCTACCATGCAAAATAAGGTTCAGGAAGGAGCAGTTTCCATGCTGCAATATTGTACATTATGTGGAGTAAATTTTTGTAATCATTTAATGCTCCTGTTACAGATCTTTGTGCAATAGGAGTGCATTTTACAACAGTGACTACACGCCAAAAATATTTCATTGGTTGTAAAGCCCTTTGAGACGTTCGGTGGCCGTGAAAGGCGCTATATAAATCCAAGTCTTTCTTTTTTTATATCAGCAATTCAGGAATGGTCCTGGGATGAGAGGGTTGTCCTCCGAGGAGAGATTGAGTAGATTGGGCCCATACTCTCTGGAGTTTAGAAGAATGAGAGGTGATCTCATTGAAACATGTAAGGTTCTGAGGGGGATTGACAGGGTAGATGCAGAGAGGTTGTTTCTCCGGGCTGGAGAGTCTAGAATTAGAGGGGCATAGTCTCAGGATAAAGGGTCGGCCATTTAGGACTGAGATAAGGAGGAATTTCTTCACTCAGAGAGTTGTGAATCTTTGTAATTCTCTACCCCCAGAGGGCTGTGGAGGCTCAGTCTTTGAGTATATTCAACGCTGAAAAAGATTAATTTTTGGACACTAGAGAATCAAGGGATACGGGGATAGGACGAGAAAGTGGAGTGAGGTCAAAGATCAGCCATGATTTTATTGAATGGCGGAGCAGGCTCGAGGGACCGTATGTCTTACTCCTGCTCCTATTTCTTCTGCTCTTAAGAGCTGCATAATTTTTAAGATCATTTGGTTTCCACAGTTGACATTTTCTTTGTCCCAGTAACTTAGGAACCACAGCCATGTAATACTTGGTCATCTCGTGAATACACATTCCTACATCCTTTGATACTATTCAGAAGCAGCTATTTATCCAGTTCATTTTTGTTAGATAAAGGGTATTAAGGGGTATGGAACCAAGGTGGATAAATGGAGTTCAGATACAGATCAGCCATGATCTAACTGAATGGTGGAACAAGCTCAAGGGGCTGAATGGCCTCCTCCTATTGCTATGCTCCTAACAGTTAATTACCAGCATTATATGCTTGCAGAGGTCTGTATCTTCCATGTGATGGGGAGGCGGGAATTTGATGTAATCTCTAGTCTTCATTAATGATTGTTGTACAGTTCAAATCTGCACTTGGCCTTCTCCCAATACCGTTCTGTTGCACACTGTCACTATTAGTCTGCTTGCCTCTAAAATATTTAAAACACCCGGATGACGTCCTCCAACATCTTTATTTCTCATACTCATTTCCTCGATGTTTGCCAGCTCAATTCAGTTGACAACATTCCAGCCACTGGGCCAGCAGTTTGAGCTAAAGAGATGGGTTTCAAAAGAGATGGCGCAATCCAAGATCCAGGAGTACGGGCTGAGGGACGCACTTAAAATTGGTGCAGTCGCCGCAAAGGCACGGTGGGGAAGGGCCACAGTTTAAAGTCCTTCTGCCCCGGTAAACCCAGGGGCAGGAATCAGTACAAAACTCCCCTCGGGCTGTACTTGCAACTTTTTTGTGTACATGGAGCACCATGATCTGTAAACACCTATGTAGTGCCATGTATAATGCAAGGTCTGTTTTGTAATGCACGTGAAAAGAAAAATGTAAATGTACCGTCACCCATTCCGTGTACTGTATAGTGACACGTGTAATGTAATTTGTTGAATGTACTACAATGTATCCCGTATTGTACCGAATTGTACTTGAACTGAAAAGCAAGGAAATGTATCGAACGGAACTGCCGTCAGCACCCAAATGTAGTGTATGGGATTGCTGACCGCAGCTAAATGTACTGAACGGCTTTTGAATGTACTGTACAAATTTTTATATGAATAAAGTATATTTTGAAATAAAAAAAAAGATGGGTTTCAAAAGTCGGAGAGGTGGAAAAGCAAAGCCTTAATCATGGAAATGCAGAGGTCAGGACCCAGGCGGCTATCAGTGCTGCCACATCCGGTCGTGAATGGTGGTGGGCCATTAAACAGCTAGCGGGAGGAGGAGGCTCCATGAATCATCGTCATCATAGGCAGTCCCTCGAAATCGAGGAAGACTTGCTTCCACTCTAAAAGTGAGTTCTCAGGTGGCTGTACAGTCCAATACAGGAATTGCAGTCTCTGTCACAGTTGGGATAGACAGTGGTTGAAGGAAAGGGTGGGTGGGGGAATCTGGTTTGCCGCACGCTCCTTCCGCTGCCTGCGCTTGTTTTCTGCAAGCTCTCGGCGACGAGACTCGAGGTGCTCAGCGCCCCCCCTCCCGGATGCTCTTCCTCCACTTAGGGCGGTCTTTGGCCAGGGACTCCCAGGTGTCGGTGGGGATGTTATACTTTATCAAGGAGGCTTTGAGGGTGTCCTTGAAGCGTTTCCTCTGCCCACCTTGGGATCGCCTGCCATGTAGGAGTTCCGAAGTAGAGCTCTTGCTTTGGGAGTCCTGTGTCGGGGATGCGGACAATGTGGCCTGCCCAACGGAGCTCCATGAATATCCCCATCTTATTTGATGGTGGAGCTCAGCACATGAGTGGAAAAGACAAGGCTGAAGCGTTTGCAACCATCTTCAGCCAGAAGTGCGAGTGGATGATCCATATCGGTTTATTCCTGAGGTCGTGCCATCACAGAAGCCAGTGTTCAGCTAATTGGATTCACTCCACAGGATATCAAGAAACAGCTGAGAGCACTGGATACAGCAAAGGCTTTGGGCCCCAACAACATCCCGGCTGTCGTGCTGAAGACCTGTTCTCCAGAACTAGCTGCGCCTCTAGCCAAGCTGTTCCAGCACAGCTACAACACTGGCATCTACCCGACAATGTGGAACACTGCCCAGGTATGTCCTGTCCGCAAAAAGCAGGAAAAATCCAATCCGGCCTTTCACTGCCCCATGTGCAGGATTTCGGCCTTCTGCTGCCCCTGTTAGCATCCCGGAGGGGCAGCAGTGGCGGTGGTGAGCTCTTCCACGTGGGCAGCCAGCTTCCAGCTTCCCGCCGGGACTTTCGGTGCCAGTTCTGATGGGGCGCGGAGCATTACCGCCTGGAAGAGGCAAGCCGGCATGCAATGTCCCTGGTTGCGACACTGGCTCGATTTGTGGCTGCCACCCGATTCGTAGCTTTTATTTTCAAAAATATATTTATTCATATAAAATTCTCACAATACATTGGAAAATAGTTCAGTATCTCGTGGTCAGCAATTCCATACAATTCGTTTGAATGCTGACAGCAGTCCATACAATGCACTAGCGTACATTTCATTTCAAGGTACAGTTTAGTACAATCCGTCAATCACGTTACATGTACTACTGTGCAAATAAGGGTATTACATGGAGCAGATGAGAACAGGTTAACATTACATTCCAGGATACATTTCAATACCGATCACGAATCACGTTACATGTAGCACTATGTAGATGAAAGCAGTACACGGAACATGTGGGGATACATTTATATTTCTTTACAAGTTACTAAACAGCGCAGAGACTTTCATTATACATGGCACAACGCAGGTGTTTTTCAGTACATGGTGCTCTATGTATACAAACAGATTAACAAGTACAGATCCGTAGCGCTCTATAGAGCGCCCCCTGCTGGGATCACCTGGGAAAGCGGGCAGTCCGTGCTGTGGCGGCCACATTGAGGTAAGTAATGTCCACCTTAGGTAAGTGGTTGTTTCTTATTTTGCAATTTATGTTGTGGTGGCGTGAGTTATTTATTGGGAATGTTAATGGTGGTTTTCTTTCAGTTTCCTCCCCACCGGCCTCTCTTACAGTACTCCGAGGCCAGCTGTTTAGCTCGGGGCTTTCACTTGCTCAGCCGGCCGAGCGCCCTAAGAGAGGTGTGTAACGCCTCCCTTAGCGCTCCGCTCCACACTCAGAGCCCAGCTGATGAATTTTGCTGACTGAGGTGCAAACTGTTCCCGGGCGCAAGCTTTATCGTCCCGCCGCCATTACCGCCCCGAAATGAGCAAAACCGAAAATCCAGCCCCATCAGTCTATTCTCAATCATCAGCAAAGCGATGGAAGGTGACGTCGACAGTGTCCACAACAAGACCATGTTTATAAGGTCAAGTGGCACTTACTTACCAATAACCTGTTCACCAATGCTCAGTTTGGGTTCCGCCAGGAACACTCGGCTCCAGACCTATTAGAGCAATGGCCCAAATATGGGACAAAGGAGTTAATTCCAGAGGTGAGGTGAGAGTGAATGCCCTTGACATCAAGGCAACATTTGACCGAGTGTGATACAAAGGAGCCCTAGTAAAATTGACGTTAATGGGAATCAGGGCAAAAACTTTCCACTGGCTGCAGTCATACATAGCACAGAGGAAGATGGTTACGGTTGTTGGAGGTCAATCATCACAGCCCCAGAACATCGCTGTAGGAGTTCCTCAGGGCAGTGTCCTAGGCCAAATTATCTTCAGCTGCTTCAATGATTTTCCTTCCATCATAAGGTCAGAAGTGGGGATGTTCGCTGATGACTGCACAGTGTTCAGTGCCATTCGCAACTCCTCAGATAATGAAGCAGTCCATGCCCGCATACAGCAAGACCTGGATGGCATTCAGGCTTGGGCTGATAAGTGGCAAGTAACATTTGCGCCACACAAGTGCCAGACAATGACCATCTCCAACAAGAGTTATGGAAGAGCGAGGCCACAGAGGGATTTGAACACAAAGATGAGAATTTAAAATTTGACCTATTGGTGAATTGAGAGCCAATGTAGGTCAACGAGCACAGAGTGAGATTTGTTGTGAGTGAGGACACGGGCAACAGAATTTTGGATGCGCAAAAGTATATGGAGGATGGGAAATATGAGGCCAGGCAGAGC
Organism: Pristiophorus japonicus; assembly: GCF_044704955.1. Classification (NCBI taxonomy): domain Eukaryota; kingdom Metazoa; phylum Chordata; class Chondrichthyes; family Pristiophoridae; genus Pristiophorus; species Pristiophorus japonicus. Next base: position 207,458,695 of record NC_091986.1, read on the forward strand.
ATTGGAATAGTTGAGTCTGAAGGTAACAAAAGCATGGACGAGGCTTCCAGCAGCGGATGGGTTGAGGCAAGGACGGAGATAGGAAATATTACGGAGGTGGAAATCAGCAGTCTTCATGATGGAGATGATATGGGGTCATTTTCTCAGCTCAGGGTCAACTAGAGGCCGAGAACAGTCTAGTTCAGCCTGAGACAGTGGGCAGGGGTAGGGACGGAGTCGGGAGATGGGAAATGGAGTTCGTAGCGGGGGCTGAAGGGAATGGGGTTCATGGTGGGGGGTGATGGGAATGGAGTCTATGGTCATCATCATCATCATAGGAGACCCTCGGAATCGAGAAAGACTTGCTTCCGCTCCTGAAGTGGGTTCTTTGGTGGCTGAAAAATCCAATACGAGAGCCACAGACTGTCACAGGTGGGACAGATAGTCGTTGAGGGAAGGGATGGGTGGAACCGGTTTGCCGCACGCTCTTTCTGCTGCCTGAGCTTGTTTTCTGCATGCTCTCGGCATTGAGACTCGAAGTGCTCAGCGCCCTCCCGGATGCACTTTCTCCACTTAGGGCGGTCTTTGGCCAGGGACTCCCAGGTGTCAGTGGGGACGTCGCACTTTATCAGGGAGGCTTTGAGGGTGTCCTTGTAACGTTTCCGCTGCCCACCTTTGGCTTGTTTGCTATGAAGGAGTTCCGAGTAGAGTGCTTGCTTTGGGAGTCTCGTGTCTGGCATGCGAACTATGTGGCCTGCCCAGCAGAGCTGATTGAGTGTGGTCAGTGCTTCAATGCTGGGGATGTTAGCCTAGACGAGGACACTGATGTTGGTGCGTCTGTCCTCCCAGGGGATTTGTAGGATCTTGCGGAGACATCATTGGTGATATATCTCCAGTGACTTGAGGTGTCTACTGTACATGGTCCATGTCTCTGAGCCATACAGGGGGGCGGGTATTACTACAGCCCTGTAAACCATGACCTTGGTGGTAGATTTGAGGGCCTGGTCTTCGAACACTCTTTTCCTCAGGTGGCCGAAGGCTGAAGAGGTTTGAAGGGAATGGAGTCTATGGTGGGGGCTGAAGGGAATGGTATTTGTGATGGGGGCTGATGATCATGACTTCGGTCTTGCCAATGTTTATTTGGAGGCCATTTCTGCACATCCAGATATCCAATGTGTCTGGAGGAGGTTGTCGAGGTAGGGAGGGGCATGGCTATGGACGGATTTGAGAATGCGGATTTTAAATGCGAGACGTTGGGTGAACGGGGACTCAAGCTAAGCCAGCGATGACAGGGGCGATGTGATGGGAGAATGGGACAGAATACTGCAGCCAAGTTTTCAACAATGCAGTGAGCAAAAATTTAGTTGCTACAGTGAGTACAAAAACACAAACTGACTTGTACCTGAGATGACGAGCACATTATGATCACTGGGCATGAAATGGAAACTGTTCTCCTTTTCAGCATTCGTCCCATAGGAAAAATAATTCCAATTCATCATTTTGATAGATAAACAATGTCAGATCCTGTAACTTATCAAGCCGATTAAATCTCTGCAAAATTCCCTTTATGTTTGAAAGGTTCTCGAATAAAAGCTCATAATAGCTACTCTACTGGTGATATTCTGCTACAATTAGTCACAGCTGAAGTTCTGCTCGAACACTGCATTCTACAACCCATTGCAATAATTACAGTGCCTGATTTTAAACACCATAGTCTAATATCTGAAAGGCTTCACTTAATGTAGGAATTTCCATTTTAAAAATGCTGATTCCACTCAGATATAAGCATGCAAGAACATAAGAAATAGGAGCAGGAGTAGGCCATACGGCCCCTCCATCCTGCTCCGCCATTCAATAAGATCATGGCTGATATGATCCTGGCCTCAACTCCACTTTGCTGCCTGTTCCCCATAACCCTGGGTTCCCCGATAGTTCAAGAATCTGTCTATCTCCACCTTAAATATATTCAATAATCCAGCCTCCACAGCTCTCTGGGATAGAGAATTTCAAAGATTCACAACCCTCTGTGAGAGAAGAAATTCCTCCTCATCTCCGTCTTAAATGGACGAGCCCTTATTCTGAAACGATGCCCCCTATTTCTAGATTCCCTCACGAGAGGAAACATCCTCTCTGCATCTATAAGAGGTGAATAATAATCTGGTTTAAATGATTGAATCATGCAGTCCCACAACTGGTTGAGGTTTCTCAAAGGCTTGTCTTCGCAAACCTTTCAGCAAGTGAAGATATTCTCCGGGGTAATTCCCACAGATAATTCCTTGCCTCCCTTCCTTTTGAAGAGTTTGTAGGTGTAAAGTCCTTACTAAATGGCACAAAACCCACACTAGGCACATTCTATGGACAAGGTCACTCTATGACCTGAACCTTTATTCACAGGACCAAGAAGTGATGACCCTGCGTGGGACCTCCCTTTAAATACTTGGATGACCAGATAAGGAGTGTCTCCCACATGTTCACACCCTATGGTCAAGGTGTGCATTGCTTAAGTATATACAGTATTGCAGTGGTGTTACATAGAGGTTAGTTACATGATAGTAGGCTTGAGGGCCTTGAGTGGTCCTCAGCGGAGAGAGATGAACCGCACAGCTGTGGCTCCAACATAGAAACATAGAAACATAGAAAATAGGTGCAGGAGCAGGCCATTCAGCCCTTCTAGCCTGCATCCGCCATTCAATGAGTTCATGGCTGAACATGAAACTTCAGTAGCCCCTCCCTGCTTTCACCCCTTGATCCCCTGAGTAGTAAGGACTTCATCTAACTCCCTTTTGAATATATTTAAAGAATTGGCCTCAACTACTTTCTGTGGTAGAGAATTCCACAGGTTCACCACTCTCTGGGTGAAGAAGTTTCTCCTCATCTCTGTCCTACATGGCTTACCCCTTATCCTTAGACTGTGACCCCTGGTTCTGGACTTCCCCAACATTGGGAACATTCTTCCTGCATCCAACCTGTCCAAACCCGTCAGAATTTTAAACGTTTCTATGAGGTCCCCTCTCACTCTTCTGAACTCCAGTGAATACAAGCCCAGTTGATCCAGTCTTTCTTGATAGGTCAGTCCCACCATCCCGGGAATCAGTCTGGTGAATCTTCGCTGCACTCCCTCAATAGCAAGAATGTCCTTCCTCAAGTTATGAGACCAAAACTGTACACAATACTCCAGGTGTGGCCTCACCAAGGCCCTGTACAACTGTAGCAACACCTCCCTGCCCCTGTACTCAAATCCCCTCGCTATGAAGGCCAACATGCCATTTGCTTTCTTAACCGCCTGCTGTACCTGCATGCCAACCTTCAATGACTGATGTACCATGACACCCAGGTCTCGTTGCACCTTCCCTTTTCCTAATCTGTCACCATTCAGATAATAGTCTGTCTCTCTGTTTTTACCACCAAAGTGGATAACCTCACATTTATCCACATTATACTTCATCTACCACGCATTTTCCCACTCACCGAACCTATCCAAGTCACTCTGCAGCCTCATAGCATCCTCCTCGCAGCTCACACTGCCACCCAACTTAGTGTCATCCGCAAATTTGGAGATACTACATTTAATCCCCTCGTCTAAATCATTAATGTACAATGTAAACAGCTGGGGCCCCAGCACAGAACCTTGTGGTACCCCACTAGTCACTGCCTGCCATTCTGAAAAGTACCCATTTACTCCTACTCTTTGCTTCCTGTCTGACAACCAGTTCTCAATTCACGTCAGCACACTACCCCCAATCCCATGTGCTTTAACTTTGCACATTAATCTCCTGTGTGGGACCTTGTCGAAAGCCTTCTGAAAGTCCAAATATACCACATCAACTGGTTCTCCTTTGTCCACTTTACTGGAAACATCCTCAAAAAATTCCAGAAGATTTGTCAAGCATGATCTCCCTTTCACAAATCCATGCTGACTTGGACCTATCATGTCACCATTTTCCAAATGCGCTGCTATGACATCCTTAATAATTGATTCCATCATTTTACCCACTACTGAGTTCAGGCTGACCGATCTATAATTCCCTGCTTTCTCTCTCCCTTCTTTTTTAAAAAGTGGGGTTACATTGGCTACCCTCCACTCGATAAGAACTGATCCAGAGTCAATGGAATGTTGGAAAATGACTGTCGATGCATCCGCTATTTCCAAGGCCACCTCCTTAAGTACTCTGGGATGCAGTCCATCAGGCCCTGGGGATTTATCGGCCTTCAATCCCATCAATTTCCCCAACACAATTTCCTGACCAATAAACATCTTCCTCAGTTCCTCCTCCTTACTAGACCCTCTGACCCCTTTTATATCCAGAAGGTTGTTTGTGTCCTCCTTAGTGTATACTGAACCAAAGTACTTGTTCAATTGGTCTGCCATTTCTTTGTTCCCCATTATGACTTCCCCTGATTCTGACTGCAGGGGACCTACGTTTGTCTTTACTAACCTTTTTCTCTTTACATACCTATAGGAACTTTTGCAATCCGCCTTAATGTTCCCTGCAAGCTTCTTCTCGTACTCCATTTTCCCTGCACTAATCAAACCCTTTGTCCTCCTCTGCTGAGTTCTAAATTTCTCCCAGTCCCCAGGTTCGCTGCTATTTCTGGCCAATTTGTATGCCACTTCCTTGGCTTTAATACTATCCCTGATTTCCTTAGATAGCCACGGTTGAGCCACCTTCCCTTTTTTATTTTTACGCCAGACAGGAATGTACAATTGTTGTAATTCATCCATGCGGTCTCTAAATGTCTGCCATTGCCCATCCACAGTCAACCCCTTAAGTATCATTCGCCAATCTATCTTAGCCAATTCACGCCTCATACCTTCAAAGTTACCCTTCTTTAAGCTCTGGACCATGGTCTCTGAATTAACTGTTTCATTCTCCATCCTAATGCAGAATTCCACCATATTATGGTCACTCTTCCCCAAGGGGCCTCACACAATGAGATTGTTAATTAATCCTCTCTCATTACACAACACCCATTCTAAGATGGTCTCCCCCCTAGTTGGTTCCTCGACATATTGGTCTAAAAAACCATCCCTTATGCACTCCAGGAAATCCTCCTCCACCGTATTGCTTCCAGTTTGGCTAGCCCAATCTATGTGCATATTAAAGTCACCCATTATAACTGCTGCACCTTTATTGCATGCACTCCTAATTTCCTGTTTGATGCCCTCCCCAACATCACTACTACTGTTTGGAGGTCTGTACACAACTCCCACTAACGTTTTTTGCCCTTTAGTGTTCTGCAGCTCTACCCATATAGATTCCACATCATCCAAGCTAATGTCTTTCCTAACTATTGCATTAATCTCCTCTTTAACCAGCAATGCTACCCCACCTCCTTTTCCTTTTATTCTATCCTTCCTGAATGTTGAATACCCCTGGATGTTGAGTTCCCAGCCCTGATCATCCTGGAGCCACGTCTCCGCAATCCCAATCACATCATATTTGTTAACATCTATTTGCACAGTTAATTCATCCACCTTATTGCGGATACTCCTTGCATTAAGACACAAAGCCTTCAGGCTTGCTTTTTTAACATCCTTTGTCCTTTTAGAATTTTGCTATACAGTGGCCCTTTTTGTTCTTTGCCTTGGGTTTCTCTGCCCTCCACTTTTCCTCATCTCCTTTCTGTCTTTTGCTTTTGCCTCATTTTTGTCTCCCTCTGTCTCCCTGCATAGGTTCCCATCCCCCTGCAATATTAGTTTAACTCCTGCCCAACAGCACTAGCAAACACTCCCCCTAGGACATTGGTTCCGGTCCTGCCCAGGTGCAGACCGTCCGGTTTGTACTGGTCCCACCTCCCCCAGAACCGGTTCCAATGCCCAGGAATTTGAATCCCTCCCTGCTGCACCACTGCTCAAGCCACGTATTCATCTGCGCTATCCTGCGATTCCTACTCTGACTAGCACGTGGCACTGGTAGCAATCCCGAGATTACTACTTTTGAGTCCTACTTTTTAATTTAGCTCCGAGGTCCTTAAATTCTTTTCGTAGGACCTCATCCCTTTTTGTACCTATGTCGTTGATACCAATGTGCACCACGACAACTGGCTGTTCTCCCTCCCATTTCAGAATGTCCTGCACCCGCTCCGAGACATCCTTGACCCTTGCACCAGGGAGGCAACATACCATCCTGGAGTCTCGGTTGCGGCCGCAGAAACGCCTATCTATTCCCCTCACCATCGAATCCCCTATCACTATCGCGCTCCCAATCTTTTTCCTGCCCTCCTGTGCAGCAGAGCCAGCCACGGTGCCATGAACTTGGCTGCTGCTGCCCTCCCCTGATGAGTCATCCCCCCCAACAGTACTCAAAGCAGTGTATCTGTTTTGCAGGGGGATGACCACAGGGGACCCCTGCACTACCTTCCTTGCACTGCTCTTCCTGATGGTCTTCCATTCCCTATCTGGCTGTGGACCCTTCTCCTGCGGTAAGACCAACTCACTACACGTGATACTCACGTCATTCTCAGCATCGTGGATGCTCCAGAGTGAATCCACCCTCAGCTCCAATTCCGCAACGCGGACCATGAAGAGCTCGAGGCGGATACACTTCTCACACACGTAGCGCCCAGGGACACCGGAAGTGTCCCCGAGTTCCCACATGGTACAGGAGGAGCATATCACGTGACCGAGCTCTCCTACCATGTCTTAACCCTTAGATACCCTTAAATTGGTAGTAACAATGCTAAAGTTCACTTAATGATGTAAAAAATAAAAAGAAAAGCTACTCACCAATCACCAGCCAATCACTTACCCCATTGGCTGTGACGTCACTTTTTGATTCCCTTCCACTTCTATTTTGCTTTCTCTCCCGCTGTAGCTGCACCGGTACGCCTTTATAGGCCGCTCCCCTCTCACCAACTGCCGCTGGCTCTCGATCTCCCGCTGGGCTTTTCATAGGTCGCTCCCCCCTCACCAACTGCCGCTGGCTCTCGATCTCCCGCTGGGCTTTTGATATGTCGCTCCCCTCTCAACATTTGAGATAACGCTCCTCAGCAAAATGGAATTGGTAGCTCCCTTGACTTGAAGGTCAGTTCAGTAGGTTGGAGATTCAGACAGTCTTCTTAACAGTTTTCCAACTAATCCAGTTCCTCAAACACACTTCGAAAGCAGCTCCCAGACCTGCGACCTCCACCAACTAGATGGACAAGGACATCATCATCATAGGTAGTCCCTCGAAATCGAGGAAGACTTGCTTCCATTCTAAAAGTGAGTTCTCAGCTGTACAGTCCAATACGGGAATTACAGTCTCTGTCACAGGTGGGACAGACAGTGGTTGAAGGAAAGGGGTGGGTGGGGAGTCTGATTTGCCACATGCTCTTTCCGCTGTCTGCGCTTGTTTTCTGCATGCTCTCGGCGACGAGACTCGAGGTGCTCAGCGCCCTCCCGGATGCTTTTCCTCCACTTAGGGCGGTCTTTGGACAGGGACTCCCAGGTGTCGGTGGGGATGTTGCAATTAATCAAGGAGGCTTTGAGGGTGTCCTTGAAATGTTTCCTCTGCCCACCTGGGGCTCGCTTGCCATATAGGAGTTCCGTGTAGAGCGCTTGCTTTGGGAGTCTTGTGTCGGGCATGTGGACAATGTGGCCCGCCCAATGGAGCTGGTCAAATGTGGTCAGTGCTTCGATGCTGGGGATGCGCATGAGAACACCATCACATCCAAGTCACACACTATCCAGTCCTTCCTTCATTGTCACTTGGTCAAAATCCTGGAGCTCTCTCCCTAACAGCACTGTGGGAGCACCTTCACCACAAGGACTGCAGCGGTTCCAGAAGACGGCTCACCACCACCTTCTCAAGAGTAATTAGGAGTGGGCAATAAATGCCAGCCTTGCCAGCGACGCCCAACTCACCGAACGAATAAAAAGAAAATTGATGCTGGAAATCTGCATTTTGCTGGACCTCCATAAGTTTGAGGTAATGAAGCTTCAGGCATCTAAATTAATTCCAATTGACAGCATCAAGTGGAAGTTGCTTGTGATTGGGAGATGGCTTATTGGGCGATTTATCATCATGTCCAGCTTCCTTCACAGAAAAACAATCAACACCAATTTTCCAGCATGTTTAATCAGTGATGGTAACAAGATGCACTCCACGGGTCAATAAGTGTCAGTGATACATTAGAAGTACTCTGTGGTCAGATGCCAATACTATTGTGTTCCTAATACAGATGAGACTGCACACAGGGAGGTTAAAGTAATAGTGACCTCAGTCTTTATTAAGACACTCCAGAGTGAGGAGCAGGCCTTAGGGGCCGGCTAAGATACAGTGCTCCCAAGGGATGCTGGGAGCCCTTGGGACTTCAGGGGATGCGCTCCCTGGTTCGGAACATGGGAGTTCATGATTTACAGATACACAACATCACTCCCCCCCAACGTCAAAGTGAAAACTATTTACAAGGTGAGACGATCGGAGCCTTTCATTCTCTGGTGGACGCCTCGGTACAAATGTCTGTTCTGGTGTGTTGGCTGTGCCCTCGCTGGGCTGGTGTGTTGTTGGCCCTGCAGGGCTACTGGGTGAGCCTGGCCTTGCTGGGCTGTTGGGCGTGATGGGTTTGATTTCCTGGTCTGGGGTGATGTCGTTGATTCTTTGGGTGTATGTTGTGGGCTCAAAAAAGGTGGTATCTGCTGTGGGTTGTTCAGGGCAGTCTGTGAAGCGCAGCCTCGTTTGGTCCAGATGCATTCTGCAAATTTGTCCATTGTCTAGTTTGACTACAAACACCCTACTCCCTTCTTTAGCTATCACTGTGCCCGTGATCCTCTTGGGTCCATGTCCACAGTTTAGCACATACACAGGGTCATTCAGATCAATTTCCCATGACACAGTGGCGCGACCATCGTTTATATTTTGTTGCTGCCGCCTGCTCTCTACCTGATCATGCAGGTTGGGGTGAACCAGCAAGAGTCTGGTTTTAAGTGTCCTTTTCATGAGTAGCTCTGCCAGGGGCACCCCTGTGAGCGAGTGAGGTCTCGTCCGGTAGCTGAGCAGTATTCGGGACAGGCGGGTTTGGAGTGAGCCTTCTGTGACAGGATCGGACCAAGTCAGCATGGATTTATGAAAGGGAAATCATGCTTGACGAATCTCTGGAATTTTTTGAGCTTGTAACTAACAGAGTGGATAAGGGAGAACGAGTGGATGTGGTGTATTTGGACTTTCAAAAGGCTTTTGACAAGGTCCCGCACAAAAGATTGGTGTGCAAAATCAAAGCCCATGGTATTGGGGGTAATGTACTGACATGGATAGAGAACTGGTTGGCAGACAGGAAGCAGAGAGTCGGGATAAATGGGTTCTTTTCAGAATGGCAGGCAGTGACTAATGGAATGCCGCAGGGCTCAGTGCTGGGACCCCAGCTCTTTACAATATACATTAACGATTTAGATGAAGGAATAGAGTGTAATATCTCCAAGTTTGCGGATGACACTAAACTGGGTGGCGGTGTGAGCTGTGAGGAGGATGCTAAGAGGCTGCAGGGTGACTTGGACAGGTTAGGTGAGTGGGCAAATGCATAGATAAATGTGAGGTTATCCATTTTGGAGACAAAAACATGAAGGCAGAATATTATCTGAATGGTGGCAGATTAGGAAAAGGGGAGGTGCAACGAGACCTGGGTGTCATGGTTCATCAGTCACTGAAAGTGGCATGCAGGTACAGCAGGCGGTGAAGAAGGCAAATGGTATGTTGGCCTTCATAGCTAGGGGATTTGAGTATAGGAGCAGGGAGGTCAACTGCAGTTGTACAGGGCCTTAGTGAGGCCTCACCTGGAATATTGTGTTCAGTTTTGGTCTCCTAATCTGAGGAAGGACGTTCTTGCTATTGAGGGAGTGCAGTGAATGTTCACCAGACTGATTCCAGAGATGGCTGGACTGTCATATGAGGAGAAACTGGATCAACTGGGCCTTTATTCACTGGAGTTTAGAAGGATGAGAGGGGATCTCATAGAATCATATAAGATTCTGACGGGACGGGACAGGTTAGATGCGGAAGAATGTTCCCGATGTTGGGGAAGTCCAGAACCAGGGGACATAGACTTAGGATAAGAGGTAGGCCATTTAGGACTGAGATGAGGAGAAACTTCTTCACTCAGAGAGTTGTTAACCTGTGGAATTCCCTGCCGCAGAGAGTTGTTGATGCCAGTTCATTGGATATATTCAAGAGGGAGTTAGATATGGCCCTTGCGGCTAAGGGGATCAAGGGGTATGGAGAGAAAGCAGGAAAGGGGTACTGAGGGAATGATCAGCCATGATCTTATTGAATGGCGGTGCAGGCTCGAAGGGCCGAATGGCCTCCTCCTGCACCTATTTTCTATGTTTCTATGTGACTCCTTTAAGGCTCTGTTTGATGGTTTGTACTGCCCACTCTGCCTGCCCATTGGAGGCTGGTTTAAATGGGGCTGAGGTAACATATTTAATCCCATTGCGGGTCATGAATTCTTTAAATTCGACACTGGTGAAACATGGCCCGTTGTCACTGACCAGTATGTTAGCCAGGCCGTGGGTGGCAAACATGGCCCTCAGGCTTTCAATGGTGGCGGTGGCGGTGCTTCCCAACATTATTTCACATTCAATCCATTTTGAAAAAGCATCCAGCACCACCAGGAACATTTTACCGAGAAACGAGCCCGCATAGTCGACATGGATCCTCGACCATGGTCTGGAGGGCCAGGACCACAAACTTAGTGGTGCCTCTCTGGGCGCGTTGCTCAACTGAGCACATACGCTGCATTGCTGTACACAGGACTCTAAGTCAGAGTTGAAACCGGGCCACCACACGTGGCATCTGGCTATTGCTTTCATCATTATTATACCCGGGTGTGTGCTCTGCAGATCCTAGATGAACATCTCCCTGCCATTTTTGGGTAGCACTACGCGGTTACCCCACAACAGGCAGTCTGCCTGAATGGACAGCTCATCCTTTCGCCGCTGGAATGGCTTGATTAGCTCTTGCATTTCAATGGGGATGCTGGCCCAGCTCCCATGCAGTACACAGTTTTTTACTAGGGACAGCAGAGGATCTTGGCTGGTCCATGTCCTAATCTGGCGGGCCGTGACAGGTGTTTTATCATTTTCAAACGCTTCCATGACCATCAACAAGTCTGTGGGCTGCGCCACCATCAACAAGTTTGCAGGCTGCGTCATTTCCATCCCCGTGGTGGGCACTGGTAGCCGATTGAGAGCATCCGCACAGTTCTCGGTGCCTGACCTGTGGCGGATGGTATAGTTATACACTGATAGCACGAGTGCCCACCTTTGTATGCGGGCTGAGGCATTAGTATTTATCCCCTTGTTTTCAGCGAACAGGGATGTGAGGGGCTTGTGATCGGTTTCCAGCTCAAATTTGAGGCCAAACAGGTACTGATGCATTTTCTTTACCCCGAACACACACGCTAATGTAGAATTTACCAATATTTCGCAAAGATTCCTTGTACCTTTCCCCTGCAGAGGAGAAGAATCCCTTTCTGGACTTTTAAAATGGAAGGAAAAACTTTGGGACACAAATGAGTTTAAAGGGCAGACAAGGCCTGCAGGGGATAAAAGGGGATGTATTCATGGAGATCCCCCGCCCCCCCAGTGTTTGGACTCATAGGAAAGTAAAATTTTATTTGGAACTCGATGAACATTTTGGTATCCTAGGAAAAACTCTGAGGAAGAGTTTTACAAGTTTAAGATCTCTAAAAGAATATTTTTGGAACAGACTGTGCCAGGACAGAGAGTGGGACTTCACTCAGGAATTGGGTATTGGAGCTAATTTAATTTGTCTGGGAGAATGAGTCGATCGATAACGAACAAGAACTGTGAGACATATAAATTCGCGCCCTAGGACATAAACGCATCAAGAGCTATCAGGCTAATCACCGGAGACCATTAGTGGTATGCATGTGCAAACAGGCCCATAGAAATCACGGGCCCAGCCCAACAGCCCAAGGGTTTAAACACTGCTTCAACAATGTCAACCAGTGATTTTCCACATTAACACATCATAATCAAATTACTGCTGAACGAGCCCAACAAATTCTGACAAAGAAGAGAGCTCAAAACTAATGAGCAGCTCCCTTGGATCAAAGAGCTGGGCCAGATTTGGCGGGAGATAAGGAAGCTTTTTTGGGATATATCTATTCCCAGTTTTACAAGGGAAAATCAACAAGCAGCAGGAGGTGGGGAGTGAAGAAATGGAGTAGTGGAGAAAACTACAAGAAACAATCAAGGATCGACTGAGCATGCCGAGAGCAAGAGGCCCACGAAACGGAAGGTTTTCAACAACCAAATTGAAAACCCGGGCCACCACAACCAGCGAGATGACCAACCGAAACCAACTCAGCAAAAACCGAAGAATCAACATTTATTTCCACTCTACAATCTACTTCTGAATGACCAACAGGTGAGAAATTACCTAAAAGGACTAACTAAAACTATTCCTAACCAAAGAAAGTGGGTACTTACCCCATACATCCAAAACGCGACTTACCGCATCAACGGACTCACCCCAACCGAAGACTATGCAGTCGGAATTCCTCTCCTCCGTCCGGGGTACGGATCGCCTAGAAGGCCAAGTGCAATGAACCCCGAAACCGTGATTCACCGGCAACTGTCAAAAGGGATTGGTGAGCATAGCCCCTGAACCCCCAGAGCTATAACTTAGTTAGTTAGGGGAATTGGGAGGGGGAGGCTCGGATAACTTGTGTAAATGTATCTGCATTCTCCGCGTTACCCCATTTAGAGTTTAAGCTGTATTCTTTTCCCCACAGACTGTATGTTGACAATTTATTCAATGTGTTGTACCCCTCAGTATTACTATTCTGTGCGTGTTATTAAAGATGTGCCTTTTACTTCTTTTTAAACATAATAAAGCCATACCTGCTTCCTACCTTGAAACAGATTGTCTGTCCAAGTCTGTCACAGTCCCTTCATAATTCCAGAGTCGAGAACCAAGGGTGTAGGAGCGATTCGAAACCACTCATATAAGGTCAGAAGGGAAAGCTGACCCCCCCGAAAAGCATCCCTTACACTAATGCCTCTTTCTTAAACATGCTGTGGGCCCTCTTGGCCTCAGGCAAGCTCCTGGAGGCATAGACGACAGGTTGCAACTTCCCTGCAACGTTAGCTTGTTGTAATACACATCCGACTCTGTACGGCGATGCATCACATGTCTTTTACACGGGTTATGCAATACAAGCAGCTTGTTGGAGCACAATATGTTTCTGGCTTTCTCAAAAGCAATTACTTGTTTTTTTCCCCATACCCAGTTCTCACCTTTACGCAATAACACATGTAGGGGCTCTAAGAGGGTGCTTAACCCCGGTAAAAAGTTACCAAAATAGTTGAGGAGTCCCAGGAATGACCGCAGCTCCATTCTGTGGCCTGGGCGCGTTCCTGATAGCCTCTGTCTTGGCATCTGTGGGCCGAATGCCGTCCGCCGTGATCTTTCTCCCCAAAAACTCCATTTCTGTTGCCATGAAGACACATTTCCACCTCTTCAGCCGCAGCCTTACGCGATCCACTCGCTGGAGGACCTCCTCCAGGTTTTGTAGGTGCTCGACGGTGTCCCGACCCGCGATCAATATGTCGTCCTGAAAAACCACCATGCGTGGTACCGTCTTGAGTAGGCTCTCCATGTTTCTCTGGAAGATCGCTGCAGCCGACCGAATTCCAAACGGGCATCTGTTGTAGATGAACAGTCCCTTGTGCGTATTGATGCAGGTGAGGCTCTTCGAAGACTCCTCCAGCTCCTGCGTCATGCAGGCCGAAGTCAGGTCGAGCTTGGTGAATGTCTTGCCTCCTGCTAGCGTCGCAAATAGGTCGCATGCCTTAGGCAGCGGGTATTGGTCCTGTAGCGAGAAACGATTAATAGTTACTTTATAATCGCCGCAAATCCTGACCGTGCCACCACTTTTGAGTACTGGAACAATCGGGCTGGCCCACTCGCTGAATTCCACTGAGGAGATGATGCCCTCGCATTGTAGCCTGTCCAGCTCGATTTCCACTCTCTCCCTCATCATGTGAGGTACCGCTCGCGCCTTGTGGTGAATGGGTCGTGCCTCTGGGACCAAGTGGATCCGCACCTTCGCCCCAGAAAAGTTTCCAATGCCTGGCTCAAAAAGGGAACATGAGGCCTCATCGACATATGATAGTGCTCGGATATCATCCCAGTTCCAGCGGATTTTGCCCAGCCAGCTCCTTCCAAGCAGTGTGGGGCCATCGCCCGGGACAATCCAGAGTGGCAGTTCATGCACCATGCCCTCGTAGGTGACCTTGACCATGGCGCTGCCCAGGACAGTGATAAGCTCTTTGGTGTACGTTCTCAGTTTTATGTGGATGGGGCTCAGGGCTGGTCCGAATGCCTTGTTGCACCACATTCTCTCAAACATCTTTTTACTCATGCTGGATTGGCTAGCATTAGTGTCCAGTTCCATGTCTACGGGTAAGCCATTCAATTTTACATTTAGCATTATAGGTGGACATTTCGTTGAAAATGTGTGCACCCCATGTACTTCAGCATCTGCCTCCTCTCTCTCAGGCTTGAAATTGCTTTGATCCACCATGGACCGATTTTCCTCTGCCACATGGTGGTTAGCAGGTTTTGCAGAGCTTGCAGCTCATTTGCAAGCTCGTTGGAGTTGCCCCATTGTTCCACAGCTCTTGCAAACATACCCTTTGAAGCGGCATGAATAGGCTGAATTGAAGCCTCCACAACGTCAACAAGGTGTGAATTGCCTTGCATTCATCCCTTGTTGCGGACTTTGAGTCATCTGCATCACCTGAGGCCTGCTGGCAGTTGCAGACTCGTGGCTTCTGCCCTGTACATTTCTGCTCACAAACACAGTTCCAGTTAATTTACGAACATTGCTAGCACTTGTGTGCTGAGTGATTTATTTGGTGTTATCATTGGTGGACATAAACGCCTGTGCTTTCGCAATGGCCTTACTGAGGGTTGGTGTCTCTACAGTCAAAAGTTTTCGTAGGATGGTCTCGTGGCCAATGCCCAGTACAAAAAAGTCTCTGAGCATTTGCTCCAGGTAACCATCAAACTCACATTGTCCTGTAAGTAGCCTTAGCTCAGCGACGTAGCTCGTCACTTCCTGACCTTCAGATCGCTGGCATGTGTAGAACCGATACCTTGCCATCAGCACGCTCTCCCTCGGGTTAAGATGCTCCCGAACCAGTGTACACAGCTCCTCATATGACTTATCTGTGGGTTTCACCGGAGCCAGAAGATTCCTCATGAGGCTGTAGGTCGGTGCCTCGCAGACCGTGAGGAGGACCGCTCTCCTTTTTGCAGCGCTTCCTTCTCCATCCGGCTCGTTGGCTACAAAGTACAGGTCTAGCCGTTCAAAATAGGCTTCCCAGTCCTCACCCTCCGAGAACTTCTCCAGGATGCCCACAGTTTGCTGCATCTTTGCGTTGGATTCGTATACTCGTCGCCAGTTATTGTGTTCATCACACAGATGAGACTGCACACAGGGAGGTTAAAGTAACAGTGACCTCAGTTTTTATTAGGACACTCCAGAGTGAGGAACAAGCCTTAGGGGCCGGCTTATATACAGTGCTCCCAAGGGATGCTGGGATCAATTGGGACTTCAGGGGATGCACTCCCTGGTAGCGGAACATGGGAGTGTATGCTTTACAGATACACGACAAACACTATTCATTACCTTCCACTGATGTCGTTTGTAATGGAGAGAAAGAATTCTGTGCTTGTACGGGAATGCTAGAAGTCAGTAAGTATCAGCGATGGTATAGGAGGAACGGAATGGATCAGTAATCCCCATCAAAGGGGCTGTTCTGACCACATACCTTTGCTCATTTTCCATTGGTGGCCTCAAGCCAAAAGAAAACAGTTGATATGAAGCGGCAGCAGAAATCTTTTAAAAACTGCTGCTTTCTGGATATCCTGGACCCCCGACACCAGCCCAGAATTTGCTGGGAAACGAGCGGCGGGTTGAACATCACTCGCCATTATTAGTGTGTGATTCGTCATGCGAGGATATCTGCGCTCCTCTAATTCTGCCCTCTTGAACATCCCTGATTATAATCGCTCAACCATTTGTGGCCGTGCCTTCTGTTGCCTCGGCCCCAAACTCTGGAACTCCCTGCCTAAACCTCTCCGCCTCGCCACCTCTCTTTCCTCTTTCAAGATGCTTCTTACAACCTACCTCTTTGACCAAGCTTTTGGTCACCTGCGCCAATTTCTCCTTATGTGGCTCGGTGTCAAATTTTTTTACCTCATAATACTCCTGTGAAGCGCCTTGGGAAGTTTCACTCTGTTAGAGGCGCTAGATAAATACAAGTTGTTCTTGTCCCTGTTGTTGTTGAGGATGGCACACACCATGCGTTGCGAATCGCCACAAGTTGCTGGACGATTTGCGCCGCTCCGCCTCACAAACTTGGGGGCTTGCTCTCCATCTCTCCCGCGAGTGTCAAGTAATTGCTGGATTTGCATAGATCTCGTCGCAGGCATCCAGGGCTTGAAATGATTCACAGAAGAGGCGTGGGCCCAGGGGCAGCACGGGCCAGCCCACACTGCAATATGTGCGCGCACTAGGTAGGTGCAGCAGAACTGGTCTCCAGTCGTCTTGGTTAACCCTTGCCACTGGACCAAGACCTAGCTCTGTCAAGCCCGTGTGGTGGCTGGTATGCAACGGCCACCACACGTTAAAAAAATCCACGCACAGGCATCTTCCACCCTTCAACATGTAGTTCGGGACCTGGAATATTAGATCCTTCATTGAAACACCTGTGAACTCATCATGGAAAAGTCCGCCTATGATGATGATTAATGACAACATTGAAATTCCAGCAATGCCCCTCAATATGGGAGGCCCAGAAGGGGAACAGTTGAATTTGTGGAGTCTCGCTCTGTAAGTAGCAAGTTGTTCCATGTGGTTTTTAAAATTTAAAATGTTTAAATTTTTGTCTAACTTTTTCTTTCTGTCTCTTTTTTTCTCTCTCTCTCTTAATTCAAGAAAGAAAGAAAATAACTTGCATTTATATAGCATCTTTCATGACCACTGGATACCTCAAACCGCTTTACAGCCAATGAAGTATTTTTTAAAGTGTAATCACTGTTGTAATATAGAAAATGCAGCAACCAATCTGCGCACAGCAAGCTCCCACAAACAGCGATGTGATAATGACCAGATAATCTGTTTTTAGTGATGTTGGTTGAGGGATAAATAATGGCCAGGACACCGGGGATAACGCCTCTGCTCTTCTTCAAAATAGTGCCATAGAATCTTTTTCATCTACTTGAGTGAGCAGACAAGGCCTCGGTTTAATGTCCCATTGGAAAGACGGCACCTCCGGCAGTGCAGCACTCCCTCAGCAATGCAGTGGAGTGTCAGCCTAGATTTTTGTGCTACAGTTCCTGGAGTGGGCTTGAACTCACAATCATTGGAATTAAAAGTGAGTGTACTACCAACTGAGCCACAGCGTGTCCATGAATCCAGCACAGTGGCTTCAGCAATCCCAACCCCTGGCAACCAAGGTTATCCACTTTGGCAGAAATAATGGAAAAGCAAATTATAATTTAAATTGAGAAAAATTGCAAAGTGCTGCAGTACAGAGAGACCTGGGGATCCTTGTGCATGAAAAACAAAAAGTTAGTATGCAGGTACAGCAAGTAATCAGGAAGGCAAATGGAATGTTGGCCTTTATTGCAAGGGGGATGGAGTATAAAAGCAGGGAAGTCCTGCTACAACTGTACAGGGTATTGGTGAGGCTACACCTGGAGTACTGCATACAGTTTTGGTCTCCGTATTTAAGGAAGGATATACTTGCATTGGAGGCTGTTCAGATAAGGTTCACTAGGTTGATTCTGGAAATGAGGAGGTTGACTTATGAGGAATGGTTGAGTAGGTTGGGCCTATACACACTGGAGTTCAGAAGAATGAGAGGTGATCTTATTGAAACATGTAAGATATTGAGGGTGCTCGACAAGGAGGATGCAGAGAGGATATTTCCACTCATAGGGGAAACTAAAACTCGAGGACATTGGGCTCAAATTTGGCCTACTCCTTTTTTTGGCGCACTTACTGGAGATGCGCTGCTTTTTTCCGTTGATAAGTGCGCCAAAAAAAATCGCTCCCCACTTTGGCCGCTGTCTGGCCGCTCCTCGGTCTTTGTGCAGGGTGGCCAGTCAGGTCGGGGGCGAAGTCAGCGTCCTGTGCTGAAAACAGTGCCGGGACGTCTGCACATGCGCAGTGGAGTGTCTGCGCATGTGCAGTAGCTCCTCGCTCCCAGCCTCTCTGTGTGCGTGCTGCAGTCAGCTGTGTGTGTGGGACCTGATGCCCACCCTCTATCTTATGTAACCTTCCCCCACTGTCGATCGTTCTTTGCGTTCTAAACAAATCTTTCCAGGTATCTACCCTAAGCTTACCCTTCACAGCCAGGAACCTGTGACCTGTTATCCTGCTCCCTTGACGTGTTTGAAAGACTTGATTTGGCTTGTGAACCATATCCTGTCAAATGCCATATAGCTCTGAAATGAGTCCTTGCAATGCTAAGGAACCCTGGCTTATCTAAGCATCAAGAGGCTCATTTTCCTCCTGTTAAGGTCCTAAACTGTGAATGTCATTGTTGAGCTTTGATATGGTGACCGACACTCCTGAGTGGCAGGTATTTCAGTGCTTCTGACAGAAAACTGCAGCATTAAGCATTGCGAGGCTTGCATGACCAATTTCTCCATTGAGGACCCTGGCTGCCAATATCCAGGAATTCCATTATAACTCAGGATACGGTTTCATCACTTTGCAAACCTGAGTTGATTAAATCGGACATTCTCATCTTTGAAACACATATCGCTTCTTAAAGAACAAAAGAACCTAAGAATTAGGAGCAGGAGTAGGCCATACGGCCCCATGAGCCTGCTCCGCCATTCAATATCATGGCTGATCTTCAACCTCAACTCCACTTTCCCGCCTGATCCCCATATCCCTCGATTCCCCTAGAGTCCAAAAATCTATCGATCTCAGTCTTAAAAATGCTATACTATTCAGACTCCACAGCCCTGTGGGGTAAAAAATTCCAAAGGTTCACAACCCTTTGAGTGAAGAAATTTCCTCTCATCTCAGTTTTAAATGGCCGACCCTTCATCCTGAGACTGTGCCCCCTAGTTCTTTGTTTGTCTTCGTCAGGTTCTATTAATAAAATACATATATTTATCAATTATAATAGAATCATAGAATGGTTACAGTAGAGAAGAAGGCCATTCGGCCCGTCGAACTCGTGCTGACTCTCAGCTAGTCCCACCCCCACCGCCCTTCCCCCGTAGCCCTGCAATTATTTTTCCTTCGGATACTTATTCAACTCCCTTCTGGAAGATAAAATTGAGTCTGCCTCCTTCCTCATAAGATAACCCCTATCTCTCTCCTCCTCACCTTTGACTGTACTTCCAAGTTTTGTGTCATCTGCAAATTTTGAAACTGTGCCCTGTACACCCACGTCCAAGTCATGAATATATATCACAAAAAGCAGAGGTCCTAGACTCGGGCCCTGGGGAACACCACAATATATCTTCCTCCAGTCCGATAAACAATCGTTCACCACTACTCTCTGTTTCCTGTCACTTAGCCAATTTCGTATCCAGGCTGCCACTGTCCACTCCCACAAGTTGTTATTTTCTCCCCTTTAAATCTTTCACTTTGATAACTGACACGTGTTTACAAAATCCAAAGGGAAAGGGGCAAATGCAAAAGATCAGAGGAACAGTGTGTTCGGAGAGGATAAAAGGCTGGAGGGTAAATATTCAGTTATTAAATCTTGATGCAAAAGCCATTTACTTACTCACTTGGCATGTCATAATTAACTGACTTTTCTACAAGGTGCTTAGACGTCATGTACAATGATCATGCGGTGTCGCAAACACTCAGTAAGTTTCTTAAGTTTCTTATCAATATACAACTTTGCTGATCTATACTGGCCTCCCATTTCCTGGTGTGTTTTAAATGCTTATCTTCGTCTTTAAATCCCTCCACGTCCTTGCCCAGTCTACCTCTATAATGCCCTCCAGCCTTTTATCCTCCCCGAACACTCTGTTCCTCTGATCTTTTGCATTTGCCCCTTTCCCTTCACCCCATGACTGGTAGAGAAACTTTCAACTGCCTGGGTTGTACTCTTTGGAAATTCCATCCCCAAACCTCTCCCCCTTTGCCCCCCCCACTCTTTCTCTCTCTGTCCTCCTTCGAAAGCTGGGATGGATTGGCTGGGATGGATTGGCGAATGATACTTAAGGGGTTGACTGTGGATGGGCAATGGCAGACATTTAGAGACCGCATGGATGAACTACAACAATTGTACATTCCTGTCTGGCATAAAAATAAAAAAGGGAAGGTGGCTCAACCGTGGCTATCAAGGGAAATCAGGGATAGTATTAAAGCCAAGGAAGTGGCATACAAATTGGCCAGAAATAGCAGCGAACCTGGGGACTGGGAGAAATTTAGAACTCAGCAGAGGAGGACAAAGGGTTTGATTAGGGCAGGGAAAATGGAGTATGAGAAGAAGCTTGCAGGGAACATTAAGGCGGATTGCAAAAGTTCCTATAGGTATGTAAAGAGAAAAAGGTTAGTAAAGACAAACGTAGGTCCCCTGCAGTCAGAATCAGGGGAAGTCATAACGGGGAACAAAGAAATGGCGGACCAATTGAACAAGTACTTTGGTTCGGTATTCACGAAGGAGGACACGAACAACCTTCCGGTTATAAAAGGGGTCGGGGGGTCTAGTAAGGAGGAGGAACTGAGGAAGATGTTTATTAGCTGGGAAATTGTGTTGGGGAAATTGATGGGATTGAAGGCCGATAAATCCCCAGGGCCTGATGGACTGCATCCCAGAGTACTTAAGGAGGTGGCCTTGGAAATAGTGGATGCGTTGACAGTCATTTTCCAACATTCCATTGACTCTGGATCAGTTCCTATGGAGTGGAGGGTAGCCAATGTAACCCCACTTTTTAAAAAAGGAGGGAGAGAGAAAACAGGGAATTATAGACCGGTCAGCCTGACATCGGTAGTGGGTAAAATGATGGAATCAATTATTAAGGATGTCATAGCAGTGCATTTGGAAAGAGGTGACATGATAGGTCCAAGTCAGCATGGATTTGTGAAAGGGAAATCATGCTTGACAAATCTTCTGGAATTTTTTGAGGATGTTTCCAGTAGAGTGGATAAGGGAGAACCAGTTGATGTGGTATATTTGGACTTTCAGAAGGCGTTCGACAAGGTCCCACACAAGAGACTGATGTGCAAAGTTAGAGCACATGGGATTGGGGGTAGTGTACTGACATGGATTGAGAACTGGTTGTCAGACAGGAAGCAAAGAGTAGGAGTAAATGGGTACTTTTCAGAATGGCAGGCAGTGACTAGTGGGGTACCGCAAGGTTCTGTGCTGGGGCCCCAGCTGTTTACACTGTACATTAATGATTTAGATGAGGGGATTAAATGTAGTATCTCCAAATTTGCGGATGACACTAAGTTGGGTGGCAGTGTGAGCTGCGAGGAGGATGCTGTGAGGCTGCAGAGCGACTTGGATAGGTTAGGTGAGTGGGCAAATGCATGGCAGATGAAGTATAATGTGGATAAATGTGAGGTTATCCACTTTGGTGGTAAAAACAGAGAGACAGACTATTATCTGAATGGTGACAGATTAGGAAAACGGGAGGTGCAAAGAGACCTGGGTGTCATGGTACATCAGTCATTGAAGGTTGGCATGCAGGTGCAGCAGGCGGTTAAGAAAGCAAATGGCATGTTGGCCTTCATAGCAAGGGGATTTGAGTACAGGGGCAGGGAGGTGTTGCTACAGTTGTACAGGGCATTGGTGAGGCCACACCTGGAGTATTGTGTACAGTTTTGGTCTCCTAACCTGAGGAAGGACATTCTTGCTATTGAGGGAGTGCAGCGAAGGTTCACCAGACTGATTCCCGGGATGGCGGGACTGACCTATCAAGAAAGACTGGATCAACTGGGCTTGTATTCACTGGAGTTCAGAAGAATGAGAGGGGACCTCATAGAAACATTTAAAATTCTGACGGGTTTAGACAGGTTGGATGCAGGAAGAATGTTCCCAATGTTGGGGAAGTCCAGAACCAGGGGTCACAGTCTAAGGCTAAGGGGTAAGCCATTTAGGACCGAGATGCGGAGGAACTTCTTCACCCAGAGAGTGGTGAACCTGTGGAATTCTCTACCACAGAAAGTTGTTGAGGCCAATTCACTAAATATATTCAAAAAAGAGTTAGATGAGGTCCTTACTACTAGGGGGATCAAGGGGCATGGCGAGAAAGCAAGAATGGGGTACTGAAGTTGAATGTTCAGCCATGAACTCATTGAATGGCGGTGCAGGCTAGAAGGGCCGAATGGCCTACTCCTGCACCTATTTTCTATGTTTCTATGTTTCTATGAAACCCATCTCTATGAAGAAGCTTTTCACCACCCTTCCTTATCCCTCGGTATCTGGCTAACGCCCATCTGTGAAACTCCATGGCACTTTTTTTTTAAAGTCCAAGGTGCCACGTAACTGCAAGTTGTTGTTGTTGTCAGTGGGTGCTGAAAATGCTGCTTCCATTTACCAAATGACAAAAAGGGTGAGCAGAGTGACAAGCTAGTGGGGGGGGGGGGGGGTGGGGGAGTTGCTGGGGGTAAAAGAAAGACTTGGAATTATATAGCGCTGTTCACGATCACCGGACATCTCAAAGCGCTTTACAGCCAATTAAGTGCTTTTTGAAGTGTAGTCACTGTTGTAATGCGGGAAATGTGACAACCAATTTGCGCACAGCAAGCTCCCACAAACAGCAACGTGACAATGGCCAGATAATCTGTTTTTGTTATCATGATTGAGGGATAAATACTGGCCAGGACATCAGGGATAACTCCCCTGCTCTTCTTCAGAATAATGCCATGGGATCTTTTATGTCCACCAGAGAAAGTAGATGGGGCCTCAGTTTAACGTCTCATCTGAAAGATGGCACCTCCGACAGTGCAGCACTCCCTCTTGAGTGTCAGCCTAGATTTATGTGCTCAAGTCCCTGGAGCATAAGGATGATATGAGAACTGAGAGGGTGCGACTATCAGGAGAGGCTGATATTATTGTGATATATTGAGATACAGAAATGCAAGCGTATACACTTACAATATGGCTCCTAACAGAACTGTGTGACCACATGCTTTATTGTTATTACATCAGTAGTCCACTAGAGGGAGTAGTCCACTTGTCGAAGACAAATACAATTATCTGGAAAAGAGAAAGCTGAGAGGTGACCCAATAGACGACTTTAAAATCATGAAGGGGTTTGAAGGGTAGACGTAGAGAAGATGTTTCCATTTGTGGGGGAGACCAAACCTGGAGGCCATAAATATAAGATAGTCGCTAATACAGGCAGCTCTCGATTATCCGTACACAGATCCAAGGGGAAACCGTTAAAACGAGATTTAAAATTCTGTTGCTAACAAGTGAAAAGACAGCTCCAAATAATTTGGAAAAATCACCTTCCAAACACTGTGCTCATTTGTATTTGCTCATTCTCTCTTTCACACACTCTCTGTCACCCTCACACATTCTCTCTCTCACACACTCTCTCTCTCTCTCTCACACTCGCACATTCTCTCTCTCACACACTCTCTCTCACACTCGCACATTCTCTCTCTCACACTCTCTTTCTCTCTCTCACACTCGCACATTCTCTCTCTCACACACTCTCTCTCTCACACTCGCACATTCTCTCTCTCACACATTCTCTCTCTCTCTCACACTCGCACATTCTCTCTCTCACACACTCTCTCTCACACTCGCACATTCTCTCTCACACACTCTCGCTCTCTCACACTCGCACATTCTCTCTCTCACACACTCTCCCTCTCACACTCGCACATTCTCTCTCTCACACACTCGCACATTCTCTCTCTCACACTCTCTCTCTCTCTCTCACACTCGCACATTCTCTCTCTCACACACTCTCGCTCTCTCACACTCGCACATTCTCTCTCTCACACTCTCTCTCTCTCTCACACTCGCACATTCTCTCTCTCACACACTCTCGCTCTCTCACACTCGCACATTCTCTCTCTCACACACTCTCTCTCTCTCACACTCGCACATTCTCTCTCTCACACACTCTCTCTCTCTCTCTCACACTCGTACATTCTCTCTCTCACACACTCTCTTTCTCTCTCTCTCACACACTCGCACATTCTCTCTCTCACACACTCTCTCTCTCTCACACTCGCACATTCTCTCTCTCACACACTCTCTCTCTCACACTCGCACATTCTCTCTCTCACACACTCTCTCTCTCACACTCGCACATTCTCTCTCACACATACTCTCTCTCCCAGGTGTCAGTGGTGATGTCGCACTTTACCAAGCAGGCTTTGATGGTGTCCTATACCGCTTCCGCTGCCCACCTTTGGCTCGTTTACTATAACGGAACTCCGCATAAAGCATTTGCTTTGGGAGTCTTCGTACCTGGCATGCGAACTATGTGGCCTGCCGAGCGAAGTTGATCGAGTGTGGTCAATGCTTCAATACTGGGGATGTTAGCCTGGTCGAGGACACTGATGTTGGTGCGCCTGTTCTCCCGGGGGATTTGCAGGATCTTGCGGAGACATCGTTGGTGATATATCAGTGTCCTCGACCAGGCCAAAGACCGTCCGAGGTGGAGAAAGTGCAACCGGGAGGGCGTTGAGTTCTTCGAGTCTCAACGCAAAGAGCGTGAAGAGGTCAAACGCAGACAGCGGAAGGAGCGCGCGGCAAATCAGCCCCTCCCATCCCTTCCCTCGACGAATGTCTGTCCCACCTGTAACAGGGTCTGTGGCTCTCGCATTGGACTGTTCAGCCACCAGAGAACTCACTTTGGGAGTGGAAGAAAGTCTTCCTCGATTCCGAGGGACTGCCTATGATGATGATGATCTGATCCAGTCTCTAGTAGATGATATAAAGGGTCGTACCCTTCTCTGCTGGGAATTTTCATCAGGCTTTATGGGAATGAAGACACCGTTATTTATTGAAATAGTAATGTATTTTCCTCTGCAGCTTAATTCTTATGAAACAACTTACAGGGCTGGTTCTGTATACTTTAGAGAAGCGTAGATTTAGAGGTCACAGTCCCTACTCACAGAGAGATCAGAACAGGGGCAGGTACAGCATGGGTTAGATACAGAGTAAAGCCTCCCACTCCCGCTCCTTGCCGACCTCCTGATCTCCTGCTCCTCCCATTCCTCGCCGACCTCCTGACCTCCCACTCCTTGACGACCTCCTGATCTCCCACTCCTTGACAACCTCACGCTCCTCCCATTCTTGGCTGACCTCCGAGCCTCCCGCTCTTTGCCGAATTCCGGGCTTCCTGTTCCTCGCCGACTCCTGACCTCCCACTCCTTGACGACCTCCTGACCTCCCACTCCTTGACAACCTCACGCTCCTCCCATTCTTGGCTGACCTCCGGGCCTCCCACTCTTCGCCGACCTCCGGGCCTCTCGCTCCTTGATGACCTCCTGACCTCCCACTCCTTTCCGGGCCTCCTGCTCCTCGCTGACCTCCAGGCCTCCCGCTGCCGAGAGCATTGCTCCCTTGCGCCCCGCTGATTTCGGATTTCCAAAGTGCATTTCCGACCTCTGCCCGTTCACAGCCCTTGTCTGGGCAGGTAAGTGATTGGCTGGTTGATTGATAGGTATCTCTCTTTCTCTTTCATACCAGATAAGTCGAATTAGAGGGATGGTAGGGCAGCTCAGTCCCGTGGAGTGTACATCCTGTGGTATGTGGGACGTCCTGGATGCTTCGCGCAGCCTAGACAACCATGTGTACAGGAGGTGTCTCCAGCTTCAACTACTCGAGCTCTGTGTTTTGGAGCTTGAGCAGCGGCTGGAGTCACTATGGTGCATCCGCAAGGCTGAGAGCTACGTGGATAGCACGTTTCAGGAAGTGGTCACCCCGCAGCTTAACAGCATGCAGGCAGAGAGGCAATGGGTGACCACCAGATGGAGGAAGAATGCTAGGCAGTTAGTGCAGGAGTTCCCCCCTGAGTTTATCTCACTTTCCAACAGATACTCTCTTCTGAGCACCGGTGAGGGGAATGGTGCCTCTGGGGAGTGTAGCCAGAGCCAAGTCCAAGGTACCACGGCTGACTCAGCTGCACAGGGGGGAGGGACAAAGTATAAAAGACCTGTAGTGGTAGTGGATTCAATAGGTAGGGGAATAGAGAGGTATTTCTGCGGCCGTAGATGTGACTCCAGGATGGTATGGTGCCTCCTTGGTGCTAGGTTCAAGGATGTCACAGAGCGGACGTAGGGCATTCTGGGGGGAAAGGGTGAACAGCTAGAGGTCGTGGTCCATATCGGGATCAATGACATAGGTAGAAAGAGGGATGAGGTCCTGCAGGCAGAGTTTAGGGAGCTAGGAGAAAAATTAAAGGGTAGGACCTCAGAGGTAGTAATCTCTGGGTTACTACCGGTGCCACGTGCTAATGATTACAAGAACAGAAGGCTAGAGAGAATGAACGCATGGCTGGAGAGTTGGTGTAGGTGGGAGGGCTTTGAATTCCTGGGGCATTAGGACCGCTTCTGGGGGAGATGGGACCTGTACAAATCGGATGGGTTGCACCACAACAGCGCTGGGACCAATATCCTCGTGGAGAGTTTTGGTAGTGCTGTTGAGGAAAGTTTAAACTAGCTTGGCAGGGAGATGGGAACCTGAGAACAAATTCAATAGGGAAGGAAGTAAAGCTGAAATTGGAAAGGAAGAATTTAGAAAGTGAATCTGTACGAAAGTGGAAACAAGGATTAGTAAGTAATAGGAGGTCTTTCTGTGCTAAATGGTATATACTCAATGCAAGGAGTATAGCCAATAAGGCGGATGAGCTGAGAGGACAGGTAGACACTTGGGAGTATGACATTATAGCCATTACAGAGACATGGCTGAAAGAGGGGCAGGTTTGGCAGCTCAATATTCCTGGTTACAGGATTTTTAGACAAGACAGTGCGGGGGATAAAAAGGCAGGGGCTGTGAGGTGGGGGTGGGGGGCAGTCACGGTATTGATTAAAGATACTATTACAGCTGTGAGGAGGGATAATACATTAGAGGGATCATCAAATGAGGCCATATGGGTCGAACTGAAAAATAAAAAAGGGGCAATCACATTACTGGGTGTGTATTATAGACCCCAAACAGGGGAAGGGAGATAGAAGAGCAAATATGTAGGCACATTTCTGTGAAGTCCAAAAACCATAGGGCAGTAATAGTAGAGGATTTCAACTATCCTAATATTGATTGGGACAAATATAATGTGAAGGGTATAGACGGTGCAGAATTCCTAAAATGCATTCAAGAGAACTTTTTTAGTCAGTGTGTAACAAGCCCAACACGGGAGGGGGCGGTTCTGGATTTAGTTTTAGGAAATGAAGCTGGGCAGGTGGAAGGGGTATCAGTGGGAGAAAACTTGGGTGCCAGTGACCATAATTCAGTCAGATTCAAGGTAGTTATGGATAAGGACAAGGATAGACCAGGAATAAAAGTCCCAAATTGGGGAAAAGCTATCTTTGCTAAGTTGAGGAGTGATTTGGCCACTTTGGCCATGAAACAGCTACTTGAAGGTAAATCAGTGTCGGAACAGTGGGAGGCATTTAAGGAGGAGACCTGGAAGGCTCAGGCCAAACATGGGCCCTTAAAGAAAAAGGGTGGGAATAACAATTCTAGAGCCCCCTGGATGGCTAGGGACTTACAGGGGAGGATAAAGAAAAAAAGGGAAGCTTATGTCATATACCAATGGCTAAATATTGTAGAATCTTTGGAGGAATATAGAAAGTTTAGAGGTCAAATTAAAAAGGATATTAGGAATGCTAAGAGAGAGCATGAAAAATTCTTGGCAAATAAAATTAAGGAAAACCCAACGCTGTTCTGTAAATTTATTAAGAATAAGAGGATAACTAAAGAAAGGGTGGGGCCTATTGGAGACCATGAGGGTAATCTTTGTGTGGAGGCAGAAGATGTTGGTAAGGTTCTTAATGAATACTTTGCATCTGTTTTCACAAAGGAAAGGGGTAATGCAGATACTGCTATCAAGGAGGAGTGTGATATTCTGGATTAAATAAATATAGTGAGAGAGGAAGTATTAAGGGGTTTAGTAGCTTTGAAAGTAGATAAGTCCCCAGGCCTGGATGAAATGTATCCCAGGCTGTTGAGCAAAGCAAGAGAGGAAATAGCAAAGGCCTTGACCATCATTTTCCAGTCCTTTTTGGATTTGGGCATGGTGCCGGAGGACTGGAGGACTGCTAATGTGGTACACTAGTTTAAGAAGGGAGAAAGAGATAGGCCGAGTAATTACAGGCCTGTCAGCCTAATCTCAGTGGTGGGAAAATTATTGGAAAAAGTCCTGAAAGACAGGATAAATCTACATTTAGAAAGACAAGGATTAATCAGGGACAGTCAGCATGGATTTGTTAAGGGAAGATCATGTTTGACTAACCTGATTGAATTTTTCGAGGAGGTAACCAGGCGTGTCGATAATGGTAGTGCATACGATCTAGTGTATATGGACTTTAGCAAAGCTTTTGACAAGGTTCGACATGGCAGACTGGTAACGAAGGTAATAGCCCATGTGATCCAGGGCAAAGTGGCAAGTTCGATCCAAAATTGGCTTAGAGGTAGGAAGCAAAGGATAATGGTTGATGGATGTTTTTGTGACTGAGAGGATGTTTCCAGTGGGGTTTCGCAGGGCTCAGTACTGGGTCCCTTGCTTTTTGTGGTATATATCAATGATCTAGATTTGAATCTAGGGAGCATGATTAAGACTTTTGTAGATAACGAGATTCTGGAGCGGTCCCAGCAGATTGTAAAACTGCAAATGTAACATCCCTATTTAAAAAAGGAGGCAAGCAAAAAGCAGACAAAAAAACAGTTCGCCTAACATCTGTCATTGGGAACATGCTGGAGTCCATTATTAAGGAAGCAGTAGCAGGACATTTGGATAAGCATGATTCAATCAAGCAGACTCGGCATTGTTTTATGAAAAGGAAATCATGTTTGACAAATTTGCTGGAGTTCTTTGAGGATGTAACGACCAGGGTGGATAAGGGGGAACCAGTGGATGTGGTGCATTTGGATTTCCAGAAGGAATTCGATAAGGTGCCACATAAGAGGTTACTGCACAAGATAAAAGCTCACGGGGTTTGGGGGTAATATATTAGCATGGATAGAGGATTGGCTAACTAACAGAAAACAGAGAGCCGGGCTGAATGTGTCCTTTTCCAGTTGGCAAACAGTGACTAGTGGGGTGCCGCAGGGATCGGTGCTGGGGCCTCAACTATTTACAATCTATATTAATGACTTGGATGAAGGAACTGAGTGTAATGTAGCCAAGTTTGCTGATGATACAAAGATGGGTAGGAAAGCAAATTGTGAAGAGGATACAAAAAATCTACAAAGTGACATAGACAGGCTCGTGAGTGGGCAAAAATTTGGCAGATGGTTATAATGCGGGAAAATGTGAGGATATCCACTTTGGCAGAAATAATAGCAAAGCAAATTATAATTTAAATGGAGAACAATTGCAAAGTGTTGCAGTATAGAGAGACCTGGGGGTCATTGTGCATGAAACACAAAAATTTAGTATGCAGGTACAGCATGTAATCAGGAAGGCAAATGGAATTTTGGCCTTTATTGCAAGGGGGATGGAGTATAAAAGCAGAGAAGTCCTGCTACAACTGTACAGGGTATTGGTGAGGCCAAACCTGGAGTACAGCATACAGTTTTGGTCTCCGTATTTAAGGAGGGATATACTTGCAGAGGAGGTTCACTCGATTGGTTCTGGAGATGAGGGGGTTGACTTATGAGGATAGGTTGAGTAGGTTAGGCCTGTACACACTGGGACGGTTCCAAATTTTGCGGCCCAGGAGGGGTGTATCGGGTCCAGGACGTATGTGTATTGGGGTCTTATACTGACTGTAGTCCACGTGTGCCTGGACTGCAGACACCAGGAGTATCACTCTGACTGCAGTGTATGTGTGTTGGGGTGTTATACTGACTGTAGTCTATGTGTGCTTGCACTGCAGGCACTAGGGGTATGATTCCGATTAGTGCATTGATCTGACGCTTGCTTTATATTGTCACTTCTGTGTCTTTGAAAAATGGAAATTATTTAGAACTGAAGGCACGAAAAAGCGAGAGTATTAGGACAGCTCATTTCTCATGCGCTTGACAATAGATTTGCATTTTGATCAGACACGGTACATCTTAGCACTGTCGTTAACACTGTCAGCCTGCAGTACTTTGACTCGATAGTACAAATGATTCATAATTGCCTCTGTCACCTCTACTTCACCCACCTGCACACCCAACCACCCACAGAAAAACATAAAACCGTTTTGACAGGAATCACATTTCTAGTTGTACATTCCGTTCACCTTGTTTTCCCTTGCTCTGCTCCATCTCCTGCTCCCTCACTTCATAATGACAACCATTTAACGTTTTGTCTGCGCGTCCATGCATTCAAAAAAAAATCTCTTCACTTTTGTTTCAGCAGTATTATTCACTCACTGTGATGATAGTGGAACATAATAAACGCGCTGTCAAAATAACGGCGCGTTAATGGCGCTCGGCCGTAAGTAGTGTGTAAATCTTCCAGCAGCCTGTGGCGAGGAAGAGATATGGCGCGAGTTGCGCGATTATTTGCATCCCTTACGGCCGAGCGCCCTTTAATGCGCCGTTGTTTTGACAGCGCGTTTATTATGTTCCACTATCGCCCTCAACCACCCTGGGAGTTTCAAGAAATTGTTGCATTTGCGCATTCAGAGTACTTAAGGAGGTGGCCTTGGAAATAGCGGATGCATTGACAGTCATTTTCCAACATTCCATCGACTCTGGATCAGTTCCTATGGAGTGGAGGGTAGCCAATGTAACCCCACTTTTTAAAAAAGGAAGGAGAGAGAAAACAGGGAATTATAGACCAGTCACCCTGACATCAGCAGTGGGTAAAATGATGGAATCAATTATTAAGGATGTCATAGCAGCGCATTTGGAAAGAGGTGACATGATAGGTCCAAGTCAGCATGGATTTGTGAAAGGGAAATCATCTTGACAAATCTTCTGGAATTTTTTGAGGATGTTTCCAGTAAAGTGGACAAGGGAGAACCAGTTGATGTGGAGTATTTGGACTTTCAGAAGGCTTTCGACAAGGTCCCACACAAGAGATTAATGTGCAAAGCTAAAGCACATGGGATTGGGGGTAGTGTGCTGACGTGGATTGAGAACTGGTTGGCAGACAGGAAGCAAAGAATAGGAGTAAATGGGTACTTTTCAGAATGGCAGGCAGTGACTAGTGGGGTACCGCAAGGTTCTGTGCTGGGGCCCCAGCTGTTTACATTGTACAGTAATGATTTAGACGAAAGGATTAAATGTAGTATCTCCAAATTTGCGGATGACACTAAGTTGGGTGGCAGTGTGAGCTGCGAGGAGGATGCTATGAGGCTGCAGAGTGACTTGGATAGGTTAGGTGAGTGGGCAAATGCATGGCAGATGAAGTATAATGTGGATAAATATGAGGTTATCCACTTTGGTGGTAAAAACAGAGAGATAGACTATTATCTGAATGGTGACAGATTAGGAAAAGGGGAGGTGCAACGAGACCTGGGTGTCATGGTACATCAGTCATTGAAGGTTGGCATGCAGG
The DNA here is from genome assembly GCF_044704955.1 of Pristiophorus japonicus. Classification (NCBI taxonomy): domain Eukaryota; kingdom Metazoa; phylum Chordata; class Chondrichthyes; family Pristiophoridae; genus Pristiophorus; species Pristiophorus japonicus. The sequence continues at coordinate 207,490,296 of NC_091986.1, forward strand.
TACAGCAGGCGGCTAAGAAAGCAAATGGCATGTTGGCCTTCATAGCAAGGGGATTTGAGTACAGGGCAGAGAGGTGTTACTACAGTTGTACAGGGCCTTGGTGAGGCCACACCTTGTGTACAGTTTTGGTCTCCTAACTTGAGGAAGGACATTCTTGCTATTGTGCAGTAAAGGTTCACCAGACTGATTCCCGGGATGGTGGGACTGACATATCAAGAAAGACTGGATCAACTGGGCTTGTATTCATTGGAGTTCAGAAAAATGAGAGGGGATCTCATAGAAACGTTTAAAATTCTGACGGGTTTAGACATGGTAGATGCAGGAAGAATGATCCCAATGTTGGGGAAGTCTAGAACCAGGGGTCACAGTCTAAGGATAAGGGGTAAGCCAATTAGGACCGAGATGAGGAGAAACTTCTTCACCCAGAGAGTGGTGAACCTGTGGAATTCTCTACCACAGAAAGTTGTTGAGGTCAATTCACTAAATATATTCAAAAAGGAGTTAGATGTAGTCCTTACTACTAGGGGGATCAAGGGGTATGGCGAGAAAGCAGGAATGGGGTACTGAAGTTGCATGTTCAGCCATGAACTCATTGAATGGCGGTGCAGGCTCGAAGGGCCGAATGGCCTACTCCTGCACCTATTTTCTATGTTTCTATGTTTCTATGTTTCTAAACTCAGCGCAGAAAGTCAGGGCTGGTACTTAACGACATCAGGAACTTTTAAATTATGAGATTTTTGTTCCTGCAATGCAGCACAACATCTCTAACCCAGAAAGGGAACAATTGAAATTGTGGAGTCTCACTCCGACAGGGAGTAAATTGTGGTGAGAGATTTTTTTTTCTTACATTACATTTCTGCTTCTTTTTTCTCTCTTTTAATCCAATCTTTCTTTGCCTCTCTTTATTTCTCTGATTCTGTGGGTCTCTAATTTACCCTATTTATTTCTCCGTCAAACCCCTCTGCCTTTTTCTCATTTCTTGAATTGCATTGATTAAGGAGATCGACTGTTGATTCTGTCGTTCACCAAGATTCCAGATGCCCCATTGCCCTCGTGGCACCATTATCAGCTTGTGCTTCCAGCGCCAAAATATTCCGAGCTGAAGGTTAAAGGAAGGAGCCTAGCTCGAGGGGGCGCACAGTGAGTAACGGTCCATCTTACAATTTACAATCTATATTAACCACTTGGAAGAAGGGATCGAGTGTAATGTAGCCAAGTTTGCTGACAATACAAAGATGGGAGGAAAAGCAGGAGAACACAAAAAACCTGCAAAGGGACACAGACAGGCTAAGTGACTGGGCAAAAATTTGGCAGATGGAGTATAATTTTGGAAAGTGTGAGGTTATGCAGTTTGGCAGAAAAAAATCAAAGAGCAAATTATTATTTAAATGGAGAAAAATTGCAAAGTGCTGCAGTACAGCGGGACCTGGGGGTCCTGGTGCATGAAACACAAAAGGTTAGTTTGCAGATACAGCAAGTGATAAGGAAGGCAAATGGAATCTTGGCCTTTATTGCAAAGGGGATGGAGTATAAAAGTAGGGAAGTCTTGCTACACTATACAGGGTATTGGTGAGGCCACACCTGCAATACTGCGTGCAGTTTTGATTTCCATATTTAAGAAAGGATATACTTGCATTGGAGGCAATTCAGAGAAGGTTCACTCGGTTGATTCCGGAGATGAGGTGGTTGACTTATGAGGAAATGTTGCATAGGTTGGGCCTCTACTCATTGTAATTCAGAAGAATGAGAGGTGATCTTATCGAAACATATAAGGTTATGAAGGGGCTTGACAAGGTGGATGCAGAGAGGATGTTTCCACTGGTAGGGCAGACTAGAACTAGGCGGCATAATCCTAGAATAAGGGGCCGCCCATTTGAAACTGAGATGAGGAGGAATTTCTTCTCTCAGAGGGTTGTAAAACTGTGGAATTCGCTGCATCAGAGAGCTGTGGAAGCTGGGACATTGAATAAATTTAACAGAGATAGACAGTTTCTTAACCGACAAGGGAATAAGGGGTTATGGGGAACGGGCAGGGAAGTGGACCTGACTCTATGATCGGATCAGCCATGATCTTATTAAATGGTGGAGCAGGTTCGAGAGGCCGTATGGCCTACTCCTGCTCCTATTTCTTATGTTTTTATCTCAGATGCGCAGCTGTGTGGCCGCAAGCTCTCTGCCGGTCCTGTGCAACACGGGACCGGCTTTTCCCAACGTTAACATTCCCCTGGGCATGAAACTGTGAATGGGTCACTCCATGGTCTCACTCCCTCCCTATATCAGTGAACAAGAACTTGTATTTATATAGCACCTTTAACGTAGTAAAATGTTCCCAGGCACTTCACAGCAGTATTACAAGATCAAACAGATCAATTTGACACCGAGCCACAAAAGAAGAAATTAGCACAGATGACCAACAACTTGGTCAAAGAGGTATGTTTTAAGGAGTGTCTTACAGGAGGAAAGAGAGGTAGAGAGGTAGAGAAGTTTAGGGAGGGAGTTCCAGAGTTTGGGGCCCAGACAGCTGAAGGCTGAGCGATTATAATGAGGGATGTTCAAGAGGGCAGAATTTGAGGAGTGAAGACATCTTGCAGGGTTGTGGGGCTGGAGGAGATCACTGATATAGGGAGGGAGTGAGACCATGGAGTGATTTGTAAACAAGGATGAGAATTTTGAAATCGAGGCGTTGTTTAACCGGGAGCCAACGTAGGTCAGCGAGCACAGGGGTGATGGATGAGTGGGACTTGGTGCGTGTTAGGACATGGGCTGCTGAGTTTTGGATGGTCCTCAGGTTTACGTAGTGTAGAATGTGGGACGCTGGCCAGGAGTGAGTTGGAGTAATCAAGTCTAGAGGTAACAAAGTCATGAAAGGGGCCACGCACCCCTAAAAAAAAATGACGGTTAACATTGGCCGTGAGATGCCCCGCTCCACCAAGTTCTGGCTCGTTGCCAGTAAGAAGAAGCAGAGATGGCAGTGTGCCTGCCTTGTGAGTGGAGACTCCTACACTCCAGGTGCGGCGCAGAAGCCAGAACAGCAGCACGATACGATGAGGCAGTTTTCGAGGGCTGACAGATAATCCGTTATGATACAAATGGCTTCTCAGCTTAACAAGAGTGCTATCAGCCTGGAACATTCTTCTTCATGCTCGATTTCCCTTGTAATCAAATTGCCCTGAAGGTAACCACCTCATTTGATTCAGCGCTAATAAAGGGAAGGGATAATAAGGAGGCTTCGGTTGGATTTTTAATACAAGAAATCATTTTTCTGGATCATTACCCATGCACTTATTTACTTTGAACCTGGCAGATTTAAGAGTGATGGTAAAGATCTGCCGACGGTTTCCAAGCGGACTGCTAATCGCAGAGTCGGTCAGCCAAGCCTCCCCTTCAATTAATGAAAAAGGATTCAATATACTCTGTTGTCCTTCTCCCTTTCACTTGGCCACATAACAACAGTTGGTACAAAACAATAGGCTCTTGTTGTGAAACAGTTTGAGATGTGACCATTCAAGCTGGTGCCCTATAAGTGGAAGTCATTACATTATTTAGAAACATAGAAACATAGAAACATAGAAAATAGGTGCAGGAGTAGGCAATTCAGCCCTTCTAGCCTGCACCACCATTCAATGAGTTCATGGCTGAACATTCAACTTCAGTACCCCCTTCCTGCTTTCTCGCCATACCCCTTGATCCCCCTAGTAGTAAGGACTTCATCTAACTCCCTTTTGAATATATTTAGTGAATTGGCCTCAACAACTTTCTGTGGTAGAGAATTCCACAGGTTCACGACTCTCTGGGTGAAGAAGTTTCTCCTCATCTCGGTCCTAAATGGCTTACCCCTTATCCTTAGACTGTGACCCCTGGTTCTGGACTTCCCCAACATTGGGAACATTCTTTCTGCATCTAACCTGTCTAAACCCGTCAGAATTTTAAACGTTTCTATGAGGTCCCCTCTCATTCTTCTGAACTCCAGTGAATACAAGCCCAGTTGATCCAGTCTTTCTTGATAGGTCAGTCCCACCATCCCGGGAATCAGTCTGGTGAATCTTCGCTGCACTCCCTCAATAGCAAGAATGTCCTTCCTCAAGTTAGGAGACCAAAACTGTATACAACACTCCAGGTGTGGCCTCACCAAGGCCCTGTACAACTGTAGCAACACCTCCCTGTCCCTGTACTCAAATCCCCTCGTTTATCATTACTCCTTTGGGCGCTCCTTGTTTGAAGACCAGGCCCTCAAAACTGCCACCAAGCTCATTTTCTACAGGGCTGTAGTAATACCCGCCCTCCTGTATGGCTCAGAAACATGGACCATGTTCAATAGACACCTAAAGTCACAAGAGAAATACCACCAACGATGTCTCCACAAGATCCCACAAATCCCCTGGGAGGACAGATGCACCAACATTAGCGTCCTCGACCAGGCCAACATCTCCAGCATCGAAGAACTGACCACACTTGATCAGCTCCGCTGGGCAGGCCACATTGTTCGCATGCCAGACACGAGACTCCCAAAGCAAGCGCTTGGAACTCCTTCACGGCAAACGAGCCAAAAGGTGGGCAGTGGAAACTTTACAAGGACACCCTCAAAGTCTCCCTGATAAAGTGCAACAACCCCACCGACACCTGGGAGACCCTGGCCAAAGACCACACTAAGTGGAAGAAGTGCATCCGGGAGGGCGCTGAGCACCTCGAATCTCGTCCCCGAGAGCGTGCAGAAATCAAGGGCAGGCAGCGGAAAGAGCGTGCGGCAAACCTGTCCCATCCACCCATTCCCTCAACGATTATCTGTCCCACTTGTGACAGAGACCATGGTTCTCGTATTGGACTGTAAAGCCACCTAAGAACTCATGTCAAGAGTGGAAGCAAGTCTTCCTCGATTCCGAGGGATTGCCTATGATGATGATAGACTTTCCTCTCTTTCTGCCTGAGTGGGCAATAGGAGGGAACGGGACGAGTTCCTGAGAAGAAGTCAACATTGCCAGTTAAAGTTGGTCATTAGTCACAATTCCAATGTATCATTGGAAACTTGTGGGGGGAGAAATTGGTCTTCTTTGAACCTCCCATTAGCGCCTCCAGGGGGCGATAACGGGGCACTAACAGCATACCGACCAGGTGCAGCGAAAGTACCGACGCTCACGAACTTGCATGGTGGATTAGCTACAACTTAACACCTCGATCTCCTGCGCCCTGGAGATTGTGAGGTCATCCGGTGCGCAGAGCCCCGTTACCGCCGCGGATCGTAAATTCGCTTCCACCCCTTGCAGCATCGCCGGGCGTCAACAACGGCAGCTGCAGGAGGCATCGTGACCTCGGCCAGCCGCTTGGGGAACGCTAATTAAAAGGATCGGTGGTCAGGTACGGATAAAAAATTCTCTCCGCTCTCTCCTTGTTTTATTTAACTTTTCCCATGCCGCGATTGATCAGCCCCGTGCTCTGTTCGAGTGCTTGGGGCTGATGGTCACGGATTGCAGTTGCCGTCGCCGACCAGTCGAATCGTTACCTTGCAGCGCCCTCAGCAATGACCCTTCACTTTAAGGGAGGGAAGGAGCCTGTGGTTCTGGCAGGGCTGCACGGGACATTGTGCTGCGCTCTGCCGCTACCCTTGCTCTTGCCTCGTTTAGCGCTCCAAGGGGAGTGGTAGCGCTTGATTTCATACGAAGGAAGCCTCCGACCACAATTTTCACCCCATGGTCTTTTCCTGTCCTCCTTTTGGCGCGCCTGTCCATTATTTCACCTGGGTTGCATGTTCCTCCACTCGCTGCCTCCAAAGGGTTACCACAGAGTCTTCCACGCGGAGCCATTTTGTCCCCAGGACCCCCAAATGGGGTCTCTTCAGGTCTTTCCTTCACCTACAGGCTACATACAAACATAGAAAATAGGAGCAGGATTAGGCCATTCGGCCCTCTAAGCCTGCACCACCATTCAATATGATCATGGCTGATCATTCACCTCAGTACCCCTTTCCTGCTTTCTCTCCATACCCCTTGATCCCTTTAGCCATAAGGGCCATAAATAACTCCCTCTTGAATATATCTAGCAAACTGGCATCAACAACTCTCTGCGGTAGGGAATTCCACAGGTTCACAATTCTCTGAGTGAAGAAGTTTCTCCTCATCTCAGTCCTAAATGGCTTACCCCTTATCCTTAGACTGTGACCCCTGGTTCTGGACTTCCCCAACATTGGGAACATTCTTCCTGCATCTAACCTGTTCAGTCCCGTCTGAATTTTATATGATTCTATGAGATCCCCTCTACAGGCATTTAAAACCCAGGGCTTGGCTTCACATAATCAGCATGTCTTCATTTATGGGAATTCCTCAACCTGCAATACAGTCCTGCACCATGAACTTGGCCCTTCTCCTCATTCCCTCAATAATATCGTGAATGGGGCCGCTATGTAGCTCCAAGCACTTTGTTTATTTTATTGTTATTTATCAGCCTATCTGCTGCTGAAACCCTCATCAATGCTTTTGTTACCTCCGGACACCACTATTCCAATGCTCTCTGGCCGCCCTTCATCTTCCACCCTCCATAAATTTGAACTCATCCAAAGTTCTGCTGCCCGGTGTCCTAACTCGCACCAGGCCCCGTTCACCCATCGACCCCTGTGCTCGCTGATTGGCTCCTGGTCCGGCAATGCCCTGATTTCAAAATTCTCATCCTTTTGTTCAAATCCCTACATGGCCTCACTCCTCCTTATCTCTGTAATCCGCTCCAGCCCTACCACCCTCCGAGATCTCTGCACTCCCTCAATTCTGGCCTCTTGCAAATCCTTGATTTTGATCACCATTGGCGGCCGTGCCTTCAGCTCTCAAGTCCATAAACTCTGGACAAAAGCAAAATACTGTGGGTGCTGGAACCTGAAGTGAAGACAGGAAATGCTGGAAATCTCAACGGGTCAGGCAGCATCTGTGAAGGGAAAAACAGAGTTAACGTTTCAGGCCGATGACCCTTCGTCAGAACTGGTGAATGTTCAAAAAGAACAGATTCTTAACCAGCTTTGAAAGGAGGAGGGGAAGAAAGAACAAAAGGGAAGGTCTGTGATAGGGTGGAAGACAGGAGAGATTAGAGAGACAAAAGGGATGATGGCCCAAATGGAAATGATAATGGCAGAAATTAGAAAAAGCTTAGTCAAGATAGGGTGTGAATGGCAGAATAATGAACAGCTTCCATTGGAGACAAAGAGAACAAAAACATACGAGAGGTGGCGGGAAGGGAGCCAAATACGGGCAGAGGTTATCTGAAATCTTTAAACTCGATGTTGAGTCCAGAAGGCTGTAAAGTGCCTAAACAAAAAATGAGGTGCTGTTCCTCGAGCTTACGTTGAACTTTATTAGAACAGTGTAGGAAGCAGAGGACGGAGATGTCGGATTGGGAGTGGAGTGGAGAATTAAAGTGACAGGCGACCAGAAGCTCGGGGTCACACTTACGGACTGAATGGAGGTGTTCAGCAAAGCGGTCATCCAATCTATGTTTGGTCTCCCCAATGCAGAGGAGACCACATCGTGAGCAATGAATACAGTCTGCTAAATTGAAAGAAGTATAAGTAAATCGCTGTTTCACCTGGAAGGAGTATTTGGGGCCTTGATGACGGTTGTGCGGAGCACCTCCATTCAGTTCGTACGTGTGACCCCAAACTTCCGCATCAGGGATTTTGGAAGGAATTGATAGATTCGTTAGAGATAAATTTTTCCCACTGGTGGGGGGGAGTAGGACAATTTAACCTTCAATTCAGAGCCACTCAGGAGAGAAGTTGGGAAACGGTTCTTCACACAAAGGGTGGTGGTGTGTGGAACTGTCTCCCATGTAAAAAGCAGTTGATGTCAGCTCAATTAATAATTTTAAATCCGAGATCGATAGATTTTTGCTAGACAAGGATATTATGAGATAGGGAGCCAAGTCGAGCAAATGGCGTTAGGATACAGGTAGCCATGATCTCACTGAATGGCGGAACAGGATCAAGGGGCTGAATGGCCCAACACTGTCCTGTGTGAGACTGAACAGGCTGGGGCTACTATCTTCAGAAAAGAGAAGGCGTGAATTCACAGAGGTCTTGAAGATTATGAAAAGGTTTGATAGGGTAAATGTAAAGAAATTGTTTCCACTTGTGGGGACGTCCAAAACTAGAGGTGATAAATATAAGATAGTCACTAGTAAGCCCAATAGGGAATTCAGAAGAAACTTCCTTACCGAGAAAATTGTTAGAATGTGGAACTGGCCATCACATGGAATGGTTGAGGCGAATGGTAAAGATGCATTTAAGGGGAGGCTAGATAAGTACACGAGGGAGAAAGGAAGAGAAGGTTATGCTGATAGGGTGAGATAAAGAGGGTGGGAGTTAGATGGAGAGGGGTGCTAGGAGGCTCATAAACCAGCATTGACCACTCGGGCCGAATGGCCTGTTTCTGTGTTGTGGACCCTATATGACCTCACTACTGATCCTCTATCTCTTGCAAAGCAGACTACAGTTCACCAGCCAGGGAGGGGGGATGGTAAGTTGCTTGAGTATGGTAAGTTGCACCAATTAATAGATGATTTTAACAATGAATTATTTAGCATTGGATTTCACTGAGGTTGGAGTTAAACAAGGCAAGTGAGTTAAAACCTCCAGAGTCTCTCGTGCCATGGGTGTGGGTGTTCGGGGGGGGGGGGGGAGGGGTGGCCGTGATTCGATCCCCAATTCGGCCCCCACACTCCCCGATTTCCACCCGACTTAAAATCGGAGATTTCGGGGTCGAAATTCTGTTTCTAACGCCACCCGTTACCACCGGTGGGAGGCGGCTAACGGACGGCAAAGTCCTACTGTTGGTGGGAACGGCGTCCACGCCTCCGGAGAAATTCAGTTGGGTCTTTGGTGGCGGCACCAAGAGATAACACTGCGCCCTCTAACGCCACCCGCGTTATCCGTGCCGTCATCCAGCATGCAACGCTCCCTTGTGGCCGCTCCCGCGACATTTAGTCTCCAGGGCGGCCTTCCCAGTGGGCGTTCTTACAGCCTGAAAAAAGTGGTGAGTAAACAGTGGATCTCGGGTGGAATCGGCCAGAGGTCAAGGTAGGTTCTTTTTCCCTTACTTATTTCTGCATGTTTTTCATTAGCTGTAACAATGGGGAAGTGCGTGTGTGTGTGGGTCAGCGAAGTTTTAGTTTTCTTTTTATTCCTGTTTTATTCAACCAGCTCCCATTGCGAAATTCAGTCGGCCTCCTGAGCACCCGAGGGTGAGTGTACAACGCCACTTTATAGCGCTGCTCTCTCATCTTTGGCCGTAAAAACTGAATTTGTCAGTTAGAGCCTGCACCTAACGCCGGGCGGTAAATTCAGCACTCAGGCGGTGACACCGCCTCAAAAACGGCGGTAACGAATTTCGACCCCTTCGTTTTTGCACACTAGCTCCCAGATTGAACCAGCTGGTTTGCTGATCCATTTGCCAACAGTCTTTATGCTCAGTGAGTTTTCTGCGGTACGATGCAGCTGCTTTCCATCGCTGACCAAGGGCCGTGTGGCTCTTTGTCAGCCGGCGCGGACACGATGGGCCGGAATGGCCTCCCCCTGCGCTGTAAATTTCTATGTTTCTATGTGTACCCGCCCCAGGTCGTCTGCTGAGTCAGGGAAATCCAAAATTGCCATCAGCAGGCCTCATCGTCCAGATCCTGGCTTGCAGGGCCTCTCAAGTGAGTTCAAGCACGTGGTGAGATCCAGTAACGAAGAGCACAACAAAGTTGGAACCGTCTAGCACAACAGATCATAGAACGATACAGCACGGAAGGAGGCCGTTCAGCCTGCGTTGGCTCTTTGAGAAAGCTATCCAATTAGTTCCATTTCCCCTTTGATTATTTATCCAACTCCCTTTTGAAAGCTACTATTAAATCTGCTTCCAGCAGTCTTTCAGGCAATGTATTCCGGATCATAATGACTCGCTGCATAAAAAAAACATGTCCTCACCTTCCCCCCGATTCCTTTCCCAATTACTTTTAATCCGTGTGCGCTGGTTACTGAGCCCCCTGCCACTGGAAACAGTTTCACTCCATCACTACCCTTCATCATTTTGAGCACCTCTATTAAATCTCTCCTTAACCTTCTCTGCTCTCAAGGAGAACAACCCCAGTCTCCCCACGAACTGAATCCCTCATCCCTGCTACCATTCCAGCAATTCTCCTCTCCACCCTCTCCAAGACCTTGACATCCTTCCGAAAGTGCGGTGGCCAGAATTGGCCACAATTTTCCAGCTGAGGTTTAACCGGTGTTTTATAAAGATTCGGCATAACTTGTTTGCTTTTGTACGCGATGGGCCCGAATTTGATGGACTCACCGCCCACTGCCGCCAGCATTCCTCTTCGGGACCCGCCCTGTGCCACTTTCCATTTGGGCTGGAGCGGGCGGAAGGGGAGAGCCGCCGGGAACCGCCCGCTGACGTCAGCAGACGGCCGAGTGGCGTAAGTGGACTCCCGCCCGCCCGATTCCTGCGGGCGGGAGTGGGCGCCAGAATGGGGTTGGACCGCTGGCTGGAGACTGGTCTGTCCCCGACGGTCGGTGTGAAGATCCTGAAATAAAGGTTAGTAAACTTAAAAAAAAAAAAAAAATTTTCACAGCCGCTTACCTCAATAGCGCCCCCCTGAAGGTCTTCTGATGGATTTTTTTTTTCCCGGTGATTTTCATTTTCAAGCCCTTCGACCCGCCGTGGGCCCGAATCCAGCCTCGGTGGCACGTGGGCGGCAAGCGCCTCTGCTGCTGAGAATGAGATCTCCCGCCGGCTGCCGCCTAGATTGCTGCCCTCTGACCTTCGAGGGACCTGGGTGATGAAAACCCTGCTGAAAGAACCGTCAGGCACCTCGGCGGCCACCGGCGGGCAGAGGCCTTCAACAAATTCGGGCCCTATGCCTCTATTTATAAAGCCTAGGATCCTGCCAGCTCTTATTAAAACAGCATGGTTTTTAACAGTTGGGAGCACATTTCAAGCTCAGGACAGATCAGATATATTGGGCCGTAATTTGCGGCCCCTATGTCCACGTACGAGGTGCGCGCACACCCGTAGGGGCCACACAAGTTCCGGGTTTAGGGATGCTCTGCGCATGCACTAAAATCTGGAACTTGCGATCTGTCAAGAATTCTCTTGCTGGATCTTCTGCATCCGCGGGAAAAGGGCCTCCGCGGACGGAGAGTTGGGCTGTTCTGCCCAGCGAATGCCCGTGCAAATCTTACAGCTAGTAAACACAGGCGTAAGGCCTGCTTTCACCAGCGTGAGAGTTTTAAAAGACATAAAAATATTTATTTTCATTCATTTAAACAACAAAACACAGGTAAAATAAGGTAAGGTTACGTTTAGCCTCTTTAAAATATTTAAATTTATTTTTTGAAAAATGTAACTTTAATTCATTTTAAATGTGTAATTAATAAAAATGCAGTTGTTATGTTAAATGTGTTTTTTATGTGATCTCCATTCATGATTATGGGGATTCTGTACATAAAGAATTGCCATAAGCATGAATGGGGATTCCTTCTGTTGTGTATTGATGTGTGTATCGTCCTGGTACCTTAAATGTAATGTAAGCACTCTGCCACACCACAGAGGGCGCTGAGGTGGGAAACCTGGAAGTACCTGCAACAGGCAGTATAAAAGCCTGACCACCACACCTGGGAGGCACTCTGGAGCTGAACAATATAGGACTAAGGTCACAGCAGTTAGACTTACACCAGACCGTGTGGAGTCAGTGATTTGTGTGCTACATACACCACATTGGCGACTAGGAAGCGGACGAACTCCACGCAACCATGGCTACTCTGGGCTCGCTAAAGGATTTTACCGTGGGTAATGATTGGGAGGCCTTTACGGCAAGGCTCGAGTACTACTTCACAGCAAACGACCTGACGGAGGACACATACGCAATGAGAGAGAAGCGTAAGGCGATATTGCTCTCCAGTTGTGGAGATGAGGTTTACTGTCTCGTCAGGGATTTGCTGGCACCCGGGAGTGCCAGGGACAAATCATATGAGGAGCTGACTGAACTCATTCGTGACCAGTTGAAACTGAAGGAGAACATCCTCACAGCCAGATACAAATTTTACCATCACTGCAGATCTGAGGGCCAGGATGTCACCAAATATGCTGTGGACCTCAGGAGACTCGCGGCGCCGTGTGATTTTGGCGCACACCTTGACGTGGCTTTGTGGGACATTTTCGTTATGGGGATTGGCCATGAGGGCCTCCTTTACAAGCTGCTAGCCACGGAACCCACAGTCACCCTGACAAAGGCCATCGCCATCAGCTGGGCATATATGACCTCGACTTGCAGCACCAAGCAAATAATCCACAGAGTCTCGAACCCGGCAGGCACTGTCCACAGGATAGCGCCCACCACGGACAAAACTGCAGAACGTGGCTCTGCCCGGGGCAGAGAGCACGGACCTCGGGGTCCTGGAACTCAGAGTCCGCTGAGGGGGGCCAATCAAGCAGCACCATGCTGGCGCTGTGGAGGAAGCCATGGGGCTCACCGGTGCAGGTTTGCGGAGTACACGTGCAATACCTGCCACGTTAAAGGCCACCTTCAGCGTATGTGTAAAAGAAATCGGACTCACCGTGTGGCTGAGGAGATGGGGGATGATCCACTGTTCAGCGAGGAGCAGGTAGAAGATGATGAGGTGCTGGGACTGCACACGTGTACTGACGATTCGCCCCCAGTGATAAGGGAAGTAAAAATCAACGGAGTCCCTGTGAGTATGGAAGTGGACACGGGCTCGGGTCCGTCGTTGATGAATCGGAGAACTTTTGATAAACTCTGGATTAACCCAGCTGCACAACCCAAGCTGGTCCCGGTCACGGTGAAGCTGCGTACCTACACCAGGGAACTAATATCTGCTCTTGGCAGAGCGATGGTGCAGGTATCCCACGGGGACGAGACGCACGGTTTACTCTGTGGGTCGTTGCAGGCGATGGGCCGACACTCCTCGGCCGGAGGTGGATGGGGACGGTCCGTGGGAGCTGGGAAGACTTCACCACTCCACAAGCTGCTGCTCCCCGGGGTGCTGCGGTGCCCCGGGTCCCCAGAGAGCAGCGCCGACCGAGCTGGAGCTGCAGCCTCAATCCACCCACAGGCAAGCCCCAGCCCCGGACCTCACACAGAGACACTGCAGCCTCAGCCCCCACAGGCAAGCCCCAGCCCCGGACCTCACACAGAGACACTACAGCCTCAGCCCCCACAGGCAAGCAGCCCTGCAGAGAGGGGCCTAGTGGTGGGGGAGCCGGCGGGGCGTGAGGGATCCAAGATGGCCGGCGCAGAGGGAGAGTCGGGCGGCGGCAGCAGCTGGAGGTCAGCGGCCACGGGGAGGTGGCAAGTGCGGCCGCTGGAGAGGCCACGGCGGCCGCAGGGGAGGCGGCTACGGCGGCCGCAGGAGAGGCGGCAAGTCAGGTGGCAACAGAGGGGAGTGGAGGCTGCGACGGCGGAGGGCATCCAGAGCAGCGGAGAACAAGATGGCGGCGGCATCGTGTCCAGAGCAGCAGAGCATCAAAGATGGCGGCGCCCAAGGAGAAGCCTCGTGGAATCCTCCTGCATCAAAGATGGCGCCTTAAAAAGGAAATGCACCCGGGAGTCTTAAAAGGACCTTACCATGAGGTGGTCCCCACAAAGGACTTCTGTAAGGCAGAGCGAGTCTAAAATGAGCTATGTTAATATGAGATGGCGAATTTATAACAAGAATTAATTTTTTTATGCTGAATGGCCACTGTATTTGTGTAAAATAATGGATATGAAATACAATTAATGATAAGGGCTAACAAGGAAATCAGGGATCCGTTACCAGTCAATAACTAGTTAATGTACCAGATAACATGTACCATACTAATGCATTGTCTATGCCTACCTGCCTTCCGTTGGACAAGTGTGATGTTATGTATTGATGTGTGTATCGTCCTGGTACCTTAAATGTAATGTAAGCACAATGCTACACCACAGAGGGCGCTGTGGTGGGAAACCTGGACGTGTCTGCAACAGGCAGTATAAAAGGCTGACCACCACACCTGAGAGGCACTCTGGAGCTGAACAATAAAGGACGAAGGTCACAGCAGTTAGATTTACACCAGACCGTGTGGAGTCAGTGATTTGTGTACTACATACACCACACCTTCTTTGATTGGTTGGGCCGGCCCATGTGATCCCAGGGGCGCTTGCGAATCACCTGCACCCCTGGAATATGTGGGTCTCGACGCAGGCCTATGGGTAGAGGTCTTTGGGTCTCTATGGATCCCGAGATAGATTGTAAATGTGTAGACTTTTTTGCCTCCGACCGCAAATTCAGGCTCAGTATAATTTGAGATAAAAGAAAATCAGCAAATTTTCCATTTTAAGCTCTCAAACAGAAGCAACGAACTGACAATAATTGTCGGAACTATTTGTTCCATTGAACATTGCACTGAAACTGTAATGGGACCTTTCAAAATAGCATCAATTACTATAATTCAAATCTAGGACAAGTTAATCAAACGAGGCACTGGCAAATAAAAAATCTGCAACTCAATGCTGTTTTTTGCCTCAGGTCCTCGATGTCCCCTCAGGAAAACAAATTATTAATTAGATTAGAGATAATGAAAATTCAGCCAGTGACTGAATGGAACCTCACAGTAACAATCTCGGCCCCTGTATCATTCAGTAGCAGTAATGAGCTTCAGAAGAAGACATTAATTGGCTCTTGCCCACAAGAAATCACATCATCACTTGACGGCGTCTCATGTGAAAAATTTATCTCATTCTCTGGAACAAATATGCCCTTTCCCTCTTTTTTATTGCCTTGTAATGCAAGCAAAGCACCACATAACTCAGGGAGAAATTGTAACTGAAAAGTGTACAACAACAGCAACTAAAACTTATAATGCCTTTATTTTTGATATCCATTCTCAGAAGTCGGGCATTTATTTGCCCATCACCAGTCGCCCTGAGGCATTGGTAGTGCGCCATAGCGGATTGATACAATTGTCGTCATCATCATCATAGGCAGTCCCTCGGAATCGAGGAAGATTTGCTTCCACTCTTAAAGTGAGTTCTTAGGTGTCTGAACAGTCCAATATGAGAGCCACAGTCCCTGTCACAGGTGGGACAGATAGTCGTTGAGGGAAGGGGTGGGTGGGACTGGTTTGCCGCACGCTCTTTCCGCTGCCTGCGCTTGGTTTCTGCATGCTCTTGGCGATGAGACTCGAGGTGCTCAGCACCCTCCCGGATGCACTTCCTCCACTTAGGGCTGCCTTTGGCCAGGTACTCCCATGTGTCAGTGGGAATGTTGCTCTTTATCAGGGAGGCTTTGAGGGTGTCCTTGTAACGTTTCCTCTGCCCACCTTTGCCTCGTTTGCCGTGAAGGAGTTCCGAGTAAAGCGCTTGCTTTGGGAGTCTTGTGTCTGGCGTGCAAACAATGTGGCCCGCCCAGCGGAGCTGATCGAGTGTGGTCAGTGCTTCAATACTGTGGATGTTGCCTTGGTCGAGGACGCTAATGTTGGTGGTCTGTCCTCCCAGGGGATTTGTAGGATCTTGCAGAGGCATCGTTGGTGGTATTTCTCCAGCTACTTGAGGTGGCTACTGTACATGGTCCATGTCTCTGAGCCATACAGGAGGGCGGGTATTACTACAGCCCTGTAGACCATGAGCTTGGTGGTAGTTTTGAGGGCCTGGTCTTCAAGCACTCTTTTCCTCCGGCGACCGAAGACTGCACTGGCGCACTGGAGGCGGCGTTGAGTCTCGTCGTCAATGTTTGCTCTTGTTGATAAGAGGGTCCCGAGGTATGGGAAATGGTCCACGTTGTCCAGGGCCGCGCCGTGGATCTTGGTGACTGGGGGGCAGTACCGTGCGGCGAGGACAGGCTGGTGGAGGACCTTTGTCTGACGGATGTTTAGCGTAAGGCCCATGCTTTCATACGCCTCAGTAAATACGTCGTCGTTCTGGAGTTCAGCCTCTGTGTGTGCACAGACGCAGGCATCGTCCGCGTTTGAGTGGCTTGCTGGTCTACAAGTAAGACCCAGAACTCCCGACCGCTTGCCATTTTGAATGTCTGCCTTCTGCCCACCTAAGCGTCTCCATCGTTGGTCTCTTCCAGTGAAGCTCAAGGGGTACTGCACCTCTGTCAGGCACGTTGCAACTGTTTGTTGACGTTAGCATGTGTCTCCATGAGTAACACCCTCGCCTCTGAATCAGAAGGTTGTGGAGTCATAGTCCACTCCAGAGACTGGAGCACAAAAATCCAGACTGACACTCCCAGTGCAGTACTGAGGGAGTGCTGCACTGTCAGAGGTGCCGTCTTTCAGAGGAGACGTTAAACCGAGGCCCTGTCTGCTCACGAGGTAAAAGATGGTAATGTTTTGAAGAATTACACAGGATTACATAGGATATACAGCACAGAAACAGGCCATTCGGCCCAAACAGTCCATGCTCGAGTTTATGCTCCATTCGAGCCTCCTCCCGTCTTTCCTCAGTTAAATGTATCAGCATAACCCTCTATTCCCTTCTCCCTCATATGCTTGTCTAGCCTCCCATTAAATGCATCGATGCTATTCGCCTCAACCAGCCCCTGTGGTAGCAAGAAGAGCAGGGACGTTATCCTCGGTGTTCTGGCTAATATTTATCCCTCAATCAACATCACTATCTGGTCATTAACACATTGCTGTTTGTGGGAGCTTGCTGTGCGCTAATTGGCTGCCATGTTCCCTACGTTCCAACAGTGATTACACTCCAAAATGACTTAATTGTCTGTAAAGTGCTCTGGGAGGTCCTGAGGTTGAAAAAGCGCTATATAAATGTACATGTTTCTTCTTTCTATTAGGCAAAAGGTTTTATGGTGGCTTTCACAATCTCATGTCTTCATTTTCTTTTTTCTTTCTCTGACCTTAAGACTAAGAAACATAGAAATTAGGTGCAGGAGTTGGCCAGTCGGCCCTTCGAGCCTGCACCACCATTCAATAAGATCCTGGCTGATATTCACCTCAGTACTCCTTTCCTGCTTTCTCTCCATACCCCTTGATCCCCTTAGCTGAAAGGGCCATATCTAACTCCCTTTTGAATATATCCAATGAACTGGCATCAACAAATTTCTGTGGTAGAGAATTCCACAGGTTCACAATTCTCTGAGTGAAGAAGTTTCTCCTCATCTCGGTCCTAAATGGCTTACCCCTTATCCTTAGACTGTGACCCCTGTTTCTGGACTTCCCCAACATCGGGAACATTCTTCCTGCATCTAATCTGTCCAGTCCTGTTAGAATTTTATATGTTTCTATGAGATCCCCTCTCATTCATGGCGGTGCAGGCTCGAAGGACCGAATGACCTACTCCTGCACCTATTTTCTATGTTTCTTCTAAATTCCACTGAATATAGGCCCAGTCGATTCAGTCTGTCCTCATATGTCAGTCCTGCTATCCTGGGAGTCAGTCTGGTGAACCTTCGCTGCACTCCCTCAATAACAAGAACGTCCTTCCTCAGGACTGAACACAATCTTCCAGGTGAGGCCTCACCAAGGCCCTGTTCAACTGCAGTAAGACCTCCCTGCTCCTATACTCAAATCCCCTAGCTATGAAGGCCAACATACCATTTGCCTTCTTTACCACCTGCTGCACCTGCATGCCAACTTTCAATGACTGATGTACCATGACACCCAGGTCTCGTTTCACCTCCCCTTTTCCTAATCTGCCGCCATTCAGATAATATTCTTCATTCCTGTTTTTGCCACCAAAGTGGATAACCTCACATTTATCCACATTATACTGCATCTGCCATGCATTTGCCCACTCACCTAACCTGTCCAAGTCACCCTGCAGCCTCTTAGCATCCTCCTCACAGCTCACACCGCCACCCAGCTTAGTGTCATCTGCAAACTTGGAGATATTACACTCAATTCCTTCATCTAAATCATTGATGTATATTGTAAATAGCTGGGATCCCAGCACTGAACCCTGCGGCACTCCACGAGTCACTGCCTGCCATTCTGAAAAGGACCCGTTTATTCCGACTCTCTGCTTCCTGTCTGCCAACCAGTTCTCTATCCACGTCAATACATTACCCCCAATACCATGTGCTTTAATTTTGCACACCAATCTCTTGTGTGGGATCTTGTCAAAAGCCTTTTGGAAGTCCAAATACACCACATCCACTGGTTCTCCCTTGTCCACTCGTTACATCCTCAAATAATTCTAGAAGATTTGTCAAGCACGATTTCCCTTTCATAAATCCATGCTGACTTGGACCGATCCTGTCACTGCTTTCCAAATGCGCTGCTATTTCATCTTTAATAATTGATTCCAACATTTTCCACACTACCGATGTCAGGCTAACCGGTCTATAATTCCCCGTTTTCTCTCTCCCTCCTTTTTTACACAGTGGTGTTACATTAGCTATCCTCAAGTCCATAGGAACTGATCCAGAGTCGATAGACTGTTGGAAAATGATCACTAATGCATCCAGTATTTCTAGGGATGCAGTCTATCAGGCCCTGGGGATTTATCGACCTTCAATCCCATCAATTTCCCGAACACAATTTGCTGACTAATAAGGATTTCCTTCAGTTCCTCCTTCTCGCTCGATCCTCAGTCCCCTAGTATTTCCAGAAGGTTATTTGTGTCTTCCTTCGTGAAGACAGAACCAAAGTATTTGTTCAATTGGTCTGCCATTTCTTTGTTCCCCTTTATAAATTCCCCTGATTCTGACTGCAAGGAACCTACGTTTCTCTTCACTAATCTTTTCTTTTCACATATCTATAGAAGCTTTTGCAGTCAGTTTTTATGTTCCCAGTAAGCTTCCTCTCATACTCTATTTCCCCCCTCCGAATTAAACCTTTTGTCCTCCTCTGCTGAATTCTAAATTTCTCCCAGTCCTCAGGTTTGCTGCTTTTTCTGGCCAATTAATATGCCTCTTCTTTGGATTTAACACTATCCTTAATTTCCCTTGTTAGCCACGGTTGAGCCACCTTCCCCGTTTTATTTTTTACTCCAGACAGGTATGTACAATTGTTGAAGTTCATCCATGTGATCTTTAAATGTTTGCCATTGCCTATCCACCGTCAAGCCTTTAAGTATCACTCGCCAGTCTATTCTAGCCAATTCACGTCTCATACCGTCGAAGTTACCTTTTCTTAAGTTGAGACCTTAACTTTATCTCCCAATTTCTTGCTGGGGATGCAGGCAAAGTGGATGGGTGAATTGGTCTTTGAAGAGGTATTGAGGGACTGTGAAAAGGAGATGATTAGGTCTAGATAGATGAGGGCATCAGGTCTGGTTAGAGGTGGGTGGAGACTAAACAAAGGGAAAAAAAAGTCAGAAATTTAAAAAAAGTACTTCATTAGCTGTAAAGCGCGTTGTGACATCCTGAGGTTGTGAAAGGCACTATACAAGTGCAAGTCTTTGCTATTGAGGAGACGTGGCAGCCATTTTGCACAGAACAAGGTCCCGCAAGCAGCAATGTTGCTAATGATCAGATAATCTGTTTTAGTGATGTTGGTTGAGGGATAAATATTGGCCAGGACACCGGGGAGAACAGCCCTGGTCATCTTTGAAATAGAGCACCCGAGGGGGCAGAACTTATTCAAAAGACGGCGCCTCTGACAGTGCTGCACTCCCTCGGTACTGCGCTGGGAGTGTTGGCCATGACTATATGCTCAGGTCTCTGGAGCAGGACTTGAACCCACAAGCTACCGACTCCGAGCCGAGAGTGCTGCAACTGAAGCAAGGCTGACACCTAATTACCTTTAAAGTCATATTTTACAGCCAAAACTCCAACCTCAATGTATCAGCCCACAAATGCCCACCGCCCCCTTTAGATCTGCATGTGCGATTCCGTTTACAGTAAGACACATGCTTAATATGATTATTTAATAAAAAATTGCAGGAGAGTTTGCACCATGTCACTCAAAACTCAGTTAAGCCTGACTAAATTTATATTATTTTGACCCAGTATGGCCAGCAGAAAGAAAAGACTGTAATGACTCAAGAGTCTTGTTACTGTAAACCAACTCAAGTGTAAACCTAATCCAACTTTATTCATGCCCAAAGTACCCGTGTGACATATTACCCGCACTTATATACCAGTGACCATGCAGCCCGATGACCTCTGACAGTGGCGCCCTCTGGTGTCTGGTGCATAACACTTGCATTTGTACAGCACCTTTTCCGATCCCTGGACATCCCAAAGCACTTTACAGCCAATGAAGTACTGTTGAAGTGCAGCCACTGTTGTAATGTAGAAAACGCAGAAGCTAATTTGTGCACAGCAAGGTCCCACAAACAGCAATGTGCCAATGACCAGATAATCTGTTTTTGTGATGTTGATTGAGGAATGAATATTAGCCAGGACACTGGGGATAGCTCTTCTTTGAAATAGTGCCATGGGATCTTTTACGTCCACCTGAGAGAGCAGACGGGGCCTTGGTTTAACGTCTCATCTGAAAGACGGCACCTCCGACAGTGCAGTGGTGCACTCCCACAGCACTGCACTGGGAATGTCAGCCTAGATTCTTGTGCTCACGGCTCTGGAGTGGGACTTAAACCCGCAATTTTCTGACTCAGAGGCAAGAGTGCTACCCACTGAGCCACGGCTGACATTGCAAGCAGAGAGTGAACTGCTCAGACTTGGATTACGATGCAGCTTGAAGAGGTGACAGCTGCTTATTGTCGCACATATTAGTGCACCCAGCTCCATAAAGGCATTGTTAAACAATCATTCATTTGTCACTGTATGGTTCCTCTGGAAATAAACATTCCAAACATAGCCACTTTCTCCTCCCCTCAGAGATCGCAGATGATAGTTGGGATTTGTAATGCATCCTTTTTTTTCACCTTTATTAAGCAGTGTTAGTTTTGATCCCTTGAAGCCAGAATGTAATACTGAAATAATAAATTGATTTAAAAAGGTGCCGAGATTTACAGCTCGTCGCCAAAGCAATAAGTGAACTTGCATCAGAAAATGTTCCTGTGTCACAAAACAGCCTTCGATCACCTGCATATTGTTATATTTCTTCTCGGTGAGGCTGACAAGAACACATTTATTGCCCATCCCGAGATGTCCTGAGAAGGTGATGGTGGGACTTCTCCTTGAACTGCCGCAGTCCTTGTGCAGATTCCACTCCCCCAGAAATGAGCACAAAAACCTTGGCTGACTCTCGCAGTGCAGTGCTGAGGGAATGCGCTATTTCACTATTTCGAAGAGGAACAAGAGAGTTATCCCCGGTGTCCTAGGCAATATTTATCCCTCAACCAAACATCACTAAAAAAAACCCAGAATATCTGGTTATTATCACATTGCCATTTCTCACATTGCAACAGTGACTACACTCCTAAAGTACTACATTGGCTGTAAAGCACTTCCTTCCTTCCTTCCTTCCTTTTTCTCTCTCTCTTCCTTCCTTCCTTTTTCTCTCTCTCTTCCTTCCTTCCTTTCTCTCTCTCTCTTCCTTCCTTTTTCTCTCTCTCTCTTTCTTTCTTTCTTTTTCTCTCTCTCTTTCTTTCTTTCTTTCTTTTTCTCTCTCTTTCTTTCTTTCTTTTTGTCTCTCTCTTTCTTTCTTTTTTTCTCTCTCTTTCTTTCTTTCTTTTTCTCTCTTTCTTTCTTTTTCTTTCTCTCTTTCTTTCTTTCTTTTTCTCTCTCTTTCTTTCTTTTTCTCTCTCTCTTTCCTCTCTTTCTTTCTTTCTTTTTCTCTTTCTTTCTTTCTTTTTCTCTCTCTCTTTCTTTCTTTTTTTTTCTCTCTCTCTTTCTTACTTTCTTTTTCTCTCTCTTTCTTTCTTTCTTTTTCTCGCTCTCTTTCTTTCTCTCTTTTTCTCGCTCTCTTTCTTTCTTTCTTTTTCTCTCTCTCTTTCTTTCTTTCTTTTTCTCTCTCTTTCTTTCTTTCTCTCTCTCTCTTTCTTTCTTTCTTTCTTTTTTTCTCTCTCTTTCTTTCTTTCTTTTTCTCTCTCTCTTTCTTTCTTTCTTTTTTTCTCTCTCTTTCTTTCTTTTTCTCTCTCTTTCTTTCTTTCTTTTTCTCGCTCTCTTTCTTTCTCTCTCTCTTTCTTTCTCTCTTTCCTTCTTTCTTTTTCTCTCTCTCTCTTTCTTTCTCTCTCTCTTTCTTTCTCTCTTTCCTTCTTTCTTTTTCTCTCTTTCTTTCTCTCTCTCTTTCTTTCTTTTTCTCTCTTTCTTTCTCTCTCTCTTTCTTTCTCTCTCTCTTCTTTCTTTCTTTCTCTCTCTCTTTCTTTCTCTCTCTCTTTCTTTCTCTCTCTTTCTTTCTTTCTTTCTCTCTCTCTTTCTTTCTCTCTCCCTTTCTTTCTCTCTCTCTTTCTTTCTTTCTCTCTATTTCTTTCTCTCTCTCTCTCTCTTTCTTTCTCTCTCTCTTTCTTTCTCTCTCTCTTTCTTTCTTTCTTTCTTTCTTTCTGGAGCTTGCTGTGTGCAAAATGGCTGCCACATTTCCTACATTACAACAGTGACTATATTTCAAAGTACTTCATTGGATGTAAAGTGCTTTGGGACATCCTGAAGTCATGAAAGGCGCTATACAAATGCCAGTCTTTCTTTCTTTCAGTAGGGAATTCCAGGATACTGACCCAGCAAGGATGAAGGAACATCAATATATGTCTAAGTCAGGATAGTGTGTGACTTGTACGGGAGCTTGGGGGGATGGTGTTCTCATGACATTGCTGCTTTTACCCCTCTTGGTATTCGAGGTAGCAAGCAATGGTTTACCCCATTGTTCACTGATCTGTATGAACGGAGCCCTCAGCGCCGTTGAAAAAATGGTACTTTCGATTTAATTTCACCAGCACACGTCATCTCAGGACTTGTCGGATAATGTTTTCTGTTGATTCGATGTTCAAGATCAGTAGCAGATCCAAACTTTAACATAGGAGCAGGAGTAGGTCATTTAGCCCCTCGAGCCTGTTCCACCATTCAATACGACCATGGCTGATCTGCGAACTAACTCCATATACCCGCCTTTGCCCCATATCCCTCAATACCTTTGGTTAACAGAAATCTATCAATCTCAGATATAAAATTGATACAGCATCAATTGCCGTTTGTGGAATAGAGTTCCAAACTTTTACCAGCCTTTGCCCCCCTCGTCCTAGACTACCCAAACAATGGAAATAGTTTCTCTCGATCTACCCTATCAGTTCCCCTTAGTACAGAGAGAATGTTTCCACTTGTGGGGAAGAGCATAACTAGAGGCCATCAATATAAGATAGTCACCAAGAAATCCAATAGGGAATTCAGAAGAAAATTCTTTACCCAAAGTGTGGTGAAAATGTGGAACGTGCTATCACAGGTAGTGGTTGAAACAAATAGTATCGACGTATTTAAGGGGAGGCTGGACAAGCGTATGAGGGAGAAGGGAATAGAGGGTTATGCTGATAGATTTAGATGAGGAAAGACGGGAGGAGGCTCGAGTGGAGCATAAACGCCGGCATGGAGTGGTTGGGCCGAGTGGCCTGTTTCTGTGTCGTATATCTTATGCAATCTTGAAAACATTGATCATGTCACCTTCTAAATTCAAGGGAAGACAACCCTCATATAAACCTTTCTGGAACCATGAATCTGAGAACAAGGCTAAATTCCATAATACAATGCCCAGAGTCTGAATCTACCACACTCAAGCCTTATTCCCTCTGGTTGCCCGCTACTTAACACATTTACGTAAAGTTCCTGTGTGTCCAATAGTCATTAACTTGTTTAGTTTGAACGTCTTAGGAGCTTAATGTCCTTCGTATTAATGCACTGCTTAATATGTTTACATAGAATTCATTTAAGGTCTATTTTCACAGACATTAATCTGCTTATTTTGAACACGAAGGACTATGCTGAAATAGCAGGCAGAGGGATTAAAATGAACACTTTAATCTATGTGCTACAAGCAGAAATTAATCGTCCTATCAATCCAGCCAGCGATAATCTTTTGGGAAATTATTCATTGCTGGGCATGGCTTGAAAACAGGGAGTACGTTCCATAAACCGGCCATATTATTGTACAGAGGCTGAAGGTGCGTGTATCAAATTCCTTTCTCCGCTATTAGAAGAGGTGGCAATCTGTTTAAAGTAAATGCATTACTGCCTCGATTAAAATAATGGATAGTGGAATTTGAAACAAATGCTTATTATTATAAGATCACAGAGCAAATCCAATTGATGAAGCTTGCTATGGTAACAGTACAGTTGTCACTTTGAAAAAAAAATCTTGTCAGTATGTGGTGCGAGGTAGCGTATGCTTTATTTGCATGCCTGAAAAGATGATCAATATATAGAGCGCAGGAGGTCACATTACATTTGAAATTGTGGTAATAGGATACAACAAGCTGTTGTACTTAAAAGTTTAAGGTATAGAAATTGGTTTCCTTTGCGCCTCCGGTTAGCACCTCCACGGTGGGGGTAATGTAGTGATACTGATTCTGCGACCCGGCACAGGGAGAGTACCGATGCTCGCGAACTTGCAGTGGAGATTTGTGATGACAGTAACCCCTAGCGCCACAATCTCCTGCGTCCCAGAGATCATGACGTTATCCTGCTGTGCAGTGCTCCAGTTCCACCTCCTGCAGCATCGACGGGCATCAACACCGGCAGCTGCAGGAGGCCTGGTAAGGTTGGCCGGCCAATTGGGGAGTGGTATTTCAAGGGATCGTCACTGAGGTAAGTGCAAACTCCTGTAACGTTCCTCTGAGCATTCTTTCTCCCTTTCTTCAGCCGCAATTGATCAGCCCTGCACTCTGTTAGAGCTTGGGGCTGGTCTTGGCAGATCGCAGTATATTTAATGCTTATGGTCTACAGGGCTGTAGTGATACCCACCCTCCTGTATGGCTCAGAGATGTGGACCATATAAGGTAGACACCTCAAATCGCTGGAGAAATACCACCAACGATGTAGCCACAAGATCCTGCAAATACCCTGGGAGGACAGAAGCAACAATGTCAGCGTTCTCGATCAGGCCAACATCCTCAGCATCGAAGCCCTGACCACACACGACCCACTCCGTTGGGCGGGCCACATTCTCCGCATGCCCGACACGAGACTCCTAAAGCAAGCGCTCTACTCGGAACTCCCACACGGCAAGCGAGCCCCAGGTGGGCAGAGGAAATGTTTCACGGACACCCTCAAAGCTTCCTTGATAAAATGCAGCATTCCCACCGGCACCTGGGAATCCCTGGCCCAAGACTGGCCGAAGTGGAGGAAGAGCATCCGGGAGGGCGCTGAGCAACTCGAGTCTCGTCGCCGAAAGCATGCAGCAAACAAGCTCAGGCAGCGGAAGGAGCGTGCGGCAAACCAGACTCCCCACCCACCCTTTCCTCCAACCACTGCCTGTCCCACCTGTGACAGAGACTGTAATTCCTGTATTGGACTGTACAGTCACCTGAGAACTCACTGTTAGAGTGGAAGCAAGTCTTCCTCGATTTCGAGGGACTGATGATATTTAATGCAGAGCCTGTAGCATTGGCCCTTCCCTTTAAGGGAAGGAAGGAGCCTCCAATCCTGGCTGCACCGCTACCGCCTCTCCTGCCTGGATTAGCGCTCCAAGGGAAGCAACAGTGCTTGATTTAGCACTCCACATCCCTCCTCGAGCATTAAACCGAACGTTTGCATCCGCTGGAATTGGGTAGCGCCCAGCGATAATTTTGCGGCAAACGGGACGCCACGCAATTTCTCCCTCTAATTACAGAGTCAGAACTTAAAAAAGTTATATATTCCAGGATTTGAAAAAAAAAGGTAATTTGGGGATTTCTTGGCGTTCTGTTCAGGAATTACTTTTTTTTTTGCAGGCGAGTTCTTCCCGGTGTCCTTAACCAATATCAGCCAAAACTCAGACTGGCCTCGCAATTCCACTCGGGCGCTGGCATAAAACGGGCGGGATCGGATTGGCCGCCTGCTTTACGCAGCGCCTGATATTCAGTTATATTCCAGTCACCTGAGATAAATTTCCAGGTCATTATCTGGTCATTATCACATTGCTGCTTGTAGGAGCTTGCTGTGCACACATTGGCTGCAGCGTTTCCTACATTGCAACAGTGACGACACTTCAAAAAGCGCTTTGCAAAAAATCTTATTGGGATGTGGTGCGAGGTAGCGTATGCTTTATTTGCATTCCTGCAAAGATGATCAATATATATATAGAGTGCAGCAGGTCACATTACAGTTAAATTTATTGTAAAGCGCTTTGAGACATCCTGAGGTCATGAAAGATAATCTAGAAATGCAAATCTTCCTTTCACAGGGTCACCTAATTGCTAATTCTGGTAGTACATGAATTATAATTCTCCATAGTCTCTTTCAAGTTTGCTTTTCAGTTAATTGGCTAGGCATGTACAACATTATTTGAAAATAGACCAATAGGCTGACTCTGGTTCCGGTGCAATCTGATCAATAACATTCTCACAGATGATCTATTTCAATGAAAATAAGCTCAGAAAGTTTAGCTAGATTATTGGATGTCTACTTGAATAGGAAAAAAACAATTGTAGGGCTCTGGGTAAAGAGTGGGACCACTAGGATAGCTCTTTTAGAGAGACAGCACAAGCACGTTTGGCCAATCTTTTTTCATTACTAGTGTGGTATATGTAGCACACAAATCACTGACTCCACACGGTCTGGTGTAAATCCTTTATTGTTCAGCTCCAGAGTGCCTCCCAGGTGTGGTGGTCAGCCTTTTATAGTCCTTGTTACAGGTGCTACCAGGGTTTCCCACCGCAGCGCCCTCTGTGGTGTGGCATAGTACTTACATTACATTTAAGGTACTGGGACGATACACACATCATTACATAACATCACCTTCCCCCCCCGGCACCTGGACGCAGGACAACGATACACACATCATTACACAACATCACACTTGTCCAACGGAAGGCAGGTAGGCATAGACAGTGCGTTAGTATGGTACATATTATCTGGTACAGTAACTGGTTATTGACTGGTAGCGGAACCTTGATTTCCTTGTTAGCCGTTATCATTAATTGTACTTCATCCATTATTTTACACAAATACAGTGGCCATTCAGCATAAAAAAGGTAATTCTTATTATAAATTCACTATCTCACATTAACATAGCTCATTTTAGACTCGCTCTGCCAAACAGAAGTCCTTTGTGGGGACCACCTCTTTGTAAGGCCCTTTTAAGACTCCCAGGTGCATCTCCTCTTTAAGGCGCCATCTTTGATGCAGGAGGATTCCACGAGGCTTCTCCTTGGGCGTCGCCATCTTTGATGCTCTGCAGCTCCGACACGATGCCGCCGCCATCTTCTTCTCCGCCGCTCCGAATGACCTCCGCCGTCGCAGCCTCCGCTGCCACCTGACTTGCCGCCTATCCAGCAGCCGTCGTGGCCTCTCCAGCGGCCGCACTTGCCGCGTCCCCCGCGGCCTCCCCTGCGGCTGTCATGGCCGCCCGACGCTAACAGCTCCTCGGCGGGGCCCGCCCAACGGCCTCTTCCTCTGCGGGGCTCTTCCGAACCGCCGGCCCCTGGATCCCTCAGCACCCCGCCCGCAGCGCCCCGCCGGCTCAACCCCCCCCCCCCAACTAGGCCCCTCTGTGCAGGGCTGCTTGCCTGTGGGGGTTGAGGCTGCAGGGTCTCTGTGTGAGGTCCGGGGCTGGGACTTGCCTGTGGGGGCTGAGGCTGCAGGATCTCTGTGACTTGAGGTCCGGGGCTGGGGCTTGCCTGTGGGGGCTGAGGCTGCAGGATCTCTGTGTGAGATCTGGGCCTGGGACTTGCCTGTGGGTGGATTGAGGCTGCAGCTCCAGCTCGGTCGGCGCTGCTCTCTGGGGACCCGGTGCACGGCAGCACCCCGGGGAGCAGCAGCCTGTGGGGGAATGAAGTCTTCCCAGCTCCCACGGACATTCCCCATCCACCTCCGGCCGAGGAGCGTTGGCCCATCGCCTGCAATGACCCACAGAGGTAAAGCGTGCGTCTCGTCCCGGTGGGATACCTGCACCATTGCTCTGCCAGGAACAGGTATCAGTTCCCTGGTGTAGGTATGCAGCTTCACCGTGACCGGGACCAGCTTGGGTCGTGCAGCTGGGTTAATCCAGAGTTTATCAAAAGTTCTCCGACTCATCAACGACGGACTCGAGCCCGTGTCCACTTCCATACTCACAGGGACTCCTTTGATTTTTACTTCCCTTATCACTGGGGGCGAATCGTCGGTGCACGTGTACAGTCCAAGCACCTCATCATCTTCTGCCTGCTCCTTGAACAGTGGATCATCCCCCATCTCCTCAACCACACGGTGAGTCCGATTTCTTTTACACATACGCTGAAGGTGGCCTTTAACGTGGCAGGTATTGCACGTATACTCCGGAAACCTGCACCGGTGAGCCCCATGGCTTCATCCACAGCGTCAGCATGGTGCTGCTTGATTGGCCCCCCTCAGCGGACTCTGAGCTCCAGGATCCCGAGGTCCGAGCTCTCTGCCCCGGGCAGAGCCACGTTCTGCAGTTTTGTCCATGGTGGGCGCTATCCTGTGGACAGTGCCTGCCGGGTTCGAGACTGTGTGGATTATTTGCTTGGTGCTGCAAGTCGAGGTCATATATGCCCGGCTGATGGCGATGGCCTTTGTCAGGGTGACTGTGGGTTCCGTGGCTAGCAGTTTGTGAAGGAGGCCCTCATGGCCAATCCCCATAACGAAAACGTCCCGCAAAGCCTCGTCAAGGTGTGCCCCAAAATCACACGGCGCCGCGAGTCTCCTGAGGTCCGCAGCATATTTGGTGATATCCTGGCCCTCAGGTCTGCAGTGATGGTAACATTTATATCTGGCCGTGAGGATGCTCTCCTTCGGTTTCAACTGGTCATGAATGAGTTCAGTCAGCTCCTCGTATGACTTGTCCCTGGCGCTCCCGGGTGCCAGCAAATCCCTGACGAGACAGTAAACCTCATCTCCACAACTGGAGAGCAATAGCACCTTACGCTTCTCTCTCAGTGTGTTCATGTCCTCCGTCAGGTTGTTTGCTGTGAAGTAGTACTCGAGCCTTTCCGTAAAGGCCTCCCAATCATTGCCCATGGTAAAATCCTTTAGCGAGCCCAGAGTAGCCATGGTTGCGTGGAGTTCATCCGCTTCCTAGTCGCCAATGTGGTGTATGTAGCACACAAATCACTGACTGCACGCGGTCTGGTGTAAATCTAACTGCTGTGACCTTCATCCTTTATTGTTCAGCTCCAGAGTGCCTCCCAGGTGTGGTGGTCAGCCTTTTATAGTGCCTGTTGCAGGTACTACCAGGTTTCCCACCGCAGCGCCCTCTGTGGTGTGGCATAGTACTTACATTACATTTAAGGTACTGGGACGATACACACATCATTACATAACAACTAGGATGTGGGCGCCGCTGGCAAGGCCAGCATTTATTGCCCGTCCCAAATTGCCCGTAATAAGGCGGCAGTGAGCCGCATTCTTGAACCACTGTTCTTTGTAGCGGTTTGGTAAAACTGAGTGGCTCGCTGTGCCATTTCCGAGGGCAGTTAGGAGTCAACCACATACATGGTTTGTGTTCTGGAGCCACATATAGGCCAGACCGGGTAAGGACAGCAGGTTTCCTTCCAGAAAGGACATTAGTGAACCGGATGGGTTTTTACAATGACCCGCTAGTTTCATAGGGGGCTGATTTTCATCAAGGCCTCCAACCGCCCGAGTGCCGCCCAAAGTGCCGCCGATGGCCGCCGAGATACCGGACGGTACTTTGGGCGGAATATTCATCGCCGAGGTCCCTCGCAGGTCGGCGGGCGGCAAATGGACGACTTAGGCTGCCAATCTGGTCGGCGGCGGAGGTGCTTGTCGCCCAAGTGCCATCAAGGATGGTCGAAGAGCTGAAAAAAAAAAATCACCAATACAAAATTTAAAAAACTATCGGAAGACCTTCAGGGGACCCCATGCAAGTAAGTCGCGGTTGAAAATTTAAAAAAAAATATTCACTTATCTTTTTTTCAGGTTGTTCACACTTACCGTCGGGGACAGACCAGCCTGCAGCCAATGGTCCATCCACGTTCTGCTGCTGACTCCCACCAACTCCAACCCACAGGAATCTGGGAGCTCGGCGGGCGGGAGCTCAGCTGCACCACTCGGCCGTCCGCTGACGTCAGCGGGTGGTTCCTGGCGACTCTCCCCTCCCGCCCGCTTCAGACCACCCCCAAAGTGGCACTGGGGGGATTAAGAAGAGCATTGTCAGCGGCAGTGTGATGAATTCCGGCCCCATAGTCACCAATACTGACACTAGCGTTTTAGTTTAGATTTATTTAATTAACTGAATTTAAATTCCCCAGCTGCCGTGGTGGGCCTTAAACTCACGTCTCTGGATCATTAGGCCAGGGCTCTGGATTACTAGTCCAGTAACATAACCACTTTGCTACCATTCCCTCTCTGGCTTCCTTTTGTGCTGTAAGATTCTATGGTTCTTGCGTTCCCCTCACCCATGGTGCAACTTGTATCCTGCGGAGCTCACCAGTCGCGGAAGGCGTCAAGCTTGCTGGTGGACCCGTCGTGGTTCTCCTCCCAGGGCAGCTGGATGCATTACAAGGCAGGCAGTTGGAGTAACCTCCCCGGCCCTGGGGTTCCCTCACATCCTAGGCCTGTAGATAGGAACACACAGGTGCGGCTCGAAGCTGTTTCCCCGTCCTTCAGCTTCTTTGCTTCTTTGCTTCAGTTGGAGCTGTGCTTGACATCTTGGGGGCCGAAATTTCCCCTTTCCAATAAGGCCTCTGGCCGCCTGGAAGCGACACCCAGGACATCGAGTCTCCGCGGAGGAGGGGGGCCGCCATTTTGTAAATTGCCCTTCCTCAGGTTTGGAGCTGTGTCCGGGATCGCTCCGCCCGTTTTCCCGTGCGGGGCGGCCAGTACACATCGAAACCGACGGGCAGACTGGGAGTTACATCTACTGCCTATATAAAAATGGAAAAATGCTGGAAATCTCAGCAACATCTGTGGAGAGAGAAGCACAGTTAACTTTTCCGGTCTGTGACCCTGCGTCAGAACTGGGAAAGTTCGAGCTGTGACAGATGCTTAAGGAAATGTAGGGGCGAGGAAAGGGGGAGGAGGGAAGGAAAGAACACGAGGGAAGGTCTGTGATAGGATGGAAGGAAGGAGAGGTTAAGATGGGAACATTTAAGATGGCAATGGCACAAGTTAAGAAACAAAAGATGAGTCTAGACGGGGTGTGAATGTCAGAATCATCACCAGCTGCCGTGGGAAAGAGAGAAAAAGGCGGGTGGGGCTGGTAAACTGCTTCCCTGACAGTTCAGTGGTGAGATGCACTACTAAGCAAACAGAGCAGCAAGTGTGGCAACAGGGGGGGAAGGGATTAACATAGAAACATAGAAAATAGGTGCATGAGTAGGCCATTCGGCCCTTCGAGCCTGCACCGCCATTCAATACGATCATGGCTGATCATGCAACTTCAGCACCCCGTTCCTGTTTTCTCTCCATACCCCTTGAACCCTTTAGCTGTAAGGGCCACATCGAACTCCCTTTTGAATATCTCTAACGAACTGGCCTCAACAACTTCCTGTGGTAGAAAAATCCACAGGTTCACAATTCTCTGAGTGAAGAAGTTTCTCCTCATCTCGGTCCTAAATGGCATACCCCTTATCCTTAGACTGTGACCCCTGGTTCTGGACTTCCCCAACATTGGGAGCAGTACAAACTGGACGGTCTGCACCTGGGCAGGGCTGGAACCAATGTCCTAGGGGGAGTGTTTGCTAGTGCTGTTGGGGAGGAGTTAAACTAATTTGGCAGGGGGATGGGAATCTATGCAGGGAGACAGAGGGAAACAAAAAGGAGGCAGAAGCAAAATATAGGAAGGAGAAGAGTAAATGTGGAAGGCAGAGAAACCCAAGGCAAAAAACAAAAAGGGCCACATTACAGCAAAATTCTAAAGGGGCAAAGTGTGTTAAAAAAACAAGCCTGAAGGCTCTGTGCCTCAATGCGAGGAATATTCGGAATAAGGTAGATGAATTAACTGCGCAGATAGCAGTTAATGGATACGATGTGATTGACATCACGGAGACATGGCTCCAGAGAGACCAAGGTTGGGAACTCAACATCCAAGGGTATTCAGCATTTAGGAAGGATAGACAGAAAGGAAAATGAGGCGGGTGGCATTGCTGGTTAAAGAGGAAATCAATGCAATTGTAAGGAAGGACATTAGCCTAAATGAGGTGGAATCGATATGGGTGGAGCTGCGGAATTCGAAAGGGCAGAAAACGCTAGTGGGTGTTGTGTATAGACCACCAAATAGTAGTAGTGAGATTGGGGACAGCATCAAACAAGAAATAAGGGATGTGTGCAATAAAGGTACAGCAGTAATCATGGGCGACTCTAATCTACTCATTGATTGGGCTAACCTAACTGGTAGCAATGCGGTGGAGGAGGATTTCCTGGAGTGTATTAGGGATGGTTTTCTGGGCCATTATGTCGAGGAACCAACCAGGGAGCTGGCCATCCTAGACTGTGTGATGTGGAATGAGAAGGGACTAATTAGCAATCTTGTTGTGCGAGGCCCCTTGGGAAAGAGTGACCATAATATGGTAGAATTCCTTATTAAGATGGAGAGTGACAAAGTTAATTCGGAAACTAGGGTCCTGAACTTAAGGAAAGGTAACTTCGACGGTATGAGGCGTGAATGGTAGAATAGACTGGCAAATGATACTCAAAGGGTTGATGGTGGATAAGCAATGGCAAACATTTAAAGATCACATGGATGAACTTCAGCAAATGTACATCCCTGTCTGGAGTAAAAATAAAACTGGGAAGGTGGCTCAACCATGGCTAACAAAGGAAATTAAGGATAGTATTAAAGCCAAGGAAGAGGCATATAAATTGGCTAAAAAAAGCAGCAAATCTGAGGACTGCGAGAAATTTAGAATTCAACAGAGGAGGACTAAGGGTTTAATTAAGAGGGGGAAAATAGAGTACG
Organism: Pristiophorus japonicus; assembly: GCF_044704955.1. Taxonomy (NCBI): domain Eukaryota; kingdom Metazoa; phylum Chordata; class Chondrichthyes; family Pristiophoridae; genus Pristiophorus; species Pristiophorus japonicus. The sequence continues at coordinate 207,523,139 of NC_091986.1, forward strand.
AGAGGAAGCTTGCAGGGAACATAAAAACTGACTGCAAAAGCTTCTACAAATATGTGAAGAGAAAAAGATTAGTGAAGACAAACGTAGGTCCCTTGCAGTCAGATTCAGGTGAAATTATAATGGGGAACAAAGAAATGACAGACCAATTGAACCAATACTTCGGTTCTGTCTTCACTAAGGAAGATACAAATAACCTTCCGAAGGTACGAGGGGACAGTGGGTCTAGTGAGAAGGAGGAACTGAAGGATATCCATATTAGGCTGGAAATTTTGTTAGGGAAATTAATGAGATTGAAGGCCGATAAATCCTGATGGTCTGCATCCCAGAGTGCTCAAGGAAGTCGCCCTAGAAATAGTGGATGCATCGGTGATCATTTTCCAACAGTCTATCGACTCTGGATCAGTTCCCATGGACTGGAGGGTAGCTAATGTAACACCACTTTTAAAAAAAGGAGGAAGAGAGAAGACAGGTAATTATAGACCGGTTAGCTTGACGTCAGTAGTGGGGAAAATGTTGGAATCGATCATGAAGGACGAAATAGCAGTGCATTTGGAAAGCGGTGACAGGATCGGACCAAGTCAGCATGGATTTATGAAAGGGAAATCATGCTTGACGAATCTTCTGGAATTTTTTGAGGATGTAACGAGCAGAGTGGACAAGCGAGAACCAGTGGATGTAGTGTATTTGGACTTTCAGAAGGCTTTTGACAAGGTCCCGCACAAAAGATTGGTGTGCAAAATCAAAGCACATGGTATTGGGGGTAATATACTGACGTAGGGAACTGGTTGGCAGACAGGAAGCAGAGAGTCGGGACAAACGGGTCCCTTTCAGAATGGCAGGCAGTGGCTAGTGGAGTGCCGCAGGGCTCAGTGCTGGGACCCCAGCTCTTTACAATATACATTAACGATTTGGATGAAGGAATAGAGTGTAATATCTCCAAGTTTGCAGATGACACTAAACTGGGTGGCGGTGTGAGCTGTGAGGAGGACGCTAAGAGGCTTCAGGGTGACTTGGACAGGTTAGGTGAGTGGGCAAATGCATGGCAGATGCAGTATAATGTGGATAAATGTGAGGTTATCCATTTTGGGGGCAAAAACACGAAGGCAGAATATTATCTGAATGGCGGCAGACTAGGGAAATGGGAGGTGCAACGAGACCTGGGTGTCATGGTTCATCAGTCACTGAAAGTGGGCATGCGGGTACAGCAGGCGGTAAAGAAGGCAAATGGTATGTTGGCCTTCATAGCTAGGGGATTTGAATATAGAAGCAGGGAGGTCTTACTGAAGTTGTACAGCGCCTTAGTGAGGCCTCACCTGGAATAATGTGTACAGTTTTGGTCTCCTAGTCTGAGGAAGTGCGTTCTTGCTATTGAGGGAGTGCAGCGAAGGTTCACCAGACTGATTCCAGGGATGGCTGGGCTGTCATATGAGGAGAGACTGGATCAACTGGGCCTTTTTTCACTGGAGTTTAGAAGGATGAGAGGGGATCTCATAGAAACATATAAGATTCTGACGGGACTGGACAGGTTAGATGCGGGAAGAATGTTCCCGATGTTGGGGAAGTCCAGAGCCAGGGGACATAGTCTTAGGATAAGGGGGAGGCCGTTTAGGACTGAGATGAGGAAAAACTTCTTCACTCAGAGAGTTGTTAACCTGTGAATTCCCTGCCACAGAGAGTTGTTGATGCCCGTTCACTGGATATATTCAAGAGGGAGTTAGATATGGCTTTTATAGTTTAGGGGATAAAGGGGTATGGTGAGAAAGTAGGAAAGGGGTACTGAAGGAATGATCAGCCATGATCTTATTGAATGGCGGTGCAGGCTCGAAGGGCCGAATGGCCTACTCCGGCACCTATTTTTCTATGTTTCTATGTTTCTTCCTGCATTTAACCTGTCCAATCCCATCAAAATATTCTATGTTTCTATGAGATCCCCTCTCATTCTTCTAAATTCCAGTGAATATAAGCCTAGTCGATCCCGTCTTTCTTCATATGTCAGTCCTTCCATCCCGGGAATCAGTCTGATTCTAAACAGTGCAGAACTGCTTCACACTGGCTCAACTCATTCAAATTCAAACATGTGCACTTAAGGATGCTGTAACTCAATTAGAATCTGTCCCCTTGACGCTTTTGGAGCTTTGCTATTTAAAAAGGTGTCGTATATCTTCTCAATGAATATGTGTAATTGGATATGCCCAGTAAAATTCTTTGCACTATTGACGTTTTTCTGTATATGGGAACCGAGTCAAAGTAATACGATTCAGTTGGGTTGAACAAAGACTGAAGCGAATCTCAATGAAATAATGAAATGCAGCAAGTATGTGCACGTGACGTGACTGTCTCCACAAGTGTGCTGGCTGAAGTAAGTATCATCGAAACATAGAAAGTAGGAGCAGTACATAAAAAACACAAGAAATAGGAGACGAAATAGGCCATATGGCCGTTCCAGCCTGCTCCGCCATTCAATATGATCATGGCTGATCCTCTATTCTCTATCTCAACACCATATTCCCGCTTTTTCCCCCATACCCCTTGATGCCTTTTGTGTCTAGAAATCTATCTATCTCCCTCTTAAATATATGGCCTCCACAGCCTTCTGTGGTAGAGAATTCTACAGGTTCACCACCCTCAGAGTGAAAACATTTCTCCTCATCTTGGTCCTAAATTTCCTACCCCGTTATCTTGAGACTGTGACCCCTTGTTCCAGACTTCCCAGCCATGGGAAAATCCTCCCAGCATCCAGTCTGTCCAGCCCCATCAGAATTTTATATGTTTCAATGAGATCCCCTCTTATTCTTCTAAACCATATCACAACCATGTGTCGCCTCTACTGTCATGTATTCAACTGTCATTGTAATCCATGTATAAACTGACCTAAGTTGTACACCATGAGAACACTGACCACTAGGTGGTGAATTTGTGGGAGACACTCCTAACCTGGACTTTCAGGTATAAAAGGGGAAGCTCCACCTATCTTCTCCACTTCAGTGCTGGAATAAAGGCTACTGGTCACAGAGTGACCTTCTCTCTAGTATGGGCCTCATGTGCATTTGTACTGTATAGTAAGGACATATTATTGACGACGAGAAACTGGGATTTAAACCACGCGAGCATGACCACTAGCAGCACAGAAGAGAGGTACTGTGTTGGTGATGATTGGGACGATTTTATTGAGAGACTACAGCAAAGTGTTGTCACTAAGGAATGGCTGGGACAGGATTCGGCCGACAAACGCAGGGCTCATCTCCTGACAGTTTGTGGATCCAGGACGTACTCCCTGATGAAGGACCTTTTAGCGCCAGAGAAGCCGGCGGACAAGACTTTTGAAGAGCTCAGTAAATTGATCGGGGAACACTTTAAACTGGCGAGCAGCATGCACATGGCGAGACATCGGTTTTACATGCACCGACGGCGAGAAGGGCAAAGCGTTCCAGATATCGTGGCAGACCTCTGGCGATTGGCGAGCCTATGTAAGTTCCCAGATGCATGCAGAGCGGAGATGCTGAGAGACTTTTTTATTGAGGGTATCGGGCACGCTGGGGTTTTCAGGAAACTGATTGGGACCAAAGACTTGACCCTGGAAACTGCGGCTTTGATGGCCCAGACATTTATATCAGGGAAGGAAGAGACCAGAATGATGTTGGACAAAAATCTTGGTTTAAATGCAGCAAATGGACAGGGAGTCAACATTGTTAACACAGCACACAGTTCCCCAGGAAGACAGTGGCAATCGGACATGCCCGAGCATGTAGTCGAACCCAAAGGAGGAATTCAACAGAGACAATGGCTAGCTGAATGGCGACTCATGCCATTGGAAGGGACAATGCGGCCAGTAATGGGGCCATCAACACCTGTTAATCGTGCGTTTAAGGACAGTTACAGAGACAGTCAGAGATGATCGACTGGTATTGGACCTTTTGTTTTCAACAACGGCTCATGTTGGAGGTGTGGAGGCAAACACACAGCCAGAGCTTGCAGGTATCAGCAATATACCTGCAGAAATTGCAACCTCAGCGGTCACTTGGTGTGTATGTGCAGGAAGACTGCAGCCAGGTTGATGTACAAGGAGGACGGGCCTGATGTAAGCCCTATAAGGCCAAATGGACACTGGGGGAAGTCGCTGGAAGCTGAAGTTCAGCGAGTTCATGTGGGGCACATATACAGTTCATACACCAGGACATCACTGATAATGATGAAAGTGCTCCTCAATGGCATCCCAGTATTAATGGAGCTAGACACGGGGGCCAGCCAGTCCCTGATGAGTATCAAACAGTTCGACAAGTTGTGGGCGTCCAAGTCCAGGAGGCCAAAATTATTGCCGATTGACGCACAGCTACGGACATATACAAAGGAGATCATTCCGGTACTAGGCAGCACCACGGTAGTCATGACCCACAAAGATTCGGAGAACCGGTTGCCACTCTGGATTGTCCCGGGGGACGGTCCCGCACTGCTGGGGAGGAGTTGGCTGGCTGTCATGAACTGGAAATGGGGCGATGTCAATGCAATTTCTTCTGTGGAGCGAGTATCATGCTCACAGGTCCTGGACAAATTTGACTCACTATTTCAACCCAGCATTGGCACTTTCATGGGGACCAAGGTAGTGATTCACATAAACCCGGACACCAGGCCAGTAGACCACAAGGCCAGAGCGGTGCTGTACGTGATGCGGGAAAAGATAGAAGGCGAATTGGGCCTTCTGCTTTGGGAAGGCATCATCTCGCCAGTCGAATTCAGTGACTGGGCGAGCCCGATTGTGCCGGTGCTCAAGGCGGATGGGTTGGTCAGGAATATGTGGTGATTACAAGGCCACCATCAATCGGGTGTCACTCCAAGATCAGTACGCGCTACCGAGAGCGGAGGAGCTCTTTGCGACGCTATCCGGTGGCAAACTTTTTTCAAAATTGGACCTGACCTCAGCTTACATGAATCAGGAGCTGGCGAGTGAGTCGAAGAAGCTGACCACCATCACGACACACAAGGGGTTGTTTGAGTACAACAGATGTCCTTTCGGGATTCGCTCGGCCGCCGCGATCTTTCAACGAAACATGGAAAGCCTCCTCCAGTCGATTCCAGGGACGGTGGTTTTTCAAGACGACATCCTCATCACGGGTTGTGATACTGAAGAATACCTCCGCAACCTGGAGGAGGTGCGACGCAGACTGGACTGAGTAGGTCTGTGACTCAAAAAGGCAAAGTGCGTCTTCCTAGCTCCAGAGATAGAATTCCTGGGGATGAGGGTAGCAGCAGACGGGATCAGACCTACTGCGTCCAAAACAGAAGCGATCCAGAGAGCACCCAGACCCTGTAACACGACAGAGCTGTGTTTGTTCCTGGGGCTCCTGAACTATTTTGGTAACTTTCTTCCCAAATTGAGCACGCTGCTAGAGCCGCTAAACATGCTCCTATGCAAAGGTCGCGAATGGGTCTGGGGGGACAGCCAGGAAAGGGCTTTTGATAGAGCACGAAATTTGTTATGCTCCAACAATCTGTTAACGCTATATGACCCATGTAAGAAACTCGTTTTAACGTGCGACGTGTCGTCCTATGGGGTCGGTTGTGTTTTGCAGCATGTTAATGCCAAGGGTCAGTTACAGCTGATAGCTTATGCCTCCAGAAGTCTGTCCCAGGCAGAAAGGGGCTATGGGATGGTATAAAAGGAAGCGCTAGCATGTGTATATGCTGTCAAAAAAATGCACCTGTTTGGCAGGAAATTTGAGCTGGAGACAGATCATAAAACCTTAACGTCCCTTTTGGCCAACAACAAAGCCATAAATGCAAATGCATTGGCCCGCATACAGAGGTGGGTACTCATGTTAGCTGCCTATGACTATACAATTCGGCACAGACCGGGCACTGAAAACTGCGCCGATGCACTCAGCAGGCTCCCACTCGCCACCACCGAGGGGGCACCGAGCATGCTGTTGAAATGGTCATCGCTGTTGAAGCTTTCAAAAGCGAAGGCTCACCCCGTGACAGCCCGTCAGATTAAAGTCTGGACAAATATAGACCCGCTACTGTCTTTAGTTAAGAAATGTGTCCTGAATGTGGACTGGGCAGCCACGACGGGGCATGCCCTGAGGAATTCAAACCATTTCACAGGCGCAAGGATGAACTCTCGATTCAGGCCAATTGCCTACTATGGGGAAACCGAGTAGTCATGCCCCAGATGGGCAGAGAGATGTTCATCAGAGAACTCCACAATGAGCACCCGGGCATTGTCATGATGAAGGCAATTGCCAGGTCACACGTTTGGTGGCCAGGGACAGATGCAGACCTGGAACTTTGTGTTCGCAGGTGCAACACGTGTGCCCAGCTGGGCAATGCGCCCAGGGAAGCCCCCCTTAGCCCCTGGTCCTGGCCCGCCAAGCCATGGTCACGCATTATGTGGACTGTGCAGGTCCTTTCATGGGAAAAATGTTTTTGGTTGTAGTAGATGCCTAATCCAAATGGATCGAGTGTGACATTCTCAATTCAAGCACATCCTCTGCCACGGTAGAAAGTCTATGGGCAATGTTCTCTGCCCATGGTCTACCGGACGTCTTGGTCAGCGACAATGACCCATGCTTTACAAGCATTGAATTCCAGGACCTCATGGCAGGAAATTGTATCAACCATGTCAGAACTGCACCGTTCAAGCCGGCCTCAAATGGCCAGGCGGAATGAGCAGTGCAGATAATCAAACAGGGGATGTTCAGAATCCAAGAGGGTTCCCTACAAAGCCGCTTATCATGCCTCCTATTGGCCAATAGATCTCGACCACACTCACTCACAGGGGTTCCATCCGTAGAGCTGCTAATGAAAAGGATGCTCAAAACCAGGTTATCCCTTATACACCCCACCATGAAAGAAATTGTTGAGAGCAAGTGTCAGTCACAATGTGACTACCATGACAGGAATGCGAGGGTGTGATGTATTGATGTCAATTACCCTGTTTTTGTCCTTAATTACGCTGCAGGGCCCAAATGGTTTGCAGGCACTGTGATTGCCAAAGAGGGGAATAGGGTTTTGGTAGTTAAACTAACCAATGGACAAATCTGCCGCAAATACGTGGATCAAACAAAAAGGAGGTTCAGCAACCCCATAGAAGAAGCAGAGGAAGAACACGACGTAGAGTTCACTCCACCACAGGTGACTGAACACCGGAACCAAGTGGAGGAGAGCCCAGTCACTGTGGGCAGTCCGGACAGGCCTGAGGCACCACAAACAGCAGACACTCAGGCCAGCGCCCAACAATCGGAGCCCTAACTCAGGCTCTCTACAAGGGAGCGTAAACCACCAGAGAGACTTAACCTGTGATCCCAATAAGACTTTGGGGGGAGGTAATGTCATGTATTTAACTGTCATTGTAATCCATGTATAAACTGACCTAAGTTGTACACTGTGAGAACATTGACACCTAGGTGGTGAACTTGTGGGAGACACTCCTAACCTGGACTTTCAGGTATAAAAGGGGAAGCTCCACCCACCTTCATCACTTCAGTGCTGGAATAAAGGTTACTGGTCACAGAGTGACCTTCTCTCAAGTATGGGCCTCATATACATTTATACTGTAGAGTAAGGACACATCAAATCCTAATTAATCAGCTTCCAGGTCACAACTTTTTAAAATAATACAATTCAACCTTGTGTCTCAGAACCCGCAGATTAACAAATAAACATTAAAGAGAACCTTAACAAATGAAATTAAAATGTTGTTCCCTGTTGTAATGATGCACTCCAGTCGCTCTGGTGCCCACCAGTCGTAGATAGCCACGAGCGTACTGGTAGATACCACATGTGTAAGGTTCACAAAGATATTTGGCTCATCATCATCATCATCATCATAGGCATTCTCTCAAATCGAGGATGACTTGCTTCCACGTCAAAAAGTTAACAGGTGTTTCAATGAAGGACCTGATATTCCAGGTCCCGAACTACATCCTGAAGGGTGGAAGATGCCTGTGCGTGGATTTTTTTTAACGTGTGGTGACCGTTGCACACCAGCCACCACACGGGCTTGACAGAGCTAGGTCTTGGTCCAGTGGCAAGGATTACCCAAGACGACTGGAGACCAGCTCTACTGCACGGACCTAGTATGCACACACATATCGCAGTGTGGGCTGGCCCGTGCTGCCACTGGGCCCTCGCCTCTTCTGGGCCCCAAACTCACGCCTCTCCTGGGCCCCGATCACATCCCTTTACAACCTCTCGCCGCTCCTTCACCCTGACCTCGCCGCTCCTGCAGTACCTGCCCACGCTCCAATCACCGATCTTCACGACCACTGCATGTCTCAAAGCGCTTTACAGCCAATGAAGTACTTTTGGAGTGTAGTCACTTGTTTTAATTTATAATGAAAGAAACAAAGGACATAATGAGACAAAGATTGTGTGAATAGAGAAAGGGATGGTGGATAGTCTGGTGGAAAGGGAAGCAGGCAAATTTCATGGAAATTTGGCTCAGGGCACAGGAAGATTCCAGGGTCTGGAGACTAAAACTTGAAGCACAGGAAAAGGCGACAGGCAACTATGGTTTTTGAATCGATGAATGACATTGATACTGGATATGGGAATGTTTTAAAGCTTTTCTGATTGAATATGAAAAGGAGCATTCATGGAAACATGTGGCCTGGAATCTTGAGCAAGCCTCGATTGATTTCAATGGGTGAAATTAGCATCTGGACAATGCTCTAGGTTTCACTCAAACAATGGGGTCACTTCATGGCCTGAATCAGAAAAACGTTTATCTGCGAGCCGACGACCAGGCACGCCCATCGATAGACAGTCAGAGGGAAACCACATTAAATGTGTATTTCAGGGAGCGGGAAACAAAAATGAGAAGTCATCTTCAATCTCACAGACTCTGCATATCTCCAGTGGTTGAATTACCGGTTGATGCTGTGTGAATGTCGGCCATTCAGAAGCCCAGCATCTGAAACTACAGTTGGGGGAGGGCTGTGTGACTCAAAGACTTTAAGACGGAAGGACATCGACAGGGAAACAGCCTCTCTCGCTCTGGAGGACTGCGGCATTCAGGTGAAGTTGGACGGGGACTGGTCATTCCCAGCTCCAGGGCCGACAATCGACATCGGTGATGACCAGCCAGATTGGTTGATTGTACTTTGCAACCCAAATCTCTAAGGGCTTTTGTCTGTGTTTTGTTGGTTTTAATAAACGCAAAGCTTTGGGTTGAGCCTTAACCTTTATGTCGTGTATATTTTGTCCCTGTAAATCCCAGAGTCAAAGATCTGTAGTAAGGACAAGGAAAGCAAAATCCTTACACATGCTCCATCTCCAAGACCACCCGGATGTGAACGTAGCCGCGGAAGAGAGGCAGGCAGTCGGGCTGAATGAACCCCTTGACCACCTGCTGCCTGGACTGGCTGATGGCCACCTTGGCCAGGCCCAGGAGCAGTCCTACGAGGAGGCCTTCGATCTGCCCGCTCCCCTCCGCACCGGGTGCCCAAAGATCAGGAGTGTGGGATTGAAGTGCAACCAAAAATCGAGGAGTAGCCCCTTCAAATAATGGAAGAGGGAGTCATGGTGCTATGAGCTGCCTGTCCCTGATGAGAGACTGGTCATCTGAGCAACATCTATGACAACAGGGGAAGGCGGGGAAATCCACAGCCACAACTGCGAATGGTAATATTGGTGTGAGAGGGAGACCTCAAGATTGGTACAAACTCGTTTAAAATCCTATGGGTTGGATTTTCGATTCTGTTAATTTCGGGGCAGTAATGGCGGCGGGGCGGTAAAGCTTGTGCCCGGGAACAGTTTGCACCTCAGTCAGCAAAATTCGGCAGCTGGGCCCTGAGTGTGGGGTGGAGTGCTAAGGGAGGCGTTCCATAAGTCTCTTAGGGCGCTCGGCCGGCTGAGCAACTGAAAATCCCGAGCTAAACAGCCGGCCTTGGAGCGCTGTAAGAGAGGCCCGGGGGTCGGGGAAAACAAACCTGAAAAAACCCACCAAAAACATTCCCAATAAATAACTCACGCCACCGCAACATGATTCTCACAAAAAATAATATAAAACACAATCGCACTTAGCTGAGGTGGACATTACTTAACGCACTGCAGCCGCTATAGGTCAGATTGCCCGCTTTCACAGGCGCTCCCACCAGAGGGCACTCTACGGAGCGCTATGGATTGGGCGGCAGCCAAAAATCGAGTCGGTGTTGCAACCAGGGGCGTTGCACACCGGCTCGCCTCTTCCGGGCGGTTATGCTCCGCACCCCGCCGAAACCAGCACCAAAGTCCCTCCGGGACACTAACAGGGGTCAAAAATCCAGCCCTCAGAAAGTCAGGAGAAATCACGAAGAGTATAATGCTTTGAAAAGAATGTTGCAGAGGTCAACCGGATCAATATTTTGCTCTGTGTCTTAAAGCTTTCTTGAGCACGTGTGCGAGCATTGTGTATTGCCCAAGGATAGTACAATATTATCAAATGGCTCTTGCTTGCATTTGCTGGTTTACGAGTGCGCAACATAATGATGTAAATCACAACGCACTGCGTCAGTGTCCTGTGGCACCATCGGCGTTGACAATAATTCAGGCCTCTTTCCTTTCCTCAGATTATCTGGTCACGATTGCATAATGTCAGCCGTGGCTCAGTGAGTAGCACTCTTGCCTCTGAGTCATAAGGTTGTGGGTTCAAAGTCCCACTCCAGTGACTTGAGCACCAAATAAAATCTAGGCTGACACTCTGCTGCAGTGCTGAGGGAGGGGTACTGTCTTTCAGATGAGACATTAGGCCGAGGCCCCGCCTGCTCCCTGAGGTGGAGGTAAAATATTCCATGGTACTATTTCGAAGTAGAGTAGGGGAGTTATCCCCGGTGTTCTGGCCAATATATCCCTCAACCAAACATTACTAAAAAAAAACCCAGATTATCTGGGTCATGATCATATTGCTGTTTGTGGGAGCTTGCTGTGCGCAAGTTGGCTGCCGTGTTTCCTACCTTACAACTGTGACTGCACTCCAAACGTACTTCATTGGCTGTAAAGCGCTTTGAAACATCCGGTGGTCGTGAAAGGCGCTATAGAAATCCAAGTCGTTTTTTTCTTCTGCGGTTGGTGGGACCTTGCAATGCGCAAATTAGCTAACGTGTTTGCTGAATTTCCACAGTGACTACATGTCCAAAAAAAGTGCTTAATTGGCTGTGCAGCATTTTGGGATGTACTGTGGTCATGAAAGGCGCTATATGAATGTGAGTCTTCCTTTTTTCTTTCATTTCGTTTCATTGTGAAAATGATTTTACACATAAAGAGGAGGCATGTCAGTAATGGGTTATGGAGCACTTTCCAATTCCCACATGACAACAGTGACGACGCTTCAAAAGGACTTCATTGGCTGTAAAGCGCTTTGAGACCTCTGGTGGTGGTGAAAGGCGCTGTTTAAATGCAAGTCTTTCTTTTCAATTTGGGCACCAAATGTCAACTTCAAGCACTTGCGGGCTAAATATAGTTAAAGCTCCTTTAATGTAAAAAAAAATATGCCCCAAGGCATTTTGCAAGTGGAAATAGGGAAGCAGCTGCCTGTGGATCAATCTGTCACCGTCAGATTTCTATCCGTAGATAAAAATGAAACTGGCCTTTGCCTGCCACGGAATGACGTGCGGACAATATCTGGAAGAAGAAGCTTTTGGCTTCATAGAATCATAGAATCAAAGACATTTCCAGCATAGAGGGAGACCATTCGGCCCATTGTGTCTGTGTCAGCCGACAAAGAGCTATCCAGCCTAATCCCACTTTCCAGCTCTTGGTCTATACGGCACTTCAAGTGCACATCCAAGTACTTTTCAAATGTCTCTACCGCCCTTTCAGGCAGTGAGTTCCAGACCCTCACCCTAGGTGAAAAAAGTTCTCCTCAACTCCCCTCTAAACCTCCTACCAATTAGTTTAAATCTATGCTCCCTGGTTATTGACCCCTCTGCGAAGGGAAATAGATCCTTCCTATCCACTCAATCTAGGGCCCTCATAATTTTACACACCTGACTAAGGTCCCTCCTCAGCCTCTTCTGTTCCAAAGAAAACAACGCCAGCCTATCCAATCTTTCCTCAAGTCTTGTAAAGTGGGGAGGGAATTTTTTTTTTTGAAATGTATGTGGAGACAGCTGGCTGCCCTGTCTCATTCCAAGACACGACCTTTCACCCCCCCGGACGTTAATTTAAACGGACGAAATGAAGAAAAAGGGCTGCCTTTGACTAAAAGGCCAGGAAATGGTGTGGATGTCAATGATGGCACTTCCACGCGATTTGAAGATTAATATGAAACTCTTGACTATTTCCACCTGGGAATTCCACCATCCTGACTGGACGTTTATACCAGACTCGGCATGGGCAGAGAACTGCCAGTCTGATCTCCTCCCATTTTTAACAATCTATTGAGCCTTGGCTTCCCAATTACGGGCTGTAGACTAGACTTCAATCCCTATGAGTACAGAAGGTTAAGGGGCAATTTGAGCGAGGTGTTTAAGACGATTAATGGATTTGATAGGGTAGAGAGACAGAAATGATTTCCTCTGATGGGGGTAATCCAGAACAAGAGGGAGTAAACATAAAATTAGAGCTAGTTTATGGGTGATGTGAGGAAGGACTTTACACAAAGGGCAGTAGAAATATGGAACTCTCTCCCCACAAAAGCTATTGAGGCTGGGGGGTCAATTGGAAATTTCAAAACTGAGATTGGTACATTTTTCGGTAAGGGTGCATGGAACCAAGGCGGATAAATAGAAACATAGAAACATAGAAATCAGAAGGAGGCCATTTCGGCTCATCGTGTCTGTGACGGCCGACAAAGAGCCACACGGCCCTTGGTCAGCAGCCCTGAAGATTACATATAAACCTATGAACAATGGCGGAAAGGTAAAAAGTACCCAGCCCAACCAGTCCGCCCCACACAACTGCGACACCCCTTACACCGAAACATTCTACACTCCATCCCAACCGGAGTCATGTGATCTCCTGGGAAAGGCAAAAACCAGATAAAAACCCAGGCCAATTGGGGGAAAAAAATGGAGTTAAGATGAAGATCACCCAGGAACTAATTGAATAGTGGAACAGGCTTGAGGGGCCAAATGGCATACTTCCGTTCCTATGTAATTGAGACTGAAATCAGGCCCATTGTACCCCTGTCACCTTTTTGAACATTTGAACATCAAATGTATTCCAGGCTGTTAAGAGAAGCAAAGGAGGAAATAGCAGAGGCTCTGACCATCATTTTCCAGTCCTCTCTGGCTACAGGTGTGGTGCCAGAGGACTGGAGGGCTGCTAATGTTGTACCTTTGTTTAAAAAGGGAGAAAGGGATAGACCGAGTAATTACAGGCCAGTCAGCCTAACCTCAGTGGTGGGAAAATTATTGGAAAAAGTCCTGAAAGAAAGGATAAATCTTCATTTGGAAAGACATGGATTAACCAAGGACAGTCAGCATAGATTTGTTAAGGGAAGATCGTGTCTGACTAACTTGATTGAATTCTTCGAGGAGGTAACCAGGAGGGTCGATGAGGGCAGTGCGTATGATGTAATGTTTATGGATTTTAGCAAAGCTTTCGATAAGGTCCCACATGGCAGACTGGTCATGAAAGTAAAAGCCCATGGGATCCAGGGCAAAGTGGCGAGTTGGATCTAAAATTGGCTCAGAGGCAGGAAGCAAAGGGTAATGGTTGATAGATGTTTTTGTGACTGGAAGGTTGTATTCTGTGGGGTTCAACAGGGCTCAGTACTGGGTCCATTGCTTTTTGTGGGAGATATCAATGACATGGGCTTGTATGTTGGGGGTATGGTTAAGAAATTTGCAGATGACACCAAAATAGCCGTGTGGTTGATAATGAAGAAGAAAGCTACAGACTGCAGGAATATATCAATAAACTGGTCAGGTGGGCAGAGCAGTGGCAAATGGAATTCAATCCGGATAAGTGTGAGCAAATGCATTTGGGGAGGTCTAACAAGGCAAGGGAATACACATTAAATGATACATCACTGAAAAATGTAGTTGAACAAAGAGACCTTGGAGTGCAGGTCCACAGATCCCTGATGGTAGCAGGCCAGGCAGATAAGATGGTTAAGAAGGTAGATGGAATACTTGCCTTTATTAGTCGAGGCATTGGATACAATAGCAAGGAGGTTATACTTGAACTGTATAAAACACTGGTTAGGCCGCAGCTGGAGTACTGTGTGCAGTTCTGGTCACCACATTACAGGAAAGATGTGATTGCACTGAAAAGGGTGCAAAGGAGATTTACAAGAATGTTGCCTTGCCTGGAGAATTTCGGCAATGAGGAAAGATTGGAGATGCTGGGTCTGTTTACTTTGGAACAGAGGTGGCTGAGGGGAGACCTTATTGAGGTGCAAAAATTATGAGTGGCCTGGATAGAGTGGATAGGAAGGACCTGTTTCTCTTGGCAGAGGGGTCAACAACCAGGGGACATAGATTGAAAGTGATTGGGGGGAGTTGTGGAGGGGATATGAGGGGATATTTCTTCATACAGAGGGTGGTGGGGGTCTGGAACTCACTGCCTGAAAGGGCGGTAGAGGCAGAAAGCCTCACCACATTTAAAAAATACTTGGATGTGCACTTGAAGTACCATAACCTACAGGGCTACGGACCAAGAGCTGGAAAGTGGGATTGGCTGGATAGTTGTTGGTCGGCCGGCGCGGACACGATGGGCCAAAATGTCCTCCTGCTGTGCTGTAAATTTCTGTGATTTCTATGATCTGCAGTTCACAGACAATTATATTGCTTTCAAAATCCAGATACATACAGGGGTTATTTACTTTCAGGTACAATTTGACAAACAGTGGTGTACATCTTGACATTCAATTTTACATTTACAATAACTTAGCCACTAATAAGCTGCTCTTCAAGTTATCTGCAACGACTAATTAAGTCCGGAAGTCATTGCACACACTTCCTTTTCCCTTTAAGTGCAACCCGCTGAGAGCCTGTTAATAACCTCTGATGTTGTTGAGTTAACTTGTCAGCCCTGCTTTGCATATTTCTACCATTGACCTTTATGAGAAATTCTGTTTTCAACACATTATACTAATTCTGCTCAGTCTCAGCCAGGGTTGCTGCTTTGTGCCAACCATTTGATCGTGTTTGAGTAGAGCTGTCCTGTGGAATGATACATGCCTCTTGATACTTGTAATGTATTTACTTCTTGGCTTCTTTGCTTAAGAATTCATAGCAACACATTGCTATTAAGAATTAGTTGGTTTATTAACAAAGGTTTGACAATCACACTACACATTACCAGTTCATCCACTAGGCTCACAACTGCATACCTCATCGTGGTTGACCTAGACCCAACTGACTGGGGTTTTATTGAGTCTTGTGAACATTATTATGGTCATAGGCAGTACCTCGGAATCGCGGAAGACTTGCTTCCACTCTTAAAGTGAGTTCTTTGGTAGCTGAACAGTCCAATACAAGAGTCACAGACTCCGTCACAGGTGGGACAGACAGTGGTTGAAGGAAAGGGTGGGTGGGACTGGTTTGCCGCACGCCCTTTCCACTGCCTGTGCTTGATTTCTGCATGCTCTTGGCGATGAAACTCGATGTGTTCAGCGCCCTCCACTTAGGGCGATCTTTGGCCAGGGACTCCCAGGTGTCAGTGGGAATGTTGCACTTTATCAGGGAGGCTTTGAGGGTGTCCTTGTAATGTTTCTGCTGCCCACCTTTGGCTCGTTTGCCGTGAAGGAGGTGAACATCATGTGACTGGCTTAGCCACTCACAATACAACAGCCCTACAAGCCTGTGAGCATCCTCACCAGTGCATACATTACAATGCTTAACAGGAAGAGATGGGGCTTAAGAGACATTGGGGAGTAGATTTTCAACTTACCGCTTTTGCGCAAAACTGGCGTTGCAGATTGGCCACCTGTTATCGAAACTGCCCGATTTCCATTGATTTCAAGCAGGTTTCTCACTTAGGCTGGTCTTCCAGCCTGTACCTCCAGTCGCCGGGGACTGTCCCGAGCCCAGATCAAACTGAATTTCACCTCAGCCGCAATGACCAAGTCCTCACCGCAACCATCTACATTGAAAATGGCTTTCAGGAAAGCTTGGTGCGCTTCCTCCATCTAATGATGCTGCCTGACATATTGGTTGCCTGGCAACAATATCGAGAATCCTGCCCCCTTAGTCGAACTACTTCTACCGGGCAGACCTTTCAGGGCACACCAGCTCGTGGAGATACCAATTCCGTGGCCTCTAACAGGGATCACCGCTCCTTCTTAATCTGTACATAAGTGGACTCCCTGTGATCAGATTGTGGAAATGTAGCTATTTTGATGACTGCACCTTGGTGCAATGTATGTAACTGTGAGTACGTTCACAGGTTTGTAGGGTTGTTGCATGAAGAGTGGCTTAGCCAGTCATGTGATGTTCACAAACCTCAGTAAAACCTCAGTCAGTTGGGTCTAGGTCATCCACCATGATGTAGGCAATTGTGAGCCTAGTAGATGAACTGGTAATGTGTAGCGTGATTGTTAAACGTTTGTTAATAAACCAACTAGTTCTTAATGTGTTGCTATGAATTCTTAAGCAAAGAACGCATGAAGCAAATACATTATACGTGGGAACCAAACCACATCATTACGCTGCCAATTATGGGTAGTTCAATTTTGTTGAATGGCATCATCCATTCAATGGGTTAACACAGTGCAAACTTAATCCAGTTAAGGGGGCCGATTTTCATCAAGACCTCAGCCCGCCCAAGTGCCGCCCAAAGTGCCGCCGAGGTACCAGATGGAACTTTGGTCGGGATATTCATTGCCGAGGTCCCTCAAAGGTCGCCGGGCAGCAAATGGACGTTGTATATCGCCAATCTTGGCAGTAGTGGGCGGGAGGCCTCATTCTCGGCGGCAGAGATGCTAGCCGCCCAAGTGCCGCCGAGGATGGAATCAGGCCCACGGAGTTTCGAAGAACTGAAAAATAAAAATCACCAATAAAAACAAAAGCAAAACTATTGGAAGAACTTCAGGGGACACCATGCAGGTAAATCGCTGTGGAATTAAAAAAAAATGTTCATTACCTTTTTTTCAGGTTCTTCCTACTTACCGTCGGGGACAGACTAGCCTCCCTGCAACGGTCCACCCCCGTTCTGCCACCAA
Source organism: Pristiophorus japonicus (assembly GCF_044704955.1). NCBI lineage: Eukaryota > Metazoa > Chordata > Chondrichthyes > Pristiophoridae > Pristiophorus > Pristiophorus japonicus. Next base: position 207,540,222 of record NC_091986.1, read on the forward strand.
CTCCCGCCCGCAGCAATCTGGGAGCTCTGCGGGTGGGAGCTCAGTTGCCCCACTCGGCCGTCCACCTACGTCAGCGAGCTCTCCCGTCCCACCCGCTCCAGGCCACCTCCAAAGTGGCACTGGGCGGATCTTCCCGAGGAATGTCGGCGCCACTGGGCGGTGAGTTGATGAATTTCAGCACCAATGTCTTTTACAACCGGAAGCTGGAGGGAGGATAGAAGAAACTCTATTTCCCTATAAACCCAGGAATGAATTCACGTCCTAGGGTGCAGAGGTGAAGAGTTCTAATCCACAGCACTACTGAAAATCGTGTCCTTTTTTTTCTGAAGAGACTACAAATTTATCTCAAAATATTACTAATGGAGCTCTGGCTCATAGATCTGTGCATCCTTGGTGGTAATGAGAAGTAATTTGTTTTGTACATGGCAGTCGTTAAAACAGTTGGACTGTGCATTCACATATTTATTTTGAACACAATGCATTGGGGCCACATTGTTAATGTAACGTACAGGTACAAGCCCCATTTCCTTCAGCAGATAAAGTGCCATCCCATTAAGCCGTGACAGCTTCATCTGCTGTACCTCTCTCGATTTTGCTATCACTTAGAGAGAATTTCTCGACTAAAGATTTTTGAAGAAGTACAGGTCGCCATGCTCGTCTCTTCTAAAAGAGAGACAGCGAGTGGAATTCAAAAAGCGGATTATCAAAGGGCGAAATAATGAAAGGGAGGCTGTGCTACAAAGCTCGATAAATGAAGAACACAAGAGTGATGCACATATGCAAAGAACAAATAGAAAGCGATAGCTGTAGCACTAACGGGCCTTGGGTAACATTTTTGTAAAGATCCCTTTGTGATGTTTTCGTGATGTTGGTTAGAACGTAGGAAATCGGAGCAGGAGTAGGCCATTCGGCCCCTCAAGCCTGCTCCGCCATTCAATGAGATCATGGCCGATCTTCGACCTCAACTTCACTTTCCTGCACTATCCCCAGAAGAAACATAACATATCCATATTGACAAAAGGATATACTTGCTTTGGAGGCAGTTCAGAGAAGGTTCACTAGGGTTGATTCCGGGGATGAGGGGGTTGACTTATGAGGAAAGGTTGAGGAGGTTGGGCCTCTACTCATTGGAATTCAGAAGAATGAGAGATGATTTTATCGAAATGTATAAGATTATGAGGGGGCTTGACAAGGTGGATGCAGAGACGATGTTTCCACTGATGGGGGAGATGAAAACTAGAGGACATGATCTTAGAATAAGGGGCTGCCAATTTAAACTGATATGAGGAGAAATTTCTTCTCTCAGAGGGTTGTAAATCTGTGGAATTCGCTGCCTCAGAGAGCTGTGGAAGCTGGGACATTGAATAAATTTAAGGCGGCAATAGACAATTTCTTGACTGATAAGGGGATAAGGGGCTATGGGGAGCGGGCGGGAAGTGGAGCTGAGTCCATGATCGGATCAGCCATGATGGTATTAAATGGTGGAGCAGGTTCGAGGGGCCACACGGCCTACTCCTGTTCCTATTTCTTATGTTCTTATTTTCTTATAAGAAATAGGAGCAGGAGTAGGCCATTTGGCTCCTCAAGCCTGCTCCGCCATTCAATAAAATCATCCCTGATCTGATCATGGACTCAGCTCCACTTCCCTGCCTGCTCCCCATAATCTCCCTTATCGTTCAAAAATTTGTCTATCTCTGCCTTAAATATATTCAATGTCCCAGCTTCCACAGCTCTCTGGGGCAGAGAATTCCATAGATTTACAACCCTCTGAGAGAAGAAATTTCTCTTCATCTCAGTTTTAAATGGGTGGCCCCTTATTCCTCGAGTTTTAGTTTCCCCTATGAGTGGAAATACTTTCTCTGCAGCCACCTTGTCGAGCCGACTCATTATATTTTAAGTTTCAACAAGATCACCTCTCATTCTTCTGAATTCCAATGTGTATAGGCCCAACCTACTCAACCTATCCTCATAAGTCAACCCCCTCATCTCCAGAATCACCCTAGTGAGCCTTCTCTGAACAGCCTCCAATCAAAGTATATCCTTCCTTAAATACGGAGACCAAAATTGCACGCAGTACTCGAGGTGTGATCTCACCAATACCCTGTACAGTTGTAGCAGGGCTTCTTTGTTTTTATACTCTATCCCCCTTACAATAAACATCATATCCCTTGATTCCCTTAATATCCAAAAATCCATTGATCTCTGTCTTGAATATACTCAATGACTGAGCCTCCACAGCTCTCTGGAGTAGAGAATTCCAAAGGGTTGAAGGATTATTGGACCCAGGACTCCGGGAAGAACGCCCCCTGCTCTTCTTCAAAATAGTTGATGCCAGCCTGAGAGAGCAGATGCAGCCATGGTTTAACATCTCATTCGAAAGACACCACCTCCGACATGGCAGTCTTAAGACAGAATCCTATTTTAAAAAAATGCTTTGACCAGAGCTCCGCAATGGCGTAAATATTCGAGCAGCTTTAAGAAGGGATTGTTCATTCGAGCATTTTGCAAATAAACCTGGGGAATATTCGCTGGAGAAATACCACCAACGATGTCTCTGCAAGATCCTGTAATTCCCCTGGGAAGACAGATGCACCAACATTAGCATCCTCGATCAGGTCAACATCCCTAGTATCGAAGCACTGACCACACTCGACCAGCTCTGTTGGGCAGGCCACATTGTTCGCAAGCCTGACACAAAGCAAGCGCTCTACTCGAAACTCCTACACGGCAAGCGAGCCCAAGGTGGGCAGAGGAAATATTTCAAGGGTGCCCTCAAAGCCTCCTTGATAAAATGCAACATCCCCACCGACACCTGGGAGTCCCTGGTCAAAGACCGCCTAAGTGGAGGAAGTGCATCCGGGAGGGCGCTGAGCACCTCGAGCCTCCTCACCGAGAGCATACAGAAAACAAGCACAGGCAGCGGAAGGAGCGGGCGGCAAACCAGACTCCCCACCTCTTATATATGCAGACTATAGATATACTCTCTGTGTAGTCACTGTATAGTTGCATAAGATGGAGACTTGTTTATCAATAAGGCTTACACTGTGTATATACTATGCTGGCACCACTAGAGGGTGCAACTGGTGGAGACCGACATTTCCTGCCCTGGTGGCAGGGACTGTATAAAAGGGTAGCCTCCATGAGGCGGCTTCACTCTAGAGTTACAAATAAATGACCAAGGTCACTACAGTTTGAGTACAACACATTGCCTCATGGAGTCATTCATAAGTGCATTACAGATGTAACAACTGGCGCCGAGAATACGGACTTTCACGCGATAATGGCTACCTTTGGCACACTAAAAGACTTCACAGAGGGTGATGATTGGGATGCCTTCACGGAAAGGCTCGAGCAATATTTCATGGCAAATGACCTGGCAGGGGAGATGGACACATTGGCGGAGAAGTGCAAGGCTATACTGCTGACCAGTTGTGGGCCCCAAGGTCTATCGCCTCATCAGGGACTTGCTGGCACCCACGAAGGCCAAGGATAAGACATACGATGAGCTGACTGAACTAATTCGCGACCAACTAAATCCAAAATAGAGCATCCTCACAGCCAGGCACAGATTCTACATTCACCGCAGACCTGAGGGCCAGGAGATTGCAAAATACGCTGCCGACCTCAGGAGACTTGCGGCACCATGTGATTTCGGCACGCAGCTCAACGAAGCATTACAAGACATCTTCATTATGGGTATTGGCCAAGAGGGCCTCCTTCACAAGCTATTATCTGCTGACACCACAGTCAACCTGCAGAAGGCCATCAGCATCAGTCAGGTGTTCATGACCTCAACCTGCAGCACCAAGCAAATTATTCATCCTGTTGACTCAAACCCGGCAAGTATATAACACAGAATGGTGCCTTTCACAGATCGTGGCTCTGCCCAGGGCAGAGAGCACAGACCTCAGGGTTTCAGAACTCAGAGTCCGCCAAGGGGTGCTAATCGAATAGCACCATGCTGGCGTTGCGGAGGAAGCCATAGGATTTATAGTGTCAGTTTGCTGAGCACGTATGCAAAGCCTGTAACATGAAGGGCCACCTCTAGCTTATGTGTAAAAGAAATACGACTCACGATTCACCGCCTAGCAGAGGAGTCGGTAGATGACTTTGAATCCAGTCGGGGGTATGATGATTTGACCAGAGAGGCAGCTCAGCCCCAAGAAGAAGTGTATGGAGTGTATACCTGCACCACCAATTGTCCTCCAGTGAAGATGGAAGTCGAGATAAACAGTGTTCCAGTCTTCATGGAAGTGGAGACGGCAGCGAGCCAGTCAGTGATGAGCCAGGATGCCTTTGAGAGGCTATGGAACGAAAAACAACCTGAGCTGGTTCCAGTACAGGAAAAGTTGCACACCTACATGAAAGAGCTGATCCCAGTCCTTGGTTGTGCGGATGTAAGTATAATCCATAATGGCGTGGTGCACAAGTTACCTCTGTGGATTGTTGCAGGTGATGGTCCAAAGCTACTCGGAAGAAGGAGGATGGAGAAAATCCAGTGGAAATGGGAAGACCTCTTCACTCCAGCAATCGATGCCCCCCGTGCTCAGAGGCGGAGCAAAACCTCACCTTCGCTTGGGCCAGGCTCCAGAGAACAGACCAGCGCAGCACCTGAGGCACAGGCCGTCCATCACGACTGCGTGGCAATGATCCGACCGGAACGACCTAAAAGTACCTTCCCGGCTCCAGTGGCAGGACTCCTGGGGAGGAAGATCGAATTCACAGGCACTCTTCCAGCTTTTGTGGCAGAATCGTGGGAGAGAAGGATCAAGGCAGTCAACCTCCAGGACAGAGGCAAGATGGCATCCCTGCTGCAGCGAGGTGCAGCGTGGCTGAAAGAAAAATGGCCGCGGCCATATCACAAGGTGCAACACTGAGGGACCAATGCGTGGTGTCTAACAAAGGATTTGATTGGGGTAAAGCCAGCAGGGTTCTCTTAAAGGAGACCTGCAACCAATTGAACTTAAAGAGACATTGTATGCATGGCAATCAATGTAACAAACCGATTAAGATTGTGAACAAAATGTTGTTGCTAGATGTCGGTACTATTCCTAATGTAAAGAACAAAATGTTGTTGCGAGATGTCGGGAATAAAGTGTCCCCAAAAGTAGCAAGCGAGCGAATTCTGGAGGGTAAAGGCACTGATCCTGATACCCTGCCCCAGGTCTATCCCACGCTGCAGGCACCCGATGGCACTATTCGCCACGGACCTGGAAACGAAAACGGTGCCAATACACGCAGTTGGACACCGTTGCCCACCACCTGGGTGGAGACGGCGCAGCCCCCAGACCCAGTCACTACCTCGGCCATGTCCGGGAGCGAAAGTTCAGAACCAACGAATTCCCCAAATGGGACCTGGAACAGCCAGGTTCCCAACACCATTAGAGAGCAGGCAGAAGATTCTGTAGCCCTCAAAGGAGGACAGGGAGGCCACACACATCTGCAGCTCTGCCCACCACTAGGCAACAGCAGAAGGCCCTGAATCCTGGCTAGGTGTGCGAACCAAGTCCATCCCGCTAGCAGAGGGCGCAGCTCCGCTATCAGACAACTCGGACCCCGTTCGGTTACTCTGGAGTCTGTGTCCTCGCATACCTGTACTGCTACCTCAGTAATCGCCATGACTGAACCATGAATGCAATCTACTCAATCCTGGCAACGACCGCAAAACTTAATGAATGTAAGTCACTGAACCAAGGTGTCACAATACAAACTGTAACTGTACTTGCACTGAATCTGATCCTGTATGTTAATGTAATGGGCCAGCTGCATGATCTCACTGTGGAGAGGAGCGGGGGTAATGGATGTAGTTAGCTATGGACACGCTGCATCATTGAACCATCCAAACTGGTAACCACTACCCAACGTTGTAGTAAAAGGACTTGGGGATTAACAGGGAGCGAGCCAAGCCAAAGCACAACCATGGTGCAAAGGCTATTGGCACTTAAGTCTGGGGAGAGCTAAGCCAGAGCACATAGTGCAAAGGTAATTGGCACAAAGGACTTGAGGGAGAGTGATGTTATATATGCAGACTATAGATTATACTCTCTGTGTAATCACTGTATAGTTGCATAAGATGGAGACTTGTTTACCTGATGTACTTTCAATAAGGTTTACACTGTGTATGTACTATGCTGGCACCACTAGAGGGTGCAACTGGTGGAGACCGGGGTTTCCTGCCCTGGTGGTAGAGGCTGTGTAAAAGGGTAGCCACCATGCAGCTGCCTCACTCTGGAGATACGAATAAAGGACCAAGCTCACTACAGTTTGAGTACAACATATTGCCTTTTGGAGTCATTCATAAGTGCATTACAGACGTAACACCACCTACTCTTTCCTTCAACGACTGTCTATCCCACCTGTGACAGAAACTGTAAGTCCCGTATTGGACTGTTCAGTCATCTAAGAACTCACTTTTAGAGTGGAGACAAGTCTTCCTCGATTTTGAGGGACTGCCCATGATGTGATGATGAAATAAACCTGGGATTTTCAAACTTTTTCTCTCGATATGGGGGTTAGATTTTGAAATGCCGACTGGGAGTAAAGTGGTGTTGTGGATCGGACGCCTGTTTATAGAGACCGCCCGATTTTTCCTAGTGGACCCGGCTGATCTGCAATGCCATCTTTAAGCTCGGACATTGGATTGAAAATGTGCTCTTTGATTACAACAGCCTGGTGTTTGTGCTATTGTTTTCATTGTGCTCCTAACACTGATGAGACTGCAAACAGGGAGGTTAAAGTAACAGTGACCTCAGTCTTTATTAAGACACTCCAGAGTGAGGAACAGGCCTTAGGGGCCGACTTATATACAGTGCTCCCAAGGGATGCTGGGATCCCTTGGGACTTCAGGGGATGCGCTCCCTGGTGGCGGAACATGGGTGTGCATGCTGTAAAGTCCTTACACAATATGACAAATCCACACGAGGCACATTCTATGGACAAGGTCACTCCATGACCTGAACCTTTATTCACAGGACCAAGAAGTGATGACCCTGCGTGGGACCTCCCTTTATATACCTAGGTGACCAAGTGAGGAGTGTCTCCCACAAGTTCAACCCCTGAGGTCAAGGTGTGCATTTCTTACGTATATACAGTATTGCAGTGTTGTTACATAAAGGTTACATACATGACACATGCTTTACAGATACACAACATCACTCCCCCCCCAAAGTCAAAGTGAAAACTATTTACAAGGTGATGTGGTCGGGAGCCTTTCATCCCCTGGTGGACCGCCTCAGTACAAATGTCTGTTCTGGTGTTGGCTGTGCTCTCGTTGGGCTGGCGTGTAGTTGGCCCTGCAGGGCTGTTGGATGAGCCTGGCCTTGCTGGGCTGTTGGGCGTGATAGGTGAGATTTCCTGGTCCAGGGTGGTGTCGTTGATCCTTTGGGTGTGTGTTGTGGGCTCGAAAAAGGTAGTGTCTGCTGTGGGTTGTTCAGGGCAGTCTGTGAACCGCAGCCTCGTTTGGTCCAGGTGCTTTCTGCAAATTTGTCCATTTTCTAGTTTGACTACAAACACCCTACTCCCTTCTTTTATATTCACGAAATATATTCAAAAAGGAGTTAGATGTAGTCCTTACTACTAGGGGGATCAAGGGGTATGGCGAGAAGGCAGGAATGGGGTACTGAAGTTGCATGTTCAGCCATGAACTCATTGAATGGAGGTGCAGGCTCAAAGGGCCGAATGGCCTACTCCTGCACCTATTTTCTATGTTTCTATGTTTCTTTAGCTATCACCTTGCCTGCGATCCACTTGGGACCATGTCCATAGTTTAGCACATACACAGGGTCATTCAGATCAATTTCCCGTAACACAGTGGCGCGACCATCGTTTACATTTTGTTGCTGCCGCTTGCTCTCGACCTGATCATGCAGGTTGGGGTGAACCAGCGAGAGTCTGGTTTTAAGTGTCCTTTTCATGGGTAGCTCAGCCGGGGGCACCCCTGTGAGTGAGTGGGGTCTCGTGCGGTAGCTGAGCAGTACTCGGGACAGGCGGGTTTGGAGTGAGCCTTCTGTGACTCATTTAAGGCTCTGTTTGATTGTTTGTACTGCCCGCTCTGCCTGCCCATTGGAGGCTGGTTTAAACGGGGCCGAGGTGGCATGTTTGATCCCATTGCGGGTCATGAATTCAATTCAGCATTGGTGAAACATGGCCCGTTGTCACTGACCAGTATGTCAGGCAGGCCGTGGGTGGCAAACATGGCTCTCAGGCTTTCAATGGTGGCGGTGGCGGTGCTTCCCAACATTATTTCACATTCAATCCATTTTGAAAAAGCATCCACCACCACCAGGAACATTTTATCGAGAAACGGGCCCGCATAGTCGACATGGATCATCCACCATGGTCTGGAGGGCCAGGACCACAAACTTAGTGGTGCCTCTCTGAGTGCGTTGCCCAACTGAGCACACACGCTGCATTGCCGTACACATGATTCTAAGTCAGAGTCGATACCGGGCCACCACACATGGGATCTGGCTATCGCTTTCATCATTACTATACCCGGGTATGTGCTGTGGAGATCCGAGATGAACGTCTCCCTGCCCTTTTTGGATAACACTACGCGGTTTACCCACAACAGGCAGTCTGCCTGAATGGACAGCTCGTCCTTTCGCCACTGGAACGGCTTGATTAGCTCTTGCATTTCAACGGAGATGCTGGCCCAGCTCCCATGCAGTACACAGTTTTTTACTCGGGACAGCAGAGGATCTTGGCTGGTCCATGTCCTAATCTGGCGGGCCGTGACAGGTGATTTATCATTTTCAAACGCTTCCATGGCCATCAAAAGTCTGCGGGCTGCGCCACCATCAACAAGTTAGCAGGTTGCGCCATTTCCACCCACGTGGTGGGCAATGGTAGCCGACTGAAAACATCCGCACAGTTCCCGGTGCCTGGCCTGTGGTGGATGGTAGAGTTATACGCTGATAGCGTGAGTGCCCACCTTTGTATGTGGGCTGAGGCATTAGTATTTATCCCCTTGTTTTCAGCGAACAGGGATATGAGGGGCTTGTGATCGGTTTCCAGCTCAAATTTGAGGCCAAACAGGTACTGATGCATTTTCTTTACCCCAAACACACACGCTAATGCCTCTTTCTCAATCATGCTGTCGGCCCTCTCGGCCTTAGACAAGCTCGTGGTGGCATAGGCGACAGGTTGCAACTTCCCCGCAACGTTAGCTTGTTGTAATACACACCCGACTCAGTACGACGATGCATCACATGCTAGCACGAGTCTTTTACACGGGTTATACAATACAAGCAGCTTGTTGGAGCATAAAATGTTTCTGGCTTTCTCAAAAGCAATTACTTGTTTTTTTTTCCCATACCTAGTTCTCACCTTTACGCAAGAACACATGTAAGCGCTCTAAGAGGGTGCTTAACCCCGGTAGGAAGTTGCCAAACTAGTTGAGGAGTCCCAGGAACGACCGCAGCTCCGTGACGTTCTGTGGCCTAGGTGCGTTCCTGATAGCCTCTGTCTTGGCGTCTGTGGGCCGAATGACATCCGCCGGGATCTTTTTCCCCAAAAACTCGACTTCTGTTGCCATGAAGATGCATTTCGACCTCTTCAACCGCAGCCCTACGCGATCCAGACATGCTCCAGTTTTGTAGGTGCTCGACGGTGTCCCGAACCATGACCAATATGTCGTCCTGAAAGACCACCGTGCGTGGTACTGACTTGAGTAGGCTCTCCAGGTTTCTCTGGAAGATCGCTGCAGCTGACCAAATTCCAAACGGGCATCTGTTGTAGATGAACAGTCCCTTGTGCGTGTTGATGCAGGTGAGGGCCTTCGAACACTCCTCCAGCTCCTGCGTCATGTAGGCCGAAGTCAGGTCGAGCTTGGTGAACGTCTTGCCTCCTGCTGGCGTCGCAAATAGGTCGTCTGCCTGAGGTAGCGGGTATTGGTCCTATAGCGAGAAATGATTAATAGTTACTTTATAATCGCCACAAATCCTGACCACGCCATCACTTTTGAGTACTGGAACAATCGGGCTGGCCCACTCGCTGAATTCCACCGGGGAGATGATGCCCTCGCATTGCAGCCTGTCCAGCTCGATTTCCACTCTCACCCTCATCATGTGAGGTACCGCTCGCACCTGGTGGTGAATGGGTCGTGCCTTTGGGACCAAGTGGTTTCGCATCTTCGCCCCGGAAAAGTTTCCAATGCCTGGCTCAAAAAGGGAAGGAAATTTATTGAGAACCTGGGTACATGAGGCCTCATCGACATGTGATAGCGCTCGGATGTCATCCCAGTTCCAGCAGATTTTGCCCAGCCAGCTCCTTCCAAGCAGTGTGGGACCATCGCCCAGGACAATCCAGAGTGGCAGTTTATGACCGTGCCCTCGTCGGTGACCTTGACCATGGCGCTGGCCAGGACGGTGATGAGCTCTTTGGTGTACGTTCTCAGTTTTGTGTGGCTGGGGCTCAGGGCTGGTCTGAGTGCCTTGTTGCACCACAGTCTCTCAAACATCTTTTTACTCATGATGGATTGGCTAGCGCCAGTGTCCACTTCCATGGCTACGGGTAAGCCATTCAATTTTACATTTAGCATTATAGGTGGACATTTCGTTGAAAATGTGTGCACCCCGTGTATTTCAGCATCTGCTTCCTCTCTCTGAGGCTCGAAATTGCTTTGATCCACCTGGACCGATCTTCCTCTGCCATCTGCAAGCTCATTGGAGGTGCCCCATTTTTCCACAGCTCTTGCAAACATACCCTTTGAAGCGGCATGAATAGGCTGAATGGAAGCCTCCACAATGCCAACAGGGTGTGAATTGCCTTGCATTCATCCTTTGTTGCGGACTCTGAGTCATCTGGGTCATCTGAGGCCTGCTGGCAGTTGCAGACTCATGGTTTCTGCCCTGTACATTTCTGCTCACAAACGCAGTTCGAGTTAATTTATGAACATTGCTGGCACTTGTGTGCAAAGAGATTTGTTTGGTGTTATCACTGGTGGACATAAACGCCTGTGCTATCACAATGGCCTTACTGAGGGTCGATGTCTCCACAGTCAAAAGTTTTCGTAGAATGGTCTCGTGGCCAATGCCCAGTACAATAAAGTCTCTGAGCATTTGCTCCAGGTAGCCATCAAACTCACATTGTCCTGCAAGTCGCCTTAGCTCGGCGATGTAGCTCACCACTTCCTGACCTTCAGATCACTGGCACGTGTAGAACCGATACCTCGCCATCAGCTCGCTCTCCCTCGGGTTAAGATGCTCCTGAACCAGTGTACACAGCTCCTCATTCGACTTCTCTGTGGGTTTCACCGGAGCCAGAAGATTCTTCATGAGGCTGTAGGTCGGTGCCCCACAGACCGTGAGGACGACTGCTCTCCTATTTGCAGAGCTTCCTTCTCCGTCCACTTCGTTGGCTACAAAGTACTGATCTAGCCGTTCGACATAGGCTTCCCAGTCCTTACCCTCCGAGAACTTCTCCAGCATGCCCACAGTTTGTTGCATCTTTGCATTGGATTCGAATACTCGTCACCAGTTATTGTGTTCCTAACACAGGTGAGACTGCACACGGGGAGGTTAAAGTAACAGTGACCTCAGTCTTTATTTAGACATTCCAGAGTGAGGAATAGGCCTAAGGGGCCGGCTTATATACATTGCTCCCAAGGGATGCTGGAATCCCTTGGGATTTCAGGGGATGCGCTCCCTGGTGGCAGAACATGGGAGTGCATGCTTTACAGATACACAACAGTTTTTCCCCTTTCTCTTTGCTGGCCATCATTCAGTTTGTGATATTCAAGGCAAATATGCTTGACGGCAATGTATTTTTAAGTGCCTGATGTGAAATGTCTGGTCCCTGTGCACTTCCCAGTTAACATCTGCGCACAGCAAAAAATCCTGCCATTGAATCCATTGCCAATTGGCATGGTTTCTGTAAAACCAAAGAATAAGTCTGGGAAACGGAAATGTCACAGTCACATCGGGCGCTCGTCCTCACTCAGAGATGAGGCACATTGTTGGAACAATATCAGACCCCTGCTACTGTATAGCTGTGTCAGCTGTGGCTCAGTGGGTAGCACACTTGCCTCTGAGTCAAAAGGTTGTGGGTTCAACTCACACTTCAGGGACTTGAGCACTAAAGCGAGGCTCACGCTTGTGCAGTGCTGCTCTGTCTGAGTGTGCCTGTCTTTTGGATGGGATGTTAAACCAAGACCCCGTTGCTCTGTCAGGTGGACGTAAAAGATCCCATGCTATTATTTTGGAGAAGAGCAGGGGAATTATCCCAGGTATGCTGGTCAATATTTATCCCTTAATCAACATCATAAAAACAGATTATCTGGCCATTATCACATTGCAGTTTGTGGGAGCTTGCTGTGCGCAAGTTGATTGCTGCATTTCCAACAGTGACTACACTCCAAAAGTAATTAATTGGCTGTAAAGTGCTTTGAGATGTATGGTGGCAGTGAAAGGTGCTATATTAATGCAAATCTTTCTTATTACGGCTCACTCAATTCTTCCAGAGTAAGAAAAGGCGTGTCCGTTAAACCAATCTCTCACCGCAAACCCCCAATTGCTCTCCCTCATAATCTTTCTTGGCTCTCTTTAGTCCATCAGTGCTATGATTCTTATTGCTCTTCCTTTTCTCCTACACTCAGATCTGCTCACCCACATGCTCTTCCCCCTCACTCCATTTTCGCTGTGTTGAATTCGCTGCAATGTCGAGTTTATATTTGGTCAAGGGGAGGTGCGGAGAGCACGCAGCAGCACAGGCACAAGTCAAATGCTTAAACCATCATCATCATAGGCAGTCCCTCGGAATCGAGGAAGACTTGCTTTCACTCTAAAAAGAAGTCCTTAGATAGCTGAACAGTCCAATACGAGAACCACAGTCCCTGTCACAGGTGAGACAGATAGTCGTTGAGGGGAAGGTTGGGTGGGACTGGTTTGCCACACACTCTTTCCGCTGCCTGCATGTGATTTCTGCATGCTCTCGGCGCTGAGACTCAAGGTGCTCAGCGCCCTCCCAGATGCACTTCCTCCACTTAGATTGGTCTTTGGCCAGGGACTCCCAGGTGTCAGTGGGGATGTTATACTTTATCAGGGAGGCTTTAAGGGTGTCCTTGTAATGTTTCCTCTGCCCACCTTTGGCTCGTTTGCTGTGAAGGAGTTCCGAGTAGAGCAGTTGCTTTGGGAGTCTCGTGTCTGGCATGCGAGCAATGTGGCCTGCCCAGCTGAGCTGATCAAGTGCTTCAATGCTGGTCGAAAACTAAAAGGTCAAAATTCATGGCCCCGCCCCCGCCCCCCCCGCCTTCCCTGTTTTTAGACTCATTGGAAAGGAAATTTAATTTGGGACTATCTACCGGAAAATTTGAAATCCTAAAGTGCTTATGGAACAAACTACGAACTTTAATCGAACTTTGGACTTTTACAAAACAAATTCAAGTCTGTGGGTGGGCCTAAGGAACTAAAGGAGCCAACTAGATTATTGGAACTGTCTGGGCGTTGGGACTAAGGTAAATTGTCTGGAGAAATGGATACTTGAAAACCCTTCTCCACAAGAGACATTAAGATTATAACAATAACTCAGAGATGGCCAGCCATTAAATTAAACTGAGAAAAGCCATCTTCAACATGAATAAGAACAAAGGGCCCACTACAGCCTGTATGCAAAAACCAAGCACAAAAGGACATTGCGATTACCAAGCTAATATTTCCATCAGGAAACAGATTTAGAAGAGCAACCCACCCAAGACATATTAACTGTTAACGAGGCCGCCAAAATATTATAAAGAAATGTCAAGCACGCCAAATGTAAACAAAGAATTCTGGACTGATTTGGCGCTAAGATTAGGACAACTCAAACTGTATAACTGGACCCCTGTTTTAACAAAGGGTATGCCATACTACACCAGGTGCCATACTGCAATGAGGCCATAAAGAAGGGAGAGAAACCAACGCGACAGTTGAAAACTAACTTCTCCAGCCTTGTTGTCCTGAAGTCCAAAAAGGAAAGAAGAACATCGCCATCGCGGCAGTAACCGACCACAGCCAATGTGGTGCCACCGAAAAATCACCGCGATTGATAAATTTTGAAATGAAACTCCAACAGGAAGAAACCGAAGAATCGAAAGTTTCCACTCTACAATCTAAGGCCTGACTACTAACAGGTGAAAACATCACCTAAAGAGACTTTGAACCTATTTCTAATGAAGGAAATAGGGTACTTACCCCATAGATCCAAAGCGCACCTTACCGCATCAGCGGACTCAACCCAACTGAAGATTGTGCAGTAAGAAGTCTTCTCCCACGTTCATTGTACGGCAAGCAGAACCTACAGAATTCAACGAACCCCGAAATCGCGAACTACCGCTAACTGACCAGAAAGGATTGGTAAGCACAGTCCCTGCCTGCCCTGGAATCTAACCTAACTAGGATTAGGTATTGGGAGGTGGGAGGTGTAATTTTTACTGTAATCCCCTTTGAAAGTGTAATGTATTGTTCTTTATTGGAGCGATTATCAGTTTGACATTGTATTTTCTTTTCTGTAATAAAATCAAAGTTCTTTTGCATCAAACCAGTTGTCCTTTGCACTTTATCATACCCCCCAAATAAATCCAGAGTCTAGAACCCAAGGGAGTGGGAGCGATTCGAACCGCTCAAGTAGGTCAGAGGTGAATGTGACCCCCGGGACCACCCTTACAAAATGGCGACCGCGGCAGGACTCTGGTACAAAGGGTGTGATGTGGAGAGCGCTGGTTTGGGGCAAAGAACACAGATGGAAGAGAGAATTTCCTCCTATGTGTATAAGAAGGTCAATGTCACTAAAGAATGGGTGCTTGGTCTATTGCGCGCTGAGCATCCAGCGGATGCTGCAGCCCAGTGGACAGTAAGCAAGGATCACAAGGAAGCAGTAGAGAAGGCAATTTGTTAGGTCTGTCTGCAGCAACAGGTCAAATTCCTAGATAAGACCAATGAGTCACTACAGGCAGAGTTATGGGAATGCACAGAGGCCCACCAAGAAAGGGCTATGACAGAAGAAAGGTTATGGGGAGAACTCTGTAAGCTAAAACAGGGCAAGACCCAGATAATGGAAAGGTTTAAAAACAGTCAGGATTATTTTCAATGTCAGGTTACCGAGGCCAAAAATAATGAAAAGTTACTGTGGGAGGAAAGCACTCGGCTCACACTGCAAGTAAAAGAGCTCCAGGAACAATTG
Organism: Pristiophorus japonicus; assembly: GCF_044704955.1. NCBI lineage: Eukaryota > Metazoa > Chordata > Chondrichthyes > Pristiophoridae > Pristiophorus > Pristiophorus japonicus. Next base: position 207,555,378 of record NC_091986.1, read on the forward strand.
AAAGATGTGCAGGCAGCGTATAAAATAACTAGCACTAATGGGTTTGAATCGGGAGACCACAGTCCCTGCCAGTAACAAATCAAAAGTTTAAACCTTGCTCTGTCCAAGGCAAAAGGCATGGTATGCCTAATAAGTCCAGGTATGCCCCAGGTAAACCTGGAAGAGAAGGAGGAAACTGTTTGACCACCACCTGTGACACCGGTGGCTACACTGATGCAGCAGCAGGACGGGGCGAACGAGTCGCGAGGCAGACAGGGATAGCGAGTGGCACCTGTGGTACCGAGTTTCAACTCGGTCTGGCAGCAGGGAGGAGGGGTAGGCGAGCCAGAACAGGGAGAGCCAGAACCAGGGCCAATGTGCCCGGTCCGGCAGCAGAAGTTTCACCCGCCCACCAGTGCCGGGGTGTCAAGGGCCCCTGGAAAGTCAGTTTGTGGTCTCCCACACTCTCCACCAGCTTAGGGCTATGATAAGCCATCTGGAAAAGCTAACTCCAAAGGGAGACCCCTCGATCCACTTTATGGAGGTGGAACAGGCAGGGGATATTAATGGGTGCGACGATGCAGAAATGGCAAAGATGCTCCTCCTATCCCTGGACAGCAAGCTGTACCAGTCCCTCTCTACTGAGAGCAAAAGGGGATGGAGAACATTTGCCGCCGTCCAAAACGACATTTTAGAAGCTATGGGCTGCAATGACGGGAGTCCCTTCTCCAGAGTAGAGAAAATGGTGCAGCTCACGGGGGAAACCCCACAGGCTTTCGCAGACCGACTGTGGCCTGTGTACCAGAGCGCCTGTGTTAGGGACCTCGACCGAAATCACTTAAGCCCGGACGAGTTAGGCCACTGGCTCCGAAGCCTAGTGGCTAACAGTTTACCCTGAATAAGAGCCAAGGCTGAGGCCTGGTTCGACCCAAGAGATCCCCAAGCCACCGAACAGGGAGTGCTTAGGCAACTGACCCTAGCTTACCGGAACGGCAGAGGGACGGAAGAGCACCCACAAAAGGGAAGGGTCCACGAAATCCGACCTAGCCAGGATCAGAGGGAATGGTGACACGAGGGGGGCAGCCCCTCCGATACAAAACGTACCTGCTTCGGGTGCGGAAAAAGTGGGCACTGGAGAAAGGATTATAGAAATCCTTGGAAGAATAGCGCGAGAAAAAGAGTTCTCCAGCCCCGGCCAAAAGGGCCAAGAACGATAAGCCAGTCCCTCCCCACTCGTTCGATATCTTCCTAACCGCACTCCGAACCATGTTAGATGGCCCTGGGAGGGTAGCCACCGCCACCGGTACCGAAATCCAATCTGCCCCCTCCCAACCAAAACTGTGACTAGGACAGGCGCAGACTGTCCACCTGTGTTCCCTCAAGTATGATGCGTGGGGGAGACCGACCATTTAGATGGAAGTGGAAAAGGTGAAAGGGACTTACCTGCTGGACACCGGTGCCTCAAGCACCCTTGACTATGCAGCTAACCCCGCCGCCTAACCTCTGTCTGGCGGGGTCCCCGACAGCTTGGTGGGTTCCACAGGCACTGAACAGACTGGCTCATTCTCCGTTCCTCTCTCCATTATTTAGGCACACTCCACACTAAGTGGACTTGTGTCCTGATGAAGTGGGAACAGGAAGGGAGAGGGATCCTGGGGGCTAACTTCATCCTAGGCCACGGGATCCTAGTGGATTTAAGAAACCACTGTCTTTGGGGATCAGTCTGTATGGGACAGGAGAATGAGATGATGGTTATCCCAGAAAAACAGGGTAAAGGGATGGTGTGCACCATGAAATCAAAGCGGGTTACGACCTTGAATCACTGGTCAGTAACACTCCGATAGAGTACTTAGAATATGTGAGGAAAACCTTGCAGCTTTTGCCACTCAAACATGACTGTGGGAGAATAAACGGGGTCGAGGTTAGCATAGATGGGGACCCCATGACCCGACCACAGAAACAATACAACTTCCCCAGGGAGGCGGAGGCAGACATGGAAACAGCCTTGGGTTCTCTGGTTAAACAGGGGGTATTGAGACCAATAGCTACCCATGTGAACTTTCCATTGTGGTCGGTTAAGAAATCGGACAACTCCTGGAGAGCCACGGTGGACTATCGAGTACTCAACCATAACATTCCCGCCTGTGCACCCACTGTTGCTGCTGTCGCTGACCTCATTGGAAGTATCCCAGCCTCCGCGACCACCTTCACGGTGCTGGATATTTCCAACGGGTTCTGGTCCATACCTTTAAGAAGGGAAGATCAGTCCAAGTTTGCTTTTACCTTTAAAGGACAGCAATACACTTGGAACTGTCTCCCTCAGGGCTTCCACAACAGTCCCAGTATTTTCCATCAGTGTATGGCCGACTGTTTAAAGGCCCCAGCAGCTAATACAGTATGTGGTTAACATGCTCCTGTTCACCGATGAGGGGGAGGAGCATGGTCCACTGCTGGCTGAACTGCTGGAGCTGCTGAAAGAAGAAGGATTTAAAGCAAACCACAAGAAGACACAGATTGGCGTGAAGGAAGTAAAATTCCTGGGACTGGCTGTGCGCGCTGGGGAACAAGCTATTGACAAAGCTAGAAGGGAAGCAGTGCAGAAGTTACCTGCCCCCAACACAGTGACAGGAGTAAGATCTTTTCTAGGGCTAACCGGGTACTGCAGAGATTTCATTGAGGAATATGCAGCCACCACAGCCCCTCTGCTCCGACTCCTACACAAGGGAGTGGAGTGGGAATGGGACAAAGGTTGCGAGGCAGCATTTATCCAACTCAAGAAGGACCTGCAGACCGCGCCAGCTCTAGGGGCCATCGATGGGGGGTAAAGAGTTTTTCCTGGAGGTAGCAGCCAGCGGGGACAGCCTGAGTGCAGTACTGCTCCAAGAGCGGCACGGCCGGCTGAGACCAGTGGTCTACACCTTCAGGATACTCACGAATGTGGAGAAGGGATACTCCAACTGTGAGCGGCACCTCCTAGCCATTCACTGGAGTGTGAAAAGATCACTAATCTTCACAGGGGGGTCCCCATCACACTCCTTACCCAACATACGCCCACCCAAATGCTCCTGGACGGGAGAATCAAGGACGGGACAGTGAGTAGTGCCCGCATTGCTCGCTGGACCCTGCTCCTCTCTCAAATGGACCTAAAGAGCAAAGTTAAAGCACATGGGATTGGGGGTAGTGTGCTGACGTGGATTGAGAACTGGTTGTCAGACAGGAAGCAAAGAGTAGGAGTAAATGGGTACTTTTCAGAATGGCAGGCAGTGACTAGTGGGGTACCGCAAGGTTCTGTGCTGGGGCCCCAGCTGTTTACATTGTACATTAATGATTTAGACGAGGGGATTAAATGTAGTATCTCCAAATTTACGGATGACACTAAGTTGGGTGGCAGTGTGAGCTGCGAGGAGGATGCTATGAGGCTGCAGAGTGACTTGGATAGGTTAGGTGAGTGGGCAAATGAATGGCAGATGAAGTATAATGTGGATATATGTGAGGTTATCCACTTTGGTGGTAAAAACAGAGAGACAGACTATTATCTGAATGGTGACAGATTAGGAAAAGGGAAGGTGCAACGAGACCTGGGTGTCATGGTACATCAGTCATTGAAGGTTGGCATGCAGGTACAGCAGGCGGTTAAGAAAGCAAATGGCATGTTGGCCTTCATAGCGAGGGGATTTGAGTACAGGGGCAGTTGCTACAGTTGTACAGGGCCTTGGTGAGGCCACACCTGGAGTATTGTGTACAGTTTTGGTCTCCTAACTTGAGGAAGGACATTCTTGCTATTGAGGGAGTGCAGCGAAGATTCACCAGACTGATTCCCGGGATGGTGGGACTGACCTATCAAGAAAGACTGGATCAACTGGGCTTGTATTCACTGGAGTTCAGAAGAATGAGAGGGGACCTCATAGAAACATTTAAAATTCTGACGGGTTTAGACAGGTTAGATGCAGGAAGAATGTTCCCAATGTTGGGGAAGTCCAGAACCAGGGGTCACAGTCTAAGGATAAGGGGTAAGCCATTTAGGACCGAGATGAGGAGAAACTTCTTCACCCAGAGAGTGGTGAACCTGTGGAATTCTCTACCACAGAAAGTAGTTGAGGCCAATTCACTAAATATATTCAAAAGGGAGTTAGATGAAGTCCTTACTACTCGGGGGATCAAGGGGTATGGCGAGAAAGCAGGAAAGGGGTACTGAAGTTTCATGTTCAGCCATGAACTCATTGAATGGCGGTGCAGGCTAGAAGGGCTGAATGGCTTGCTCCTGCACCTATGTTTCTATGTTTCTATGTTTCTATGTCTCTGCGAGCCAAGACTCACAGCCAACATGATTTATGCAGGGACAGCCCATCGGTGTTCTGTAGAAGGGGTATGGGAAATTAACATTGGCTTTTGGGTTGGGTTACACCCCACAGGCCGAGAGATCTATGTGGACAGTTCAAGCACGGTATCTGCGGGTGAACGACTCACATGCTGCAGAGTTTATGACCCCGAGGCAGGCATTGCCCTGGCGATTAAACTCCCCAGCACTATGAGTGCCCAGCAAGCTGAACTGTCTGTGATAGTGTATGTAGTCACACACCCCGAAGAATTCCTTACCCCATACATGATTTGCTCGGACGGTATGTTCACATGCAATTCATGTGCGGAGTACCTGGCTATTTGGTCCCGCCGCGGATACACATCCGCAGACGGGAGACCCCTGGCAATTAAGCCCTTACTGAAAAAGATCATGAAAGCCATAGGGGAGGAAGGGACCATCTATATACATAAGGTGAAGGCACATTCCTCCACTGAACCCCGTAGTGAGGGAAACCAGCAGGCTGACATGTTGGCCAAGCAGGGGGCCCACATGGGCAAGGTCTGGGATCCGTACAACCCAGGACCCATCGCAGCAGTCAGGGGCAGGATGGGAACGGCAGGGAAGGCAAGGATAGCTTTGCCCCCGGACCTAAAAATGGTTCAGACCCAAGAGCCTGTCTCAAAACTGTCCTGAACACACTAGCTAAAGGGGAAAGGATAGACGGTCCGTACGGCACCGCAGCAATTGCCATTAAAGAAGGCATGATGTTCCGTGGGGAGCAATGGGTAGTACCACAACAACACCGGAGAGAATTCCTCCAGCTGGCCCACGAGGGTCCAGGGGCAGGACACCCCGGACCTGAGACCACTTGGCAATGAGTGGAACAGGCAGGGTGGTGGCCAGGACTCAGGGAAGTGTCCGCGAGTTCTGTGCTAGCTGTCTTGTGTGCGCGGCCAACAACCCCGACCCCCAGAAAAGAAAGGTGTCTATGGGGCATATCAGGAGGGTAGAGGGACCCTGGCAGTCGATCCAAATCGATTACATCGGGCCCTATACCCACTGCCCAGGGAGGCTACAAGTACTGCCTCGTATTGGTGGATGTATTCACCAAATGGGTGGAAGCCTTCCCATGCCGAACAGCCACTGCCCTGGGAGCAGCCAGGATCCTGGTCAGAGAAGTGTTCTCCCGATGGGGACTACCACAATAAGTGGAGTCCGACCAAGGGAGTCACTTCACCGGGCAGGTGATGTAGGAGACCCTTAAGGTGCTCGGCATCAAAGGAAAATGGCATGTCGCCCACAACCCGCAGTCATCCGGGCCTGTGGAGCGTTTAAACCGCACCATCAAAGAAAGGCTACGCAAAGAGACAGGGGACTCACCCAAAGGGTGGGTAGAGGTCCTACCACTGGTCCTCATGGGGATCTGGGCCAGCCAGTCAAAGAGCACGGGGTACTCCCCGTACGAGCTCATGACCGGCAGAGCCATGAGAACCCCCACCCATGTGTTAGCCCCGGTACTCACGGAAGGTCAGCTCAGGGAAGCGAGCCGGGACAGCTTTGTCAGGAATCTGTTTGAACACCTTAAACAGATTCACTGGCAGGCTGCTAACAACATGGGAAAACAGCATCGGAGCAACCGACTGCTGCTAGAGCCCCGCAAACACCACGAGTAGGAGATAGGGGACCAGGTTATGGTGAGGAACTACGCTAGAGTAGGGGTCTTTGAGGCACTGTACATGGGACCGTATCACATTGTTGACAAGGCAAGCCCCATGGTCTATGCCATAAAATTGCCCCGCCGTACAAAGTGGTTCCACATAAATCAATGCAAACTTTTCAACCCAGGGGCAGCAGCTAAACGTAAGGGACAGCCAAAACCTGTAAACCGTATTAAAGACAGGGACCCCCAGCCATCAGCCCACGACTGTAGAAATCCCACAGGGGACATTGCAGACCCACAGACTGCATCTAGAGGGGCAGTGGACTGTGTTACTGGAGGAGCTTCCGCCCACTCATTTGGGATTCGGACGCACCCCCAGTAGCCAGAGCCTTAAGAAGGACTCCCCGCACACCAAAGACACCGTGGTCACCAGCGCCCCAATTTGAATGGTTTAGCCGCGAGAAAGGGACCAGCCGCAAAATGTTACCTAAGGTCAGAGACCAGCCCACGAGCAGGGACACCCAGCCTGTAGCCTCGGGCAATGAGGGACCCCCAGAAGATATAGCGCATGGACCAGCCACCAAGTGAGAGTCCCCAGCACATAGCCCTCGACCAGGCAGAACCCCCAGGGGAAGAAATGAGCCAGGCAGCCCCAAAGTAGCGGTGTGCTGCAGCACTGGAGGGGGCGTTCCCCCGATAGTGTGGGACTCATACCCATGTCCGGTCAGGACACTCTGGATCCTGTGGTACAAGCCGACTTACTACTGGCCCCGCTGGACACCTAGAGGCAAAAGAAGAAAGAAAGAAAGCAGGATTTAACCTGGCCACCCAGAGTAGGGTGGCAGACGTACATATGCACAATATGAATTTAAGTATGTCTAGTGAGTAATTTAGAGTAGTGTAAGGTTATCTGTGTAATGATAAGTACATAGGTATTAGTTACTGGGGTAAGGAAAAGAATCTACCTGTGCAGCTATTAAAAGAGGCACAGACTGGGTAATACCCGGGAGTAAGAAGAATTTACCGGAATAAATATTAAGGGAAGCACCGGTAAGATCAGAGTAAAATGGCTGTGAGATAAAAGTTAGAAGCAGACATCAGTTCACAAGGAACTGAATAAGACAGCCAGTCGATTGAAGACTATACTATGTCTGAAAGGAAGAAAGCCCAAATTGGAACCCGGCCACATTTGTCAAGCCAGAGAGCTTTCTCAGGGCTAGACAATCTGTTTTTGTGCCCCTACAGGAAAGAGAACAACATGAGAAGGATCCTGTTCCTGCTTGCCCTGATAGGGATGAGCAGCGGTGACCGAGGAGACGTGGAAGAATCCCTCATTTATGGGTGCTCAGGAGAGGGAACACCGATCATGACAGCAGGGGGTGGCACCCCAAGTGTGGAAGAACTCGCCCTTTACGCCCACGAGGGAAGGTGGCCAGGGTGGCTGGGATCTAATTCTACCCGCTACTCCAGCCAGGAAGGTTTCACCTACGGGGAGGCCTCAGTTCCAGGCCCCCGGATACGGATCGTCGCGAACCGAGTCAGTGTTACAGAGGGAAAACGTGTGTGTTTGACTTGCAAAGGGAACATTCCCCTGGGAAGATGGTGGTGGCTCAGAAAACTCAGCAAGGTCGCATGGGACCAGGAATCGGACTGGGAAAGACTCAGTAATGATACGTACCGCACCATCACGGGGACACGGGGAGGAGTAAAAGTGTGTTGGGACAAATGGTGGGAATCCGAACAAAGAATTTACGTTTGCATGTGGGGATCAGAGAATATTTGTCCCGCAGGCATATCAATCACCTTCGCCAGGCAATGACAAGATGAAGGGGAAGGGATGGGATGGGATTCTAGCCTACACTGGTACGCGGTCCCACACTCCTCACTCCCAATTAACGTCACCGAACTAAGAGCACACATTAAGAAACCCCTCCCCACAACCCCGCCAATACGCACAGTAATAGAAAGGTGTCCTACCACCACCAAGGGACCTGGGAATGGATTAGTATTGGTACCGACCGAAAAGGTGTTATACCAGGGGGTACATTATGCAGTAGCTTCAGTAATATTAAACCTTACCGAGGTACACCTGCCTGCATGGTGCCTGAAGGAAACAGAGCTGCTATACCAGGCCCTACTTTGAGACATGTTCAAGAAATTTTACAAGTTAGACTTTGGAAATGTAGATAAAGCAGACCTATACACCCTAAACGCTAGGGATACCATGGGCTCGAGGAGACCTAGAAGGGGAATCATAAATTACGTCTTCACTGCCTACAATACAGGATCCTCTGTAATAAATAGCCGAGATGACATAGCACTGCAAACACAGATAAACGGTTTAAAGAACCAATTGAGGAAAATCCTGAAACAAGAGATCACCGTAGTAGGCTCAGAACTACACGAGGACCAGGCTATGACTGTCCATTTAAAAGAAGTAGTGGCTGAGCTGGAAAAACATGCACAGATAGTGAATGCACTCATACAGGAGGATAGAAACGCTTCGGACCAGGCTGTATAGAACGAGGTGTGCATACTGTATGGGGCATGGTTGTTGGGCGAGGGCCGCAATAACCTGGAGGATTTAAAACAAGGTTGAGTCCCCTCTTGGATCAGGAACAAGCACCTCGCAGCCCTCCACCTGTACAGCAATTCACTAAGCCCGTGCCAGCTCTGCCTAGCCTCTGAAGCCTACCCTGTCCCAGTAGACTGTGGGAAATCTAACCACACCATTATGGGAATAGTACTAAGGATGCTGGTCATGGGTGGGTCATCCCGACCCGCACCGGTATACCGGGTGGAGAACATTGGAGTTATTCAGGAGGGTGCACACATTCGTTTCACAGCGGTCCCAGCCTATGTCATAAAGTGGGAGCACGCTGTAACGGGTACTGACCTCTCCGGGTGCCGGAGTCAGGGTGCACACGTAATACTGTGTCCCCAGTACTTGAGTGCCCATTCAAAGTCACAGTGTGGGTTTAAAGCTGCTGGTACACAGCCTATTAACTGCACCATGGAAGTAACAGCACAAGACCATGTCCCTCCACAGGTAACATACACAGAGGGTGGGACATATTGGGTCACCACCAGTGCCCCCTAACTACCAACATGGACACTTCTAGTGTCCGGTAAGTGACAGCAGTTTTTGCTTCAAACCTGAGGCATCAGTTCAAATGGCCCAGGAACGGATTGTCCCCATTCCTGAACCCTCCACTGACCACCTCACTGTGAAGGAAAACATTACAAACCTGCAGGATTATGTTGTACATTTTGGCTATGCAATTCCCCCTCTACCTGAACATCTTACCGCTCTGCTAAAAGCTGTAATTATCTCACAAAAATACTTCTATACTCTAGAACAGAAAACAATTGAGATAGGGAAAAAGATTCTCGAGATCACAATTCTGCCTTGGTGGGACCTTTTCAGAAATATTAAAGTCCCAGTCTGGATCAGAATCGCTTCCCACACTTTAGTTATCTGTCAACTCGCAATTAATCTTTACTTGTAGTGTCTCACTTGCCAAGTGAAATGCAGAGGTCGTCAGGTCAGGCACCAAAGGGTGCTATACGCTCCTTGGCCCAACTTTGGAATCGCGCAGGGAGGGGTGACACCATACTACCATGTTTAATTTGTGTTTGATTTTACCTGCTGTAAACCGCAATATATCGAGTGCTATAAGAGTGTTACTTAAATGTGTTTGACTATGTAGCTTTATTTTTACGGAACTTAAAGTTGTGTTTGACTGTATACTGTTATTTTACTGTGAAAACAGAGTAAAGGAGGGACACCGTACCCCCTCTATGTTATAACCGAATTGTAGTGATTGTATTCGCCTGTAAATTGCATTGCATTTCAAAGGGGGATGCACGTTAATGTTTAGCTGGTACAAATGCGGGGAAGGCTTACTCTCGGGATCAGCAATTTTGCTTACCTTGCTTGACACTCAAGGACGTAGAGTGTCACAGGTGTGACTGAAAGGTCAAAATTCATGGGACCGCCCCCGCCCCCCCCCGTGTTTAGACTCATTGGAAAGGAAATTTAATTTGGGAATATCTACCAGAAAATTTGAAATCCTAAAGTACTTATGGAACAAACTACGAACTTTAATCGAATTTTGGACTTTTACAAAACAAATTCAAGTCTGTGGGTGGGCCTAAGGAACTAAAGAAGCCAACTTGATTATTGGAACTGTCTGGGTGTTGGGACTAAGGTAAAGTGTCTGGAGAAATGGATACTCGAAAACCCTTCTCCACAAGAGACATTAACATTACAACAATAACTCAGAGATGGCCAGCCATTAAATTAAACCGAGAAAAGCCATCTTCAACATGAATAAGAACAAAGGGCCCACTACAGCCTGTATGCGAAAACCAAGCACAAAAGGACATTGCGATTACCAAGCTAATATTTCCATCAGGAAACAGATTTAGAAGAGCAACCCACCCACGACATATTAACTGTTAACGAGACCGCCAAAATATTACAAAGAAATGTCAAGCCCGCCAAATTTAAACAAAGAATTCTGGACTGATTTGGCGCTAAGATTAGGACAACTCAAACTGTATAACTGGCCCCCTGTTTTAACAAAGGGTATGCCATACTACACCAGGGGCCATACTGCAACTAGGCTATCAAGAAGGGAGAGAAACCAATGCGACAGTTGAAAACTAACTTCTCCAGCCTTGAAGTCCTGAAGTCCAAAAAGGAAGGAAGAACATCGCCATCGCGGCAGCAACCGACCACAGCCAACGTGCTACCACCAAAAAATCACCGCGATCGACAAATTTCGAAATGAAACTCCATAAGGAAGAAACCAAAGAATCAAACAGTTTCCACTCTAGAATCTAAGGCCTGACTACCAACAGGTGAAAACATTACCTAATGAGACTTTGAACCTATTTCTAACGAAGCAAACAGCGTACTTACCCCATAGATCCATCAGCGGACTCAACCCAACTGAAGATTGTGCAGTAAGAAGTCTTCTCCGACATTCGGGGTACGGGAAGCAGAACCAACAGAATTCAACGAAACCCAAAATCGCGAACTACCGCTAACTGACCAGAAAGGATTGGTAAGCATAGCCCCTGCCTGCCCTGGAGTCTAACCTAGCTAGGATTAGGTATTGGGAGGTGGGATGTGTAATTTTTACTGTAACCCCCTTTGACTGTGTAATGTATTGTTCTTTATTAGAGTGATTATAAGTTTGACATTGTATTTTCTTGTCTGTAATAAAATCAAAGTTCTTTTGCATCAAACCAGTTGTCCTTTGCACTTTAGCACATCCCCCAAATAAACTCAGAGTCTAGAACCCAAGGGTGTGGGAGCGATTCGAACCACTCAAGTAGGTCAGAGGTGAACCTGACCCCCGGGACCACCCCTTACAGGACACTAACATTGGTGTATCTGTCCTCCCAGGAGATTTGTAGGATCTTGTGGAGACATTGTTGGTGGTATTTCTCCAGCGACTTGAGGTGTCTACTGTACATGGTCCATGTATCTGAGCCATACAGGAAGGCGGGTATTGCTACAACCCTGTTGACCATGAGCTTGGTGGCAAATTTGGGGGCCAGGTCTTCAAACACTCTTTTCCTCAAGCGGCCGAAGGCCGCACTGGCGCACTGGAGGCAGTGTTGACTCTAGTCGTCAATGTCTGCTCTTGTTGATAAGAGCTTCCCGCAATATGGAAAATGGTCCACGTTGACCAGGACTGCACTGTGGATCTTGATGACTTGGGGGGGCAGTGCTGTGCGGCAAGGACAGGCTGGTGGAGGACCTTTGTTTTGCGGATGTTTAGCCTAAGGCCCATGCTTTCGTACGCCTCAGTGAAGATGTTGACTATGACTTGGAGTTCAGCCTCTGTATGTGCGCAGACGCAGGCATTGTCCACATACTGCTGCTCGACGACAGAGGTTGGGGTGGTCTTGGAACTGGCCAGGAGATGATAAATGTTGAACAGGTTCCCACTAGTTCTGTAGTTTAGTTCCACTCCATGATGTACTCAAGTCTACGAAATCCACCCAGGGTTAGATGAAGTGCCTCCACAAAATGATTTCTTATTGGTTTATAAAGCAGAATATCATACAGTGTCATTGCAGAAATGTACAGACTGAGCTTATTGCCTGACAGATGGACCTTCTCTCACCATTCAATCTATTGCTCTATTTGCTGGATGTTGCTTCTCTCTATCTTCCTCTCTTCTTCCTACATATTGGTCCACAATTTGCTGCAGTAGTAATGGTGAGGCTCTTAGCGTTATTACTGAGCAAAACTGACAGCAGCTCTGGCATCTGCACATGTGCATTTAACTGCGGAAATCCGGAAGTAGCTGACAGAGATACCCTCCTGATACCCTGTTGCAGTATTCACAGAATGGAATCTGTACCGAAATCACAGTTAATGTGTGAACTTAAACTAACCTACTATTATTGCACTAAAGACCGATGAAAAACTTAACTCTTGTTCAATCAGGAGTAACTGAGATTTTAATGGCATCGTAAGTCATAATTACTGCTGAACATCCTCTCTAGCCCATAAAAATTAATTTTACAAGTGTGAAATCTCATTCCTCAGCAGAAAGTTAATACTTTGCAGATCTTTAAAAAATAGATATTTTTTAAAAGCTTGTCTTTTTCTGCTAAAGTTTCTCCCTTAATCCCATGTGTAGGTCTCAAACTTTATTCTGCTTTCCGCACAATTATATAAATGTAATTTAAATTTCCTGCTTTTTACTTCCGGCCTTACTGTCTGTGAGGATTCTTCACTCTGATTGGTTGATCAGCCTGCCTGCTGCCTGATCTGCCCCTGCCCGCCATAGATACCCTGCAGAAGGTGGCAAATTCAAACTGATGTCGGAAAAGAGGAAGTCTATATTCTAGAGCCCACTAAAACTTTGTGGCCAGCTTTTTTTTTTCAAGGTGTACCTTCACCGCTGACTGCAAAATCTGGGCCATTCTAACTCCTCGCTGCATTGCCACTGTGTTGATATCAAGACTCATCACACTGTCTTCTACTCCAACTCATTCGGGACCTCAAAGCTATGGTTCTGCTTAACTCACTCAATTTTCCTTCCTGCTGCAAACTGAAGACTTTTGTAAGCAAAGTCTTGGTGTTCCCTCACCATTTTTACCCGATCTATCCCATCTTCTCTTCTACTCTCTTTTTTTAACATCAGTGATGTTTCACAATGTATCTCTTGGCTTAGATTTCTCAATCACATAATATCTGAATCACTAGAAACAAAGCACATACATTAAAATAGCACCTTATCATGACCTCATGAAAATGCTTCAAAGCCAAAAGATAATTGTTATTATTAACATTAATATCATCATCATAGGCAGTCCCTCGGAATCGAGGAAGACTTGCTTCCACTCTTAACATGAGTTCTTAGGTGGCTGAATAGTCCAATACGAGAACCATCATCTCTGTCACAGGTGGGGCAGATAGTTGTTGAGGGAAGGGATGGGTGGGACTGGTTAGCTGCATGCTCTTTCCGCTGCCTGCGCTTGATTTTTGCATGCTCTTGGCAATGAGAGTCAAGGTGCTCAGCGCCCTTCCACTTAAGGTGGTCTTTGTCCAGGGACTCCCAGATGTCGGTGGGGATGTTGCACTTTATCAGGGAGGTTTTGAGGGTGTCTTTGTAATGTTTCCGCTGCCCGCCTTTGGCTCATTTGCCGTGAAGCAGTTCTGAGTAGAGCGCTTGCTTTGGGAGTCTCGTGTCTGGCATGTGATCTATGTGCGGAGCTGGTTGATTGTGGTCAGTGCTTCAATGCTGGGGATGTTGGCCTGGACGAGGACGCTAACGTTGGTGCGTCTGTCCTGTGAGGGGGTGGTCTCTATGAGGGGGTCAGATTTCCTTCTGACCAACTTGAGCGGTTCGAATCGCTCCCACTCCCTTGGGTTCTAGACTCTGGATTTATCTGGGGGGTGTGACAAAGTGCAAAGGATGCTGGCTTTATGCTAAAGAACCTTGATTTTACTACAGTCAAGGAAATACAAGCTTATTAATCTAGTAAGAAAATACAAGGCCAAACTTACAATCGTTCTGATAAGAGACAATGCAAGGAAAGATACAAGGTCAAACTTATAATCACTCCAATAAAGAACCATACACTGCACATTCAAAGGGGGTTACAGTAAAATTATATCTCCCTCCTCCCAATACCTAATTCTAGCTAGGTTGGACTCCAGGGCAGGCAGGAACTATGCTTACCAATCCTTTTGACAGTTTATGGTAGATCGTGGTTTTGGGGTTCGCTGGATGTGGTAGGGTCTGCTTGCCGTACCCTGAACGTCGGAGAAGACTTCTTGCTGCGCAATCTTCAGTTGGGTTGAGTCCGCTGATGCGGAAAGGTGCATTTTGGATCTGTGGGGTAAGTACCCATTTTCTTTGGCTAGAAATAGGTTTCTACAGTCTGTTAGGTAATGTTTTACCCATTGGTAGGTCAGGATTAGATTGTAGAGCGGAAACTTTTCGATTCTTCGGTTTTTTCCTGTTGGAGTTTTGTTCGAGTTTGGTCGATTATGGTGGTTTTCTGTTGACACCACGATGTTCTTCTTTCCTTCAGGACTTCAGGACTTCGAGGCTGGAGATGTTAGTTTACAACTGTCGCGTCGGTTTCTCTCCTTGTCTTGATGACATAAGCGTGGTCTCGGTTGTATAGCCAAGTATGTTATACCCTCTGTTGAAAGCAGGGACCAGTTATACGATTTCAGTGGTTCTAATCTTGGCACCAAATCTGTTCAGAATTCTATGTTTAAATTTGGCGGGCTTGGTTCTTCTTTGTAATATTTTGGCGGGCTCGTTAAAAGTTAATATGTCACGGGTGGGTTGATGTTCGAAAACTGTTTCCTGATGGAAATATTAGTTTGGTAATTGCAATGTCCTTTTGTGCTTAGTTTTTCGCATACAGGCTGGATTGGGCCTCTTTGTGATGTATATACTGAACTGGTTTTCCAGACCCATATTGATGGGTAGCTATCTCTGGGTGATTTTGTGATGTTACTGTCTCTTGTGGCGAAGGATTCTTGAATACCCATTTCTCCAGACAGGTTACATTAGTCCTCACGCCAGTTGGCCTCACTTAATCAGACTGTCTCCTGTTAGTCCTTTTAAGCCTGCCCACAGCCTTGAATTTGTCTTTTAAAAGTTCAAAATTCTATTTAAGTTCGTAGTTTCTTCCATAAGCATTTTAGGGTTCCAAACTTTTCAGTAGATAGTCCGAAATTAAATTTCCTTTCGAATGAGCCCAAACACAGTGGAGGTTTCTTGTGAATTTTGCATCCTTTAGTCCTCCCAGGGGGTTTGTAGGATCTTGCGGAGACATCGTAGGAGGTATTTCTACAGCGACTTGAGGTGTCTACTGTACATGGACCATGTCTCTGAGCCATAGTGGAGGGCGGCTATCACTACAGCCCTGTAGACCATGAGCTTGGTGTCAGTTTTGAGGGCCTGGTCTCATTAATAATAGCATTAATAACAGCATTCACTGTTACATAGACAAATGCTGCAATCGATTTGTGCACATCAACATCCCATAAACTGCAAATGAAATGAATGGCAATTAATCTGATTTTGATTATTTAAGTTGAGGGAAGAACAGTGGACAGATTCCATTGGGGATTCCAGGAGAAACTTCTTTACTCAGAGAGTGGTTAGAATGTGGAACTCACTGCCACGTTTTTTGATTAGTTCTTGGGATGTGTGCATCGCTGGCAATCCCGAATTGCCCTTGATAAGTTGGTGGTGAGCCACCTTCTTGAACCATGGCAGTCTGCGGGGTGCAGGTCCTTCCACAGTGCTGTTAGGGAGGGAGTTTCAGGATTGTAACCAGCCACGATGAAGGAACAGCGATGTATTTCCAAGTGAGGTTGGTGTATAACTTGGAGGGGAACTTGCGGGTGGCGGTGTTACCCATGCGCCTGCTGCCCTTGTCCTTCTAGGTGGTAGAGGTCGCGGGAGGTGCTGCCGAAGACGCCTTGGCAAGTTGCTGCAGTACAGCTTCCACATGGGACACACTGCAGCCACGTTGCGCTGGTGGTGGAGGGAGTGAATGTTTAAGGTATCAATCGAGCGATACGCAAAGTAGTTGAGGCAAATAGCATTGATGCATTTAAGGAGAAGCTAGATAAGCATCTGCATCTGCCGGGAGCATGCAGAAATCAAGTGCAGGCAGCGGAAAGAGCGTGCGGCAAACCAGTCCCACCCACCCCTTCCCTCAATGACTATCTGTCCCACCTGTGACAGAGTCTGTGGCCCTCGAATTGGACTGTTCAGCCACCACAGAACACACTTCAGGAGTGGAAGCAAGTCTTCCTCGATTCCAAGGGACTGCCTATGATGATGAGATAAGCACATGTGTGAGAAAGGAATTGAAGCATGTGGGGAAAATTGCAGTCGGAGGCTTCCTTCGTACGAACGCCTCCGACTTGAAAAAAATCTACGAATGCACCTAGTGGTCCCGGAGGAACGTGGCGATCCTGCTCGGAGATTTAGATTCACTGCGCAGCACACGGGGAGATGCCTTCGAGGTACGTACCCCTTGGAGTCACGTGGGCCTGGACCACCAATCACTATGCAGTATTCTCATTGATAAAAATGGAAGTTCTGTTTGTATGGACTCCCATTACTGTCAATGAGAAAAGCTCTTAAATACCAAAACACAGCTAATAAATAAATAAAACGCCTCACATATTTAGAGTTAATTGAAATTAAATGTAATTAAATGTTTTAGAAAAAATATATATTTTTTGGAATATTTTTAATGTGATTTAATAGTGTTAAAAATAAATTTACCTTAATGGACAGGTTTTTTAATATAAAAATGAGTGTTTAAGTTTAATTTTTATATGTTCTAAACTCTTCCACTGATAAGAGTAAGCAATGTGCCTGCCTTCATCAGGCATAAGAATTTGACGGACATTCGCTGGGCATGGGTTGGGCAAATAGCCCAATCTCTCCCGCGCGGGTGTCCTTCTCCCGGAGATGTATGGAGAAATCTCGGCATCGCGCCCCGAAAACCGGCTTTTGCGAGGCCTCGCTGAGTCTGTGCGCACCCCGTATGGACCCAGCAAGGCCGGTATTTTCGGCCCCATATGTTGATGGAGTGAGATGTAGTAGGGTGGGAGGAGGCTCGTGTGGAGCATAAACACCGGCACAAACCCGTTGGGCCGAATAGTCTGTTTCTGTGCTGCGAATTCCTGGGAGAAGGTCCTGCTCCACCTTGAACCATGCCCTGGCATCTTTTAGTCCACCTGAGCAGACAGATAGGTTCAATCTCATCCAAAGGATAACAGCTCAAAAAATGCATCCCTCCCACAGTACGGAACTGAAGTGTCAGCCTAGATTATGAGCTCGGGGCTTGGAGTGCGACTTGAATCCATAATCAAAAGAAAATATGATCATGGAATCAAATTCCCCCACAGAAGAAGATAATTTGCCCACTATAGCTGGAGCGAGCCCAACATCTGAGCTCACTACTGTAATCCCATTTCGCTGCTCCTTCTCCACAACCTTTAATACTTTTCTTTTTCGAGTCTTTATCTAATTTTTCATATATTATCGTGGTGCAGGGGTTGTCGTCAAAGAGCTTCAGCATGCTGATTGCTTCATTTATTTCAACTATTTTTCATTTTACAAAATAAATGTGAATAGATTTTGATTTAGACCGAAATCAAGTGAAGGTAACAGACAGATGGCAGGGAATGACATACAAATATCATGCGCAAGTTTTTGGCCAAAAACATTTGGAGGTTTAATTGCTGTTTTGGTTTGTCACCGCTGATGGGCTTTGGGAACTAATGAAGAAGTTAATGGAATGAGACAGCAGCATTCTGCAAGAAAGAATGGGTGTTTTAGGAGAAAAAAGGGGTCATTTGTTGTAACCTATTATGTGCTGGAAGATATAACACTCTGGCGTCAATTCGCATACTCGGTCCAACGGTTAATTTTTCTGTTTTGTTCTTGTTACCTCTAGGCTTGACCATTCCAACGCACTCCCGGCTGGCCTCCCACGTTCTACCCCACGTAAACTTGAGCTCATCCAAAACTCGGTTGTCCGTGTCCTAACTCGCACGCAGTCCCATTCACCCATTCATCATCGTCGTCATTATCATCATAGGCGAAATCGAAATCGAGGAAGATTTGCTTCCACTCTAAAAGTGAGTTCTCAGGTGGCTGTACAGTCCAATGCGGGAATTACAGTCTCTGTCACAGGTGGGACAGATAGTTGTTGAAGGAAAGAGTGGGTGGGGAGTCTGGTTTGCCGTATGAAGTGGTTTTGCCCCTGGTGGTTTCGAAACATCCCTCTTACAATAGTTCTAGACACCAGAATTATAGTCATGAACAGTAATATACAGTCATTCACAGATCTTTTCGGTCTCCACTGTCATAATGCTTTTATTCAAGTTAAAGCACACACCTGTACCCAGTAAAAACACACCCTGGTAGTGTAATACAAACAAACACAGTACAACACTAAGTTTGGCCTGCCTAAACAGGCCCCTAACGTGAAGTACCCACGTCTAAGACACCCCTGATCAGAATCAAAATTGCACCACTGAAATCTGTCCAACAGAATGTGCGTACGCTTATGATCCTTGCAAAAACCTCCCCACTAAAACTCCTAAGGCTTGGTTTGGACACACGACACCCTTTCACACTATGCAGTGGTCTTAAAGATGCGAGGGCTGGGATAAATTCTCACCAATTACCCCTCTGGCTTACTTTCTGCTTCGCCTGATGAGGCGTATCTTCTGGGTCCATACCAGTCTGTGGTATTCAAGTCCAGTCCCAAGATCAGCCTCCCAGTTGAAGTAGTGAGGCTCTCTGATGTTTCTTCTCTCCGTCCCAGAATGCCCTTGTGCTTAGAGATGGAGTGCTTAGCCCTTGTGTGATGAAAGCAGATGTAGAAGAGGGGAGAGAGAGAGCGAGATGGCAACCAAGACTGCCTCTTATACTTGCAAGACTGCTTCTTTTTACGCCAAAAGTCCAACAGTCCTTCCCCCTGAGGCTGTCAACTGAAAAGCAAATGCAAGTCTTTAGCCTTTCCTTTGTCAACTGAGCTGTACCTCGATGTGTGGCTCTAATGAGTCTGTGATCAAATAACTTTCCTTTGTCTTTCGATGGCCTGAAACACCGGCCACTTTACTTAATGTCTCACTGATGCATTCCCATTCAAAAATCAATAAGGGCCACATTACAACATAAAACTAAAAGGACAAAGTGCGTTAAAAAAACAAGCCAGAAGGCTCTGTGTCTCAATGTGAGGAGCATTCGTAACAGGGTGGATGAATTAACTGCGCAGATAGCTGTTAACGGATATGATGTCATTGGGATTACGGAAACATGGCTCCAGGGCGACCATGGCTGGGAACTCAACGTTCAGTGGTATTCAATAATCAGGAAGGAAAGACAGAAAGGAAAAGGAGGTGGGGTATCATTGCTGGTTAAAGAGGAAATTAACGCAATAGTAAGGAAGGACATTAGCTTCAATGATGTGGAATCTGTATGTGTAGAGCTACGGAACACCAAAGGGCAGAAAACGCTACTGGGAGTTGTGTACATACCACCAAAAGTAGTGGTGAGGTTGGGGATGGCATCAAACAGTAAATTAGGGATGCATGCAATAAAGGTACAGCAGTTATCATGGGTGACTTTAATCTACATATAGGTTGGGCTAACCAAACTAGTCGCAATACGGTGGAGGAGGATTTCCTGGAGAGTAAAAGGGATGATTTTCTGGACCAATATGTCGGGGAACCAACTAGAGAGCTGGCCATCCTAGACTGGGTGTTGTGTAATGAGAGAGTATTCATTAGTAATCTTGTTGTGCGAGGTCCCTTGGGGAAGAGTGACCATAATATGGTAGAATTCTTCATTAAGATGGAGAGTGACACAGTTAATTCAGAGATTAAGGTCCTGGACATAAAGAAAGGTAACTTCGATCGTATGAGACGTGAATTGGCTAGGATAGATTGGCAAATGATATTAAAGGGTTGACGGTCGATAGGCAATGACAGACATTTAAGGATCACATGGATGAGCTTCAACAATTGTACATCCCTGTCTGGCATAAAAATAAAATGGGAAGGTGGCTCAACTGTGGCTAACAAGGGAAATTAGGGATAGTGTTAATTCCAAAGAAGAGGCATATAAATTGGCCAGAAAAAGCAGCAAACCTGAGGACTGGGAGAAATTTAGAATTCAGCAGAGGAGGACACAGGGTTTAACTAGGAGGAGGGAAATAGAGTATGAGAGTAAGCTTGCAGGGAACATAAAAACTGACTGCAAAAGCTTCTCTAGATATGTGAAGAGAAAAAGATTAGTGAAGACAAATGTAGGTCCCTTGCAGTCAGAATCAGATGAATTTATAATGGGGAACAAGGAAATGGCAGACCAATTGAACAAATACTTTGGTTCTCTCTTCACGAAGGAAGACACAAATAACCTTCCAGAAATACTAGGAGACAGAGCGTCTAACGAGAAGGAGGAACTGAAGGAAATCCTTATTAGTCAGGAAATTGTGTTAGGGAATTGATGGGATTGAAGGCCAATAAATCACCAGGGCCTGATAGTCTGCATCCCAGAGTACTTAAGGAAGTGGCCCTAGAAATAGTGGATGCATTGGTGGTCATTTTCCAACATTCTATAGACTCTGCATCAGTTCCAATGGATTGGAGGGTAGCTAATGTAACCCCATTTTTTAAAAAAGGAGGGAGAGAGAAAACAAGGAATTATAGACCAGTTAGCCTGACATCAGTAGTAGTGAAAATGTTGGAACCAATTATTAAAGATATAATAGTAGCGCATTTGGAAAGCAGTGACAGGATCGGTCCAAGTCAACATTGATTTATGAAAGAGAAATCATGCTTGACAAGTCTTCTAGAATTTTTTGAGAATGTAACTAGTAGAGTGGATAAGGGAGAACCAATGGATGTGGTGTATTTGGACTTTCAAAAGGCTTTTGACAAGGTCCCACACAAAAGATTAGTGTACAAAATTAAAGCATATGGTATTGGGAGTAATGTATTGATGTGGATAGAGAACTGGTTGGCAGATATGTAAGGTTTGAAAATCCACGGCCGCATTTTATTGGAACACCCTAAGGGCAAGAAAACTACCATGGAATCGTCCAATACATTTTAAATGAACATTTTTTGGCCAAGTAAAATCCTCAGACCAGGCAGGCTGGGAAACGTGTGCGTGGATACAGACATTGTGGAGTCTGGCTCACAAGCGAGACAGAGGCACTGGCCAATGGGAGAAAAGTGCCTTCTGGCAGGCCAGTCAGGGGTCGAGTCAGGCCTGAAGGGGGAAATCCTCAACCAATGGGGACTACCCGGCCCAGTTTGAAAATATGACTCACCCCTAATGAATGTGGACCATGATCTACCTAATTAATATAGACAGTGGACAATGGACCAGCAGACATTGAGGCACCAATGTGCACTGAAACAATACCCCTGTCCTCACATCTACCTGTACCTGTGACATCTTCTGATTAAATATTCAAAGCTATCTCCCCGCCCAAACTTACACAATGGACCACGAACTGAGTTTGAGCGCGAAAAGGCCAGGACTAAATTGGTTACAGGACCCACAGAACCATCGGGGGTGCAGAAGCAGCAAGGTGTGGAAGCAGCTGGAGAGGTTGGAGGTTTTGGAAGGTGGGGGAGGTTTTGGAGAGGGGGGAGGTTTTGGAAGTTGGAGAGGTTGGAGCTTGCAGCTTGCAGCTTGTATCTAGAGCTCTCTCTCTCTCCCTCTCGCTCTCGCTCCACCAGAGGAAGAAGCAGCAGTTCCGCAGACGAAGCCACCGAGACTGAAAACCAGCAGGCAGTGGCAGTGACTTCCCACAGCTGAGCTGAGCAAGGAAAGCAACCAGAGGTTGGAGGTTGGAGTCAGCTTTTGGGAGTTGAGTCAGTTTTTCACAGGGCCCTCGCTCTGGGGAAGGTGTGCTTAACTCCAGCAGCTTTTTGCTTAGGAGCCAAGCGAAAGGCAAAGAGAAGAAACCGACGCAACATCGAGGAGGAAAACCGAACCGACCAACAATGTAAAACCCACCCCAGAGGGACCCCGAGCTGAAATAAGTGCCCCCAGAACCCCGGAGTTGATAGGATTGTGAGTGTAGCCCAAATCCCCTCACAGACTCAATTTAGGATAGGAATTGGTAAGAAGGGTGGAAGTGGGAGGTGGGGTTGCGTGTGAGTGGAATGTTTCAACCTCTTATTTTCCCCTTCCTGTTGCGAGATTTTTTGTGTTGTTGAGTGAGATTGTGCCATTACTGCTATTTATGACCTCTTCCTATGCCCTCTATCTTGGTGTTTACTAATCTAAATAAACAACATTAGCCATTTGGCACTCTTACCCACTGTGTCTGGTGTCTCATTACTCACCCATCCTCATAAATCGCACGTACAGAACCCCAGGGGAGTGTGGATTCAAACCCACACCCCAAGCTCCCCTTACAGATAGGAAGCAAAGAGTAGGAATAAATGGGTCCTTTTCAGAATGGCAGGTAGTGACTAGTGGAGTGCTACAAGGTTCAGTGCTTGGACCCCAGCTATTTACAATATATATTAATGATTTAGACAAAGGAATTTAATATAATATTTCCAAGTTTGCAGATGACACTAAGCTGGGTGGCAGTGTGAGCTGTGAGGAGGATGCTAAGTGGCTGCAGCGTGACTTGGACAGGTTAGGTGAGTGGGCAAATGCATGGCAGATGCAGTACAATGTAGATAAATGTGAGGTTATCCACTTTGGTGGCAAAAACAGGAATGCAGAATATTATCTGAATGGTGACAGATTTGGAAAAGGGGAGGTGCATCGAGACCTGGGTGTCATGGTACATCAGTCATTGAAAGTTGGCATACAGGTACAGCAGGCGATGAAGAAGGCAAATGGCATGTTGGCCTTCATAGCGAGGGGATTTGAGTATAGGAGCATGGCGATCTTACTGCAGTTGTACAGGGCCTTGGTGAGACCACACCTTGAATATTGTGTGCAGTTTTGGTCTCCTAATCTGAGGAAGGACATTCTTGCTATTGAGGGAATGCAGCGAAGGTTCACCAGACTGATTCCCGGGATGGCGGGACTGACATATGAAGAAAGACTGGATTGACTAGGCTTATGTTCACTGGAATTTAGAAGAATGAGAGGGGATCTCATAGAAGCATATAAAATTCTGATGGGATTGGACAGGTTAGATACAGGAAGAATGTTCCCAATGTTGGGGAAGTCCAGAACCAGGGGTCACAGCCTAAGGATAAGGTGTAAGCCATTTAGGACTGAGATGAGGAGAAATTTCTTCACTCAGAGAATTGTGAACCTGTGGAATTCCCTACCACAGAAAGTTGTTGAGGCCAGTTCATTGGATATATTCAAAAGTGAATTAGATGTGACCCTTACAGTTAAAGGGATCAAGGGGTAGGGAGAGAAAGCAGGAATGGGGTACTAAAGTTGCATAATCAGCCATGATCATATTGAATGGTGGTGCAGGCTCGACGTGCCGAATGGCCTACTCCTGCACCTATTTTCTATGTTTCTATGACAAGAGGCACTCATCAACCATGATGTTCCTGCTTTCAGCCATTCTCATTCCTGCCCAGCTGATGTGTATTCAAGTTAAACATGTTTGAACCTGCCCCAGCCAGCTCTTCTGTTGTACAGTGAATATAGTAGCAATGTCCAAAAAGTCCAAAAAGTGTTTTCTCTGAATTCTTATACACACGCTCCTTCTGCTGTCTGTGCTTGTTTTCTGCACGCTCTCGGTGACGAGGCTCGAGGTGCTCAGCGCCCTCCTGGATTGCACTTCCTCTACTTTGGGCTGTCTTGGGCCAGGGATTCCCAAGTGTCAGTGGGGCTGTTACACTTTATCATGGAAGTTTTGAGGGTGTCCTTGAAGCATTCCGTCTGCCCACCTGGGGCTCGCTTGCCATGTAGGAGTTCCGAGTAGAGCGCTTGCTTAGGATAGTCTCGTGTCGGGCATGCAGACGATGTGGCCCACCCAATGGAGCTGGTCGAGTGTGGTCAGTGCTTCGATGCCGGGGATATTGGCCTAGCGAAGACCTTCACCCATCACCCCATGCTCGCTGACCCATGGCGATTCCCGGTCCGGCAATGCCCCAATTTCAAAATTCGCATCTTTCTTTCCAAATCCCTCCATGGCCTTGCCCCTCCCTATCTCTGCAATCTCTTCCAGCCCCACAACCCTCCGAGTTATCTGTGCTCCTCTAATTCTGGTCTTTTGAACACCCCCAATTTTAACGCATGACCATCAGTGGTCGTGCCTTCAGCTGCCTGGGCCCTAAGCGCTGAAATTCTCTCCATAAACCTCTCTGCTTCGTTACCTCTCTTTTCTCCTTTAAAGCAATTTTTAAAACCTACCTGTCCTTGAAGCGAATATTATAGATGCAGTTCAGGGAAGGCTAGACAAGCAAATGAAGGAGAAGGGAATAGAGAGCTGTGCTGATAGATTTAGATGAGGAAAAATGGGAGGTGTCTCAAGTGGAGCATAAACGCCGACGAGGGCTGGTTGGGCTGAATGGCCTGTTTCTGTGCCGTATATCCTATGTAAATGTTATCCATGAACCTCCTTGAGCAAGCATTTGGCCATCTGCCCTAATATCTCCTTATGTGGCTCAGTGTCAAATTTTGTTTTATAACGCTCCTGTGAAGCGCCTTGGGACATTTTACTACGTTAAAAGTGCTATATAAATACAAGATGTTGTTCATTTTCTTCATGTTTTCTCTCTTCCCCTCTTCTCCTGTGAAAGTGCTGCACTCTCAGAGGTGAGACGTTAAACTGAGGCCCCGTCTGCTCTCTCAGATCCCGGAGCACTATTCGTAGAACACCAGGGAAGTAAGTTCTCCTCATGCTCTGTCCAACATTTATCCCACAACCAACATCACTAAAACAGATGATCTGGCTATTTATTTCATTGCTGTTGGTGGAATCTTGCTGTGCTCAAATTGGCGGCTGCGTTTCCTATACTACAACAGTGACTACACTTCAAAAGTACTTCATTGGCTGTGATGTGCTTTGGGAGATTGTGGGGTTGTGAAAGGCACTATATAAATGCACGTTCTTTCATATTTTCCTGCATAATAACAGTGACTGCAGTTCAAAAGTGATCCAACCGATTATAAAGCACTTGTATATATATGGCACCTTGTATATGTAAGGTGCCATATATATACAAATTCTTTGCTACTCACAGCTATTCCCTACAGCAGAATGTGCGAGGGGCCACTCAAGATAGTGGCCCTGAAATCCCAACCTTGCCTGGTCCATATTGAATACGTACAGACCTGGTGAGGTCTCGCAAAAGCCGGTTCTCGGGGCGGGATGCGCACGCTCCAAAAACCGACTTTTCCGATGACAGATCCTCCGCATCTCGGGTGATGGACATCCGCGCGGGAGAGATTAGGCTATTTGCCCATCTCTTGCCCAGCAAATCTCCTTCAAACTCTTACGCCTGGTAAAAGCAGGTGCAATGCCTACTTTTACCAGCAGAAGAGTTTTAAAACATATAAAAATAAAATTTAAATACGCATTTTTATCGTAAACATCCTGTCCACTAATGCAAGTTTATTTTAAACCCTATTAAAACACATTAAAAAAAATCCCCAAAATATATTTTTTTCTAAAACATTTAATTTCAATTAATTTTAAATATGTGTGGTGTTTATTTGCATTTATTATCTTGTATAATTGGGTGTTTTAGGGGGTTATTCTCATTGATAGTAATCAGAGTTCCCATGACGATCACTGAGAATACTGGACCGTGATTGGTTGTTCAGGCCCATGTGACTCCAGCTTCACCGTCCGTATCTAGAAGACATGGACACGCTATGAAGCGTGGGGCGAAAAGGCCTCCGACCAGAATCCAAGGTGTCTCCGGGACCACTAGGTACTTCCGTAGAGAAATTTTGGGTCGGAGGCGTTCGTCCGAAGGAAGCCTCCGAGCGGAATTTCAGGGCCATTACATTTGTCACCGACAGCTACTGTGGGATACAGTTCCCATTTTGGAAGCACACATCACAGGCATGCATCATCTGTGGGAGATATACCAGTCAGAATAGATAATACACTGGAATAAACTTTCAACTTAACACCTGCCTGCAAAACCATGGGAATGAAAATCGAACAGTTTCTATAACGAGTGGCCGATCCACAAAGTCAGTTTCACGCCTGGGATTCAAGTTGAAATTCTACCCCTGTATAAAGTCTGCCAGGAACGCGATAGGTGCCAGGCAGCTTTCCCGCAGGCCCATAAAACCCAATTTGCACATACCCAGTTTGTGTCAGCCGTGGCTCAGTTGGCAGTATCCTCGTCTCTGAGTCACAAGGTGGTGGTTTCAGGTTCCACTCCAGAGACTTGAGCACAAAAATCTCGGCTGACACCCCAGTGCAGTGCCATACTGAGGGAGTGCTGCACTGTTTGAGGTGCTGTCTTTTGGATGAGGTGTTGCACCGAGGCCCTGTCTGCTTTCTCTCAACTGGACGTAAAAGATCCCATGGCACTATTTCGAAGAAGGGCAGGAGAGTTATCCCCAGTGACCTTGGCCAATATTTATCCTCAACCAACATCACTAAAAAACAGATTATCTGGTCATTATCACATTGCTGTTTGTTGGAACTTGTTGCGCTTAAATTGGCTGCTGCGTTTCCCACAACAGTGACGACACTTCAAAAAGTACTTTACTGGCTGTAAAGCGCTTTGGGCTGTCCAGTGGTCATGAAAGACGCTATATAAATGCAAGTCTTTCTTTTGCACCTAACGGGGCTCCCCAGGTAAGTCTATCGGCCAAGGAGCCAAGAACAACTCCATCTTGCTGCCGCACAATGCATGGCGATCAAAGCCAACAAGGCCCCTCAATAATAAGGCAACACCCTTGATATCCTTTGAGCAAGCAAAACCGAAGGGAAAGTTCTCAAAGTCATCATCATAGGCAGTCCCTCGGAATCGAGGAAGACTTGCTTCCACTCTTAAAAATGAGTCCTTAGGTGGCTGGCTGAACAGTCCAATACGAGAACCACAGTCCTTGTCACAGGTGGGACAGATAGTCATTGAGGGAAAGGGTGAGTGGGACTGGTTTGCTGCACTGCCTACGCTTGTTTTCTGCATCCTCTCGGCAATGAGGCTCGAGGTGCTCAGCGCCTTCCCGGATGCACTTCCTCCACTTAATGCAGTCTTTGACCAGGGACTCCCAGGTGTCGGTGGGGATGTTGCACTTTATCAGGGAGGCTTTCAGGGTGTCCTTGTAGTCATGTTTGTAACTACAATGTAAACCACTGTATTACTGTATACACTCAACTCAGATGCACACCTTGATCACAGGGGATGAACTTGTGGGAGACACTCCTTACCTGATCACACAGGTATATAAAGGGATGTCCCACACAGGGTCATGACTTCTGGAGTCCTGTAATAAAGAGTCAAGGTCACAGAGTGGCCTTGTCCCTGGAATGTGCCTTGTGTGGTTTCATGCTGTAGAGTAAGGACTTTACATTGGCGACGAGAAGCGGGAATTCACGACCCACGAGAATGGCCACCCGTAGCACAGAGGAAAGGTACTGTGTTGGGGAAGACTGGGACGATTTTGTCGAGACACTTCAGCAAAGCTTCGTTACTAAAGACTGGCTGGGGGATGCAGCGGCCGACAAGCGACGGGCTCATGTCCTGACCAGCTGCCGGCCAAAAACTTATGCGCTCATGAAGGACTTACTGGCACCTGAAAAGCTGTCGGACAAAACCTTTGAAGAGCTTAGCAAATTAATCGGGGAGCACCTCAAGCCAGCGAGCAGCATACACATGGCGCGACACAGATTCTACACCCACCGACGTTGTGAAGGACAGAGCATACCGGACTTTGTAGCGGACCTCCGCCGTTTGGCCAGCCTCTGTAAGTTCACAGAGGGGAGATGCTAAGGGACTTCTTTATCGAGGGTATCGGTCATGCGGGAATTTTTCGCACGTTAATTGAGACCAAGGACATGACCTTGGAAGCGGCAGCGTTGTTAGCTCAAACTTTCATGGCGGGCGATGGATCTGGGAGTCAACATCATCAATGCTACTCAGAGCCCCGCAGGCAGCCAGGGACAGTCCGACATTTACCAGGCAGCAATAGACCCCAGAGCAGGACCTCAACAGAGACAATGGCAGGCTGAACGGACGTTCATGCCATTACAGTGGACAATGCGGCCCGGGTTGGGGCCATTGACATCCACTAATAGGGTACTGAGGCCAGCCAGTCACTTATGGGCGTTCAGCAATTTGAGAAGCTATGGCCACTCAAAGCCAGTAGACCCAAATTAGAACGTATTGAGACACAATTACGGACTTACACCAAAGAAATAATTCCGGTGCTAGGAAGTGCAATGATGACTGTCACACACAATGGGTCAGTGAACCGGCTGCCACTCTGGATTGTCCCGGGCAATGGTCCTGCACTGTTGGGGAGGAGCTGGTTAGCCGAGATGAACTGGAAATGGGGGGATGTTCACGCAATGTCCTCCGTGGAGCAAAGTTGATGCTCACAAGTCCTACAACAATTCAAGTCACTATTGCAACCGGGCGTCGGGACTTTCAAAGGCACGAAAGTAGTGATACACATCACCCCGGATGCCAGGCCAGTGCACCACAAAGCCAAAGTGGTGCCGTGTGTAATGCGGGAAAAAATCGAGAGCGAATTGGATCGGCTGTTGTGAGAGAGCATCATCTCGCCTGTTGAATTCAGCGACTGGGCGAGCCCCATCGTTCCCGTTCTAAAAGCGGATGGCTCTGTCAGGATTTGTGGCAACTACAAGGCCACCATCAATCGGGTGTCCCGACAAGACCAATACCCGTTCCCAAGAGCGGAGGACCTCTCCGTCACGCTGGCAGGTGGCAAGCTGTTCACCAAGTTGCACCTCACTTCAGTCTATATGACCCAGGAACTGGCTGATGAATCCAAACTACTGACCACCATCACCATGCACAAGGGACTGTTTGCGTATAACAGGTGCCCGTTTTGCATTCGATCAGCGTCCGCGATTTTTCAACGTAACATAGAAAGCCTGCTTAAATCCACTCAGGGAATGATCGTATTCCAGGACGCCATCCTCATCATGGGTCGAGACACCGAGGAACACCTCCACAACCTGGAGGAGGTGCTACATCGACTGGACAGGGTAGGCCTGCGACTCAAGAAGGATAAATGCATGTTCTTAGCTCCTGACGTTGAGTTTCTGGGCAGGAGGGTTGCTGCAGGTGGGATTCGGCCCACCGAATCCAAAACAGAGGCGATTTGATGAGCGCCCAGGCCCTGCAACACATTGGAGCTGCGTTCATTCCTGGGACTGTTGAACTATTTCGGGAACTTTCTGCCGAACTTGAGCACATTGTTGGAGCTGCTACACGTGCTCCTGCGTAAGGGTTGCGATTGGTTTTGGGGGAACTGTCAGGAACGGGCTTTTGATCGGGTGCAAAACCTACTTTGTTCAAACAAGTCGTTGATCCTGTACGACCCCTATAAACGTTTAATTCTGACATGTGATGCATCGTCCTATGGGGTTGGATGCGTGTTTCAGCAGGGTAATGCTGAGGGTCAGCTACAACCTGTGACTTATGCCTCCAGGTCGCTCTCTCAAGCAGAACGGGGATATGGGATGGTCGAGAAGGAAGCGCTTGCATGTGTCTATGGTGTAAAAAAAATTCATCAGTACCTCTTCGATAGGAATTTTGAATTAGAGACGGACCACAAGCCACCCATATCCCTGGTGTCAGACAGCAAGGCTGTCAATGCCAACGCATCAGCTCGCATACAGCGATGGGCTCTCACGCTAGCTGCTTATGACTACTCCATCCGGCACCGGCCCGGCACTGAAAACTGCACTGACGCGCTCAGCAGGCTCCCACTGGCCACCACTGAGGGGTCAGCGGAGCAAAGCGCTGAGGTGGTCATGGCTGTCGATGCCTTTGACAGTGCAGGCTCCCCCATCACAGCCCACCAGATCAAAATCTGGACAAACAGAGATCCCCTCCTATCCTTGATTAAGAAATGTGTCCTGACTGGGGATTGGGCGCCCGAACATGGGGCATGCCCTCATGAGATCAGACAATTCCACAGGCGGATGGATGAGCTCTCCATCCAAGCCGACTGCCAACTATGGGGCAGCCGGGTAGTTATGCCCCAGAAGGGCAGGGAGGCATTCATCAGGGAACTCCACAGCGAGCCCCCAGGCATTGTGATGATGACGGCCATTGCCCGGTCACATGTTTGGTGGCCTGGAATTGATTCAGACCTGGAACACTATATTCGCAGGTGCACGACCTGTGCCCAGCTAGGTAATGCCCCCAGGGAGGCCCTGCTAAGCCCGTGGCCCTGGCCCACCAAGCCATGGTCACGCATTCACGTTGACTACGTGGGCCCGTTCATGGGGAAGATGTTCCTCATTGTAGTAGATGCGGTCTCGAAATGGATCGAGTGCATCATCCTGAATTCATGCATGTCATCCACCACCGTGGAAAGCCTACGTGCGATCTTTGCAACCCATGGCTTGCCGGACATCCTGGTTAGTGATAATGGCCCATGTTTCATGAGCTATGAATTCCGGGAGTTTATGTCGGACAATGGCTTCAACCACATCAGGACTGCGCCATTCAAGCCGGCCTCCAACGGCCAGGCGGAATGGGCAGTCCAAATCATTAAGCAAGGTATGCTCAGGATTCAAGGACCGTCCACACAATGCCGCCTATCGCGCCTCCTGCTGGCCTTTAGATCCCGCCCGCACTCGCTCACGGGGGTCCCGTCCGCAGAGCTACTCATGAAACGGACACTCAAAATTCGGTTGTCCCTCATCCACCCAGTCCTGACTGACAGAGTTAAGGGCAAGCGCAAGTCACAAAACGAGTACCATGACCGTAATTTAAGGGGGAGTTGTATAGAAATAAATGATCCTGCATTCGTCCTCAGTCACGCCATGAGGACCAAATGGCTTGAGGGTACTGTAATTGGCAAAGAGAGGAATAGGGTCATCTTGGTAATACTTAACAATGGCCAGATATGCCGTAAGCATCTGGACCAAGTCAAAAAAAGGTTCAGCGTGGACACGGAGGAACCTCACGAAGACCATGTGATGGAGCTCACACAACCACCAGCGAACGTGCAACAAGAGCAATCAGAAGAATGCACAGTCCCTACGGTCAGCCCGGACAGGCCGGAATCACCACAGGTGACAGACAGGTCAGTGTTCAACAAACAGAGCCCCAACTGCGGCGCTCCACGAGGGAGCATAGACCACCTGAAAGACTAAACCTATGATCCCAGTAAGACTTTGCGTGGGGGAAGGTGATGTCATGTATATAACTTGTGTGGTTTCATGCTGTAGAGTAAGGACTATACACCTGTAACGTTTCCTCTGCCCACGTTTGGCTCATTTTCTGTGAAGGAGTTCCAAGTAGAGCGCTTGCTTTGGGAGCCTCGTGTCTGACATGCGAATGATGTGGCCCGCCCAGTGGAGCTGATCAAGTGTGGTCAGAGCTTCAATGCTGGGATGTTGGCCTGGTCGAGGACGCTAATGTTGGTGTGTCTGTCCTCCCAGGGGATTTATAGGATCTTGCGGAGACATCATTGGTGGTATTTCTCCAGCGACTTGAAGTGTCTACTGTACATGGTCCATGTCTCTGAGCGATACAGGACGGTGGGTATTACTATAGCCCTGTATACCATGAGCTTGGTGGCAGGTTTGAGGGCCTGGTCTTCAAACACTCTTTTCCTCAGGCGGCCGAAGGCTGCACTGGCGCACTGGAGGTGGTGTTGGATCTCGTCGTCAATGTCTGCTCTTTTTGATAATGGGATCCTGAGGTATGGGAAATGGTTCACGTTGTCCAGGGCCGCGCCGTGGATCTTGATGACTGGGGGGCAATGCTGTGCGGCGAGGACAAGTTGGTGGAGGACCTTTGTCTTGCGGATGTTTAGCCTAAGGCCCAGGCTTTTGTAAACCTCAATAAATATGTCGACTATGTCCTGGAGTTCAGCCTCTGTATGTACGCAGACGCAGGCGTCGTCCGCGTACTGTAGCTCGACGACAGAGAACGGGGTGTTCTTGGACCTGGCCTGGAGACGGTAAAGGTTAGAAACATAGAAACATAGAAAATAGGTGCAGGAATAGGCCATTCTTGAGTAGGACTTTTGAGCCTGCACCGCCATGCAATAAGATCATGGCTGATCATTCCCACAGTATCCCGTTCCTGCTTTCTCTCCATACACCTTGATCTCTTTAGCCGTAAGGGCCATATCTAACTCCCTCTTGAATATATCCAATGAACTGGCATCAACAACTCTCTGTGGCAGGGAATTCCACAGGTTAACAACTCTCTGAGTGAAGAGGTTTCTCCTCATCTTGGTCCTAAATTGCTTACCCATTGAAGGTTGGCATGCAGGTACAGCAGGCGGTGAAGAAAGCAAATGGCATGTTGGCCTTCATAGCGAGGGGATTTGCGTACAGGGGCAGGGAGGTGTTACTACAGTTGTACAGGGCCTTGCTGAGGCCACACCTGGAATATTGTGTACAGTTTTGGTCTCCTAACTTGAGGAAGGACATTCTTGCTATTGAGGGAGTGCAGCGAAGGTTCACCAGACTGATTCCCGGGATGGCTGGACTGGCATATCAACTGGGCTTGTATTCACTGGAGTTCAGAAAAATGAGAGGGGATCTCATAGAAACGTTTAAAATTCTGACGGGTTTAGACAGGTTAGATGCAGGAAGAATGTTCCCAATGTTGGGGAAGTCTAGAACCAGGGGTCACAATCTAAGGATAAGGTATAAGCCATTTAGGACCGAGATGAGGAGAAACTTCTTCACCCAGAGAGTGGTGAACCTGTGGAATTCTCTACCACAGAAAGTTGTTGAGGCCAATTCACTAAATATATTCAAAAAGGAGTTAGATGAAGTCCTTACTACTAGGGGGATCAAGGGGTATGGCGAGAAAGCAGGAATGGGGTACTCAAGTTGCATGTTCAGCCATGAACTCATTGAATGGCGGTGCAGTCTCGAAGGGCCGAATGGCCTACTCCTGCACCTATTTTCTATGTTTCTATGTTTCTATGTTTCTACCCCTTATCCTAAGACTATGTCCATTAGTTCTAGACTTCCCCAACATCGGGAACATTCTTCTCGTATCTAACCTGTCCAGTCCCGTCAGAATCTTATATGTTTCTATGAAATCCCCTCTCATCCTTCTAAACTCCAGCGAATAAAGGCCCAGTTGATCCAGTCTCTCCTCATATGTCAGCCCAGCCATCCCTGGAATCAGTCTGGTGAACCTTCGCTGCACTCCCTCAATAGCAAGAACGTCCTTCCTCAGATTAGGAGACAAAAACTGAACACAATATTCCAGGTGAGGCCTCAACAAGGCCCTGCACAACTGCAGTAAGACCTCCCTGCTCCTATACTCAAATCCCTGAGCTATGAAGGCCAACATGCCATTTGCCTTTCATAAATCCATGCTGACATGGGCCGATCCTGTCACGGCTTTCCAAATGCGCTGCTATTTCATCCTTAATGATTGATTCCAACATTTTCCCCACTATTTCTAGGGCCACTTCCTTAAGTACTCTGGGATGCAGACTATCAGGCTCCAGGGATTTATCGGCCTTCAGTCCCATCAATTTCCCGAACACAATTTCCCGCTTTACAATTTCCCCTTCAGTTCCTCCTTCTCACAAGACCCATTGTCCCCGAGTACATTCGGAAGGTTATTTGTGTCTTCCTTCGTGAAGACAGAACCAAAGTATTTGTTCAATTGGTCTGCCATTTCTTTGTTCCCCATTATAAATTCACCTGAATCCGACTGCAAGGGACCTACATTTGTCTTCACTAATCTTTTTCTCTTCACATATTTACAGAAGCTTTTGCAGTCAGTTTTTATGTTTCCAGCAAGTTTCCTCTCGTACTCTATTTTCCCCCTCTTAATGAAACCCTTAGTTGTCCTCTGTTGAATTCTAAATTTCTCCCAGTCCTCAGGTTTGTTGCTTTTTCTGGCCAATTTATATGCCTCATCCTTGGATTTAACACTATCCTTAATTTCCCTTGTTAGCCACGATTGAGCTACTTTCCCCGTTTTATTTTTACTCCAGACAGGGATGTACAATTGCTGAAGTTCATCCATGTGATCTTTAAATGGTTGCCATTGCTTATCCACCGTCAACACTTTAAGTATCATTTGCCAGTCTATTCTAGCTAATTCACGCCTCATACCCTAGTTTCCAAATTGACTGTGTCACTCTCCATCTTAATAAAGAATTCTACCATCTTATGGTCACTCTTCCCCAAGGGGCCTCGCACAACAAGATTGCTCATTTGTCCCTTCTCGTTACACATCACCCAGTCTAGGATGGCCAGCTCTCTAATCGGTTCCTCGACATATTTGTCAAGAAAACCATCCCTAATACATTCCAGGAAATCCTCCTCCACCGCATGGCTACCAGTTTGGTTAGCCCAATCAATATGTAGATTAAAGTCGCCCATGATAACTGCTGTACCTTTATTGCACACATCCCTTATTTCTTGTTTGATGCTGTCCCCAACCTCACTACTACTGTTAAGGAAGGATATACTAGCCTTGGAGAGGGTACAGAGACAATTCACTAGGCTGATTCCGGAGATGATAGATTGAGTAGACTGGGTCTTTACTCGTTGGAGTTCAGAAGGATGAGGGGTGATCTTATAGAAACATTTAAAATAATGAAAGGGATAGACAAGATAGAGGTAGTGAGGTTGTTTCCACTGGTCGGGGAGGCTAGAACTAGGGGGCACAGCCTCAAAATACGGGGGAGCCAATTTAAAACTGAGTTGAGAAGGAATTTCTTCTTCCAGAGGGTTGTGAATCTGTGGAATTCTCTGTCCAAGGAAGCAGTTGAGGCTAGCTCATTGAATGTATTCAAATCACAGATAGATAGATTTTTAACCAATAAGGGAATTAAGAGTTATGGGAAGCAGGCGGGTAAGTGGAGCTGAGTCCACGGCCAGATCAGCCATGATCTTTTTGAATGGCGGAGTAGGCTCGAGGGGCTAGATGGTCTACTCCTGTTCCTAATTCTTATGTTCTTATGTTATTATATTGGTGGTCTGTACACAACTCCCACTAGCGTTTTCTGCCCTTTGGTATTACGCAGCTCCAACCATATCGATTCCATATCATTCAGGCTAATGTCCCTCCTTACTATTGTATTAATTTCCTCTTCAACCAGCAGCTCCACCCTGCCTCCTTTTCCTCTCTGCGTATCCTTCCTAAATGTTGAATACCCCTGGATGTTGAGTTCCCAGCCTTGATCACCCTGGATCCATGTCTCCGTGATGCCAATTACATCATATCCGTTAAATGCTATCTGCGCAGTTAATACATCCACTTTATTCCGACTACTCCTCGCATTGAGGCTTAGAGCCTTCAGGCTTGTCTTTTTAACACACTTTGCCCCTTTAGAATTTTGCTGTAATGTGGCCCTTTTTGTTTTTGTTTTCTGCCTTGGGTTTCTCTGCCCTCCACTTTTACTATTCTCCTTTCTATCTTTTGCTTCTGCCTCCATGTTATTTCCCTCTGTCTCCCTGCATAGGTTCCCATCCCCCTGCCATATTAGTTTAACTCCTGCCCAACAGCACTCGCAAACTCTGCCTGGGACATTGGTTCCAGTCCTGCCCAGGTGCAGACTGTCCGGTTTGTACTGGTCCCACCTCCCCCAGAACCGGTTCCAATGTCCCAGGAATTTGAATCCCTCCCTCTTGCACCACTCCTCAAGCCACGTATTCATCCGAGCTATCCTGCGATTCCTACTCTGACTAGCACGTGGCACTGGTAGCAATCCTGAGATTTCTGCTTTTAAGGTCCTACTTTTTAATTTAGCTCCTAGCTCTCTAAATTCATCTTGTAGGCCCTCATCCTGTTTTTTACTGATATCTTTGGTACCTATATGCACTACGACAACTGACTGTTCACCCTCCCTTTTCAGAATGTCCTGCAGCCGCTCCGAGACATTCTTGATCCTTGCCCCAGGGAGGCAACATACCATCCTGGAGCCTCGGTTGCGGCCGCAGAAACGCCTATCTATTCCCCTTACAATCGAATCCCCTATCACTATAGCTCTCCCACTCATTTTCCTGCACTCCTGTGCAGCAGAGCCACCCACGGTGCCATGAACTTGGCTGCTGCTGCCCTCCCCTGATGAGTCATCCCCCTCAACAGTACCCAAAGTGGTGTACCTATTTTGCAGGGGGATGACCGCAGGGGACCCCTGCGTTACCTTCCTTCCACGGCTCTTCCTGTTGGTCAGCCATCCCCTATCTGGCTGTGTACCCGTTACCTGTGCTAAGACCAACTCACTAAACGTGCTATTCACGTCATTCTCAGCATCGTGGCTGCTCCAGAGTGAATCCACACCTGATCGATCCTAGGGTGGGTGCAGGGGCACCGAATGGTACTTGAACAGATTCCCACTGGTTCTGTAGTTTAGTTCCGCTCCAGCCGGGAGCTTGTTGACTGTGAGCTGGAGCAGGCAGCGAGGAAGATTGAGAAGAGGGTAACTCGCTGATCAAGCATAGTTTGCACACTATCTCGGGGTTCTTATGGCCTCCCATTTTAATGCCAGCCTTGTAAGAGGTGGGCCCTTTGCCTCTTTCAAAGGAAAAGCTGACAAATATTTGAAGCAATGGAGGGTACAGAGCTGTGGGAAGAGAGCAGGCAGAGCGATAAGCTTTGAATTGCTCTCGCAAATCGACAAAACAAGCACAACGGGCCAAAAGGTCTCCTTCTGTGCTATAAAGTTCTATTTGTATCCTACATTGTATATAAACTTGTGTTTGAAGAAGAAAGCATCTGTTCAGGGCAATAAATGCGACATTGTAAGCATTGCCCACATTCTGAGATCAAAGAATAAACCAAGGGCAGCTGAAGATAATAGCAATAGAAAGCACTGAGAGAATACACACTCTAATCAACTGACACCACTAAGATCCCTGGAGCATTTCATGAGTGTTTGCACACATCAGGCAATCACATCAACCTGAAGAATTGTTTGTCGGATTTCATCTCTCTCCTGAACAATAACTGCTGAACACCGCTTTCAGTCTTGCTGACATGAAACGTTCAACAGTAGTGGGGAACGCTGTTCCAAGGCCTGCGCCATTGCTGTGGTAGAGTACAGGTCACCCACGGCTGCTTGCATTAAACATAGGGTTACATACATCGGATATACAGCGCAGAAACAGGCCATTCAGCCCAACCAGTCCATGTTGGCGTTTATGTTCCACGCGAGCCTCCTCTTGTCTTTCATCATCTAAATCTATCAGCAAAACCCTCTATTCCCTGCTCCCTCTTTTGGTGGAGGGCCGTGATCGGCGCCTGGGGAGGCACGAGTTCAGGGCCAGGGGCCCAGGGGCAGCA
This sequence comes from Pristiophorus japonicus, assembly GCF_044704955.1. Classification (NCBI taxonomy): domain Eukaryota; kingdom Metazoa; phylum Chordata; class Chondrichthyes; family Pristiophoridae; genus Pristiophorus; species Pristiophorus japonicus. Next base: position 207,592,740 of record NC_091986.1, read on the forward strand.
CGGGCCAGCCCACACTGCGATATGTGTGCGCACTAGGTCCGTGCAGCAGAGCTGGTTTCCAGTTGTCTTGGTTAACCCTTGTCACTGGACCAAGACCGAGCTCTGTCGAGCCCGTGTGTTGGCTGGTGTGCAACGGCCACCACACGTTAAAAAAATGCATGCACAGGCATCTTCCACCCTTCAGGATGTAGTTCGGGTCCTTCATTGACGCACCTGTGAACTCATCCTTTTTTTGGCGTGGAAGCAAGTCATCCTCGCTTTGAGGGACTGCCTATGATGATATGTTTATCTAGCCGCCCCTTAAATGCTTCGATACTATTTGCCTCAACCAATCCCTGTGATCGTGAGTTCCACATTCTCACCACTCTTTGGGTAAATACATTTCTCCTGAATTCGCTATTGGATTTCTTGGTGACTATCTTATATTGATGGTCTCTAGTTATGCTCTTCCCCACAAGTGGAAACATTCTCTCTGTAACCACTCTATCAAAACCTTTCATAATTTTAAAGATGTCCAATAGATCACCCCATAGCCTTCCTTTTTCAAGCCTGTTCATCCTTTCCTGATTATGTATACCCTTGCGTTTCTGTAAATCTTCCTTGTAAATCTCCTCTGCACCCTCTCCAGTGCCTCTATATCCTTTTTATAATATGGCGGCCAGAACTGCACGCAGTACTCCAAGTGTGGTCTAACCAAGGTTCGGTACAGGATTAGCATAACTTTTCTACTTTTCAATTCTATACCTCTAGAAATAATGCTTGGTTTGCTCTTTTTAAGGCCTTGCAAACTGTGTCGCAACTTTTAGCGATTTGTGTATTTGTACTCCGAGATCCCTTTGTTCCTCTACCCCACCGAGACTCTCAATTTGAGTGCTTATTCGGACACAACGCCATCATAAATTTAAATTGGCCCCCCCCAAATGACATCTTTCAAGACTTTAAAACAGCGGGCATCTGTTAAATTCACACAATTAGAGGAATTGGATGGATTGCTAATTAGAAAAACACTTCATTGACCACAGCTGTTACCAGCTGTCTGTTTATAGATTGCTCACAACTTCTGTGAAAGTAAATGAGCTCCATTCAATATGTGGAGACTTACGCTCCCATTTATTTACTTATTGCATTTAAGAACTGCCGCAGCTGTTTAGAATTTAATTACTGGAGTCTTTTGTGTCGATGATGGATTAAAAGCATGCTCTGGGTTAAATAAGAAATGGATGCACCAGCGGATTATTATGTTATCCCTTGCCTACCCGTCCTCTATTTTAGCGACATCTTCAACAGCAGTCTTTCCCTCATTTGTAGCAGCTTTAACATCGTGAAATTCCCCAAGGTGCTTTACAGGCTGGAAAACATAGAAACATAGAAACATAGAAAATAGGTGCAGGAGTAGGCCATTCGGCCCTTCGAGCCTGCACCACCATTCAATAAGGTCATGGCTGATCATTCACCTCAGTACCCCTTTCCTGCTTTCTCTCCATACCCCTTGATCCCTTTAGCCATAAGGGCCACATCTAACTCCCTCTTGAATATATCCAACGAATATCCAAGGAAGTCAGGCTCTGAGCAGGAACTAAGGGAAGGGCAGCGAGGCGACTGAAGGCGAGGGGACTGATGGGGTCGGTTCTGAGGAGGCTTTTGAAAGTGAGGAGACACGTAGCAAAGTGGAAGGAGTTTGGGGAGGGGATTCCAGAGTGCGGGATCACAAAACTCCGTCACTGATGGTGGAGCGGAGGGAAGTGGGATTAGGGGAGGTGATGCTTCACTGTCGTCAGCACTCAGAAGGTATTGGTACAAACGAATATGTCGGGATGGAGAATGTTGTATAGGTAGCAAGGAGTGAGGCCATGGAGGGATTTGTAGTGAGTTAACCCGTTTGTCAAAATATTAGAAAGAGAAATATCGTGAAAACCTATTCTTCTGCTTCTTCTTAGGCAGTCCCCTGGAGTCGAGGATGATTCACTTCGACATTAAAATGCTTTACAGGCTGGAAAACATAGAAACATAGAAAAATAGAAAATAGGTGCAGGAGTAGGCCATTCGGCCCTTCGAGCCTGCACCACCATAAGGTGAATGATGAGACTAATGCGGGATCTACAGTCTCTGACACAGGTGGGGCAGATGGTGGTTGGAGGGACGGGTGGGTGGGGTGCTTGATTTGTCGTTCGCTCCTTCCGCTGTTTGTGCTTGGCTCCCGCGTGCTCCCGGCGAAGAGACTCAAAGTGCTCGGCGCCTTCCCGGATGCTCATCCTCCATTTTGAGCGGTGTTGGGCCAGGGATTCCCAAGAGTTGGTGGGGATGATGCATTTTTCAAGGAGGCTTTGAGGGTGTCCTTGAAATGTTTTCTCTGCCCTCCTGGACTCACCTGCCGTGACGTAGCTCAGAGTAGAGCGCTTGTTTCACGAATCTAGCATCAGGCATGCGGACAATGTGGCCCGCCCACCAGAGCTGGTCGAGCGTGGTCAATGCCTCAATGCTGGGGGTGTTGGCCTGAGAGAGAACACTGACGTTGGTGTGCCTGTCCTGCCAATGAATTGGTGGGATTTTGCAGAGGCAGCGTTGGTGGTACTTACTGTATTAAAGTTGGTGGTACTTAAACATATTAATGTTGAGCGAACTGCTCAAGTGGCCACTGTATGTACGTGAGCCTTGATGATAATGCAAGGAAGCAGGGTGGATGATAAAGCTACATTTTAAAAAGCAGCTTGGAGCCAACATGGGGTTATTATATTTCGGGTGATACAACATTAAGGTAGAATAAGTTTCAGGTGATACTGACACTATTCCTGGCCTCTCAAGCATCCCCGATTATAATCACTCCACAATTGGTGGCCGTGCCTTCAGCTGCCTGGGCTCTAAGCTCTGGAATTCCATCCCCGAACCTCTCCGCCTCTCTAAATCTCTCTCCTCCTTTGCGCTGCTCCTTAAAACCTACCTCTTTAATAAAGTTTTTGGTCACCTGCTCTTCATTTCTCCCTATGTGGTTCGGTGTCAAATTTCATTTGTGAAGTGTCTTGGGACGTTTTACCATCTTATAGGTGCTACATAAATGCAGGTTGCTGTTGCTGTTTGAGTGGGTTTCAGGTGATACACATCAGTAAAGTGAACTTGTTTGATCACATTGTGTGAGGTACTGAGAAGAGGACCATTTGTTTGGGCTGCTGCCCACTTGATCATAGCATGAGGACAGCATTGATCAAGGGAGGGTGGGTGAGATTACAATCTGATACACAATCCAAAGGCTCGTTTGCATATTAATTAAGCGGGTCCGCCTGCAAAGTAAAGCGAACGATACAAAAAAGACATGATCATGCAGCTGTTCTTAAACCATTGTAGAAGGTTGAGATCCAATGGGCCAAAGAGCAGACTTTAAAATGCACGCTCGGCCCATTTGTACCTGAAAATTGCAATTGGAATCCAAATTCTTGGCAACTAAAATTAAGGGAAACTCAAAGATGTTCTATAAATATATTAAGAGCAAGAGGATAACTAAAGAGTAGGGACTATTAGGGACCATGAGGGTAATCTTTGTGTGGAGGCGGAAGGTGTTGGTAAGGTTCTGAATGAATACTTTGCATTTGTTTTCACAAAGGAAAGGGACAATGCAGATACTGCCATCAAGGAGGAGTTCTGGATGAAATAAACATAGTGAGAGAGGAAGTATGAAGGGGTTTAGCAGCTTTGAAAGTAGATAATTCCCCAGGCCCGGATGAACTGCATCCCAGGCTTTAAGCGAAGTAAAAGAGGAAATAGTAGAGGCCTTGACCACCATTTTCCAGTCCTCTTTGGATTTGGGCATGGTTGTGTATGCATGCCTGTTTACTGTGTGATGTCTGTAACACTGTTATGCCACATTGAATGTACCCTTATACTGTACACACCTTACCGGTACACCAGAGGGTGCTGCTGCTGGAGATTTAGGGGTTGCCTGCACACAACAGGTAACCCAGTATAAAAGGGAACTCACAGCTTGTTGTCATCACTCAGGAGCTGCAAATAAAGGACTACAGGTCGACACAGTTTAAGTATCATACCATGCCTCGTGGAGTCATTACTAGAGGTGCCTACATACACAATAGGCATGGTGCCAGAGGACTGGAGGACTGTTAATGTGGTACACTTTTTTAAGAAGGGAGAAAGGAATAAGTCGAGTAATTACAGGCCAGTCAGCCTAACCTCAGTGGTGGGAAAATTATTGGAAAAATCCTGAAAGACAGGATAAATTTACATTTGGAAATGCAAGGATTAATTAGGGACAGTCAGCACGGATTTGTTAAGAGAAGATCGTGTTTGACTAACCTGATTAAATTTTTTGAGGAGGTAACCAGGAGGGTCGATGAGGATATTGCGTACGATGTAGTATATATGGACTTTAGCAAAACTTTTGTTAAGGTCCCACATGGCAGACTGGTCACGAAGGTTAAAGCCCATGGGATCTACGGCAAAGTGGCAACTTGGATCCAAAATTGGTTTAGAGGTAGGAAGCAAAGGGTAATGGTTAATAGATGTTTTTGTGACGAGAAGAATGTTTCCAGTGGGGATTCCGCAGGGCTCAGTACTGGGTTCCTTGCTTTTTGTGGAATACATCAATGATCTAGATTTGAATATAGGGAGTAAGATTAAGAAGTTTGTAGATGACACGAGAATTGGCTGTGTGGTTGATAAGGAAGAGGAAAATCATGGATTGCAGGAGGATATCAATCTACTGGTCAGATGGGCAGAACGGTGGCAAATGGAATTTAATTTGGAGAAGCGTGAGTTAATGCACTTGGGGAGGGCTAATAAGGAAAGGATATACACATTAAACGGTAGGCCACTTAAAAGAGTAGATGAACAAAGGGACCTTGGAGTGCTTAGAAACATAGAAACATAGAAAATAAGATGCAAGAGTAGGCCATTCGGCCCTTCGAGCCTGCACCACCATTCAATAAGATCATGGCTGATCATTCACCTCAGAACTCCTTTCCTGCTTTCTCTCCATACCCCTTGATCCCTTTAGCCGTAAGGGCCATATCAAACTCCGTCTTGAATGTATCTAACGAACTGGCATCAACAACTTTCTGTGGTAGAGAATTTCACAGGTTCACAATTCTCTGAGTGAAGAAGTTTCTCCTCATCTCGGTCCTAAATGGCTTACACCTTATCCTTAGACTGTGACCCCTGGTTCTGGACTTCCCCAACATTGGGAACATTCTTCTTGCATCTAACCTATCCAGTCCTGTCAGAATTTTATGTTTTTATGAGATCCCCTCTCATTCTTCTAAACGCCAATGAATACAGGCCCAGTCGATCCAGTCTCTCCTCATATGTCAGTCCTGCCATCCCAGGAATCAGTCTGGTGAACCTTCGCTGCACTCCCTTAATAGCAAGAATGCCCTTCCTCAGATTAGGAGACCAAAACTGAACACAATATTCCAGGTGAGGCCTCACCAAGGCCCTGTACAGCTGCAGCAAGAACTCCCTGCTCCTATACTCAAATCCCCTAGCTATGAAGGCCAACATGCTATTTGCCTTCTTCACCACCTGCTGTACCTGCATGCCAACCTTCAATGACTGATGTACCATGGCACCCAGGTCTCGTTGCACCTCCCCTTTTCCTAATCTGCCGCCATTCAGATAATATTCTGCCTTCGTGTTTTTGCTCCCAAAGTGGATAACCTCACATTTATTCACATTATACTGCATCTGTCATGCATTTGCCCACTCACCTAACCTGTCCAAGTCACCCTGCAGCCTCTTAGCATCCTCCTCACAGCTCACACTGCCACCCAGCTTAGTGTCATCTGCAAACTTGGAGATATTACTCTCAATTCCTTCATCTAAATCATTGATGTATATTGTAAATAGCTGGGGTCCCAGCACTGAGCCCTGCGGCACCCCACTAGTCACTGCCTGCCATTCTGAAAAGGACCCGTTTATCCCGACTCTCTGCTTCCTGTCTGCCAACCAGTGCTCTATCCACGTCAGTACACTACCCCCAATACCATGTGCTTTAATTTTGCACACCAATCTCTTGTGTGCGACCTTGTCAAAAGCCTTTTGAAAGTCCAAATACACCACATCCACTGATTCTCCCTTGTCCACTCTACTCGTTATATCCTCAAATAATTCGAGAAGATTTGTCAAGCATGATTTTCCTTTCATAAATTCATGCTGACTTGGAACGATCCTGTCACTGCTTCCAAATGCGCTGCGAAAACAAGAGCAGGGAGGTTTTGCTTAAATTGTATAATACTCTGGTTAGGCCACAGCTGAAGTACTGCATGCAGTTTTGGTCACTATATTATAGGAAGGACATGATTGCACTGGAGAGGGTTCAGCAGAGATTTATTAGGATTCTGCCTGGAATGGAGAATCTTAGCTATGAGGACAGATTGGATAGGCTGGGTTTGTTCTCATTGGGACAGAGGAGGCTGAGAGGAGACCTCATTGAGGTGTATAAAATTTTGAGGGTCCTAGATATAGTGGATAGCAAGGGCCTATTTCCCTTGGTGGAGGGGTCAATTACGAGGGGGTATAGTTTTAAGGTGGCTGGTGGAAGGTTCAGAGGAGATTTGAGGGGAGGCTTCTTCACGCAGAGGGTTGTGGGGGTCTGGAACTCGTTACCTGGAAGGGTGGTGGATGCAGAAACCCTCACCCAATTTATAAGGTGCTTGGATGTGCACTTGAAGTGCCATAACCTGCAGTGTTACAGACCTAGAGCAGGGAAGTGGGATTAGACTGAATAACCCCTTGTTGGCTGGCACAGACACGATGGTAAGTACTTCAGGGAATCGAATATGGCCAGAGTGATATCCTGGACTAGTTTTGGTCACCTGGATGTGTTGGAGAGGAATTTTCCCAGATATTTCCCAAATTGGCCTGGGTTTTTATCTGTTTTTTTGCCTCTCGCAGGATATCACATGTCTCCGGGTGGGGTGGAGTATAAAGTGTTATGATACATAGGGTAGCGCAGTTATGTGGGGCGGACTGGTTGGGTCGGATGCTATTTACCTTTCTGCCGTTGTTCATTGTTGATAGATTTATATGTAACCTGCAGGGCTGCTGACCGAGGGCCGTGCGGCTCTTTGTCGGCCGGCGTGGACATGATGGGCCGAAATGGCCTCCTTCTGCGCTGTAAATTTCTATGTTTTGGTGTTTCTAAGAAGTGTATTAAGTCTCAGCAGTGGCTCAGTGGGTACCACGCTCATCTCTGAGTTAGAAGGTTGTGGGTTCAAATCCCACTCCAGGGACTTGATCACATAATTCTAAGCTGACACTCCAATGCAGTGCCGAGCGAGTGCTGCACTGTTGGAGGTGCCATCTTTTGGATGAGACTTTAAACCGAGGTCCCATCTGCTCTTTCAAGTGGACGTAAAAGATCCCATGGCACTATTTTGAAGAAGAGCAGGGGAGTTATCTCCGGTGTCCTGGTCAATATTTATCCCTCAATCTACAAAATAAAAAACAGATAATTTTCACATTGCTGTTTGTGGGAGCTTGCTTGTGCGCAAATTGGCTGCCGCGTTTCCTACATTACGACAGTGACTACATTCGAAAAGTACATCATTGTGTCTAAAGCGCTTTGACACATCCAGTGGTTGTTAAAGGCGCTATATAAATGCAGGTCTTTCTTCTTTCGGCAAAGAGTTGTAGTGAGCAATTTCCAGCGAAAGACTCTCAATACATCACCTCACTGAGCCACGAGGGGACACCAGACAGAGCTTCGCTATTTTGGGCCATTACCTGCTGGAGACTGTTTGGAACTATCGGACGGAGAGGACTAGAGGGAGTGCTGCACGTTGGAGGGGGAGGACTGAGGGAGCATTGCATTCTCGGAGGGGCAGTACTGAGGGAGCGCTGCACTGTCGGAGGGGCAGTAGTGAGGAAGCGCTGCTCTGTCGGAGGGGCAGTACTGAGGGAGCGCTGCACTGTCGGAGGGGCAGTACTGAGGGAGTGCTGTGCTGTTGGAGGGGCAGTACTGAGGGAGTCTGCAATGTCGGAGGGGCAATACTGAGGGAGCGCTGCACTGTCGGAGGGACAGTACTGAGGGAGCGCTGCACTGTCGGAGGGGCAGTACTGAGGGAGTGCTGCACTGTCGGAGGGGCAATACTGAGGCAGTGCTGCATTGTCGGAGGGGCAGTACTGAAGCAGTGTTGCACTGTCTGAGGGGCAGTACTGAGGGAGCACTGCACTGTCAGAGGGACAGTACTGAGGGAGCACTGCACTGATAGAGGGACAGTACTGAGGGAGCGCTGCACTGTCGGAGGGACAGTACTGAGGGAGCGCTGCATTGTCAGAGGGACAGTACTGAGGGAGCACTGCACTGTCAGCGGGCAGTACTGAGGGAGCGCTGTATTCTCAGAGGGACAGTACTGAGGGAGCGCTGACGTCTTATGGGAATTGTTTAGATTTTTCACTATTTTTGTCACACATGTCAGAATGCATGTGACACAACTTTGCAATCTAAATTAGGTTCTTGGAATTTGGGAGCAGTTACAAGTTTCAGATCTGCCCCACTGTCTTGGGTTCTGCTTTGCGGTGACTCCAATATGCAAATCTGTTGTTCCATATGATCCGGAGTGCATTATTAATGAGCAATATGTACAAAAACAACAACTTGCATTTATATAGCGCCTTTAATGTAGTAAAACCTCGCAAGGTACTTCACCGAGCCATGTAAGGAGATATTAGCACAGTTGACCAAAAGCTTGGTTAGAAATGTAGGTTTTAAGGAACGTCTTAAAGGTGGAGCGAGAGAGGCGGAGCAGTTTAGAGAGAGAATTTGAGAGCTTTGGGCCTAAGCAGCTGAAGGCACAGCCATCAATGGTGGAGTGACGGGAATCGGGGATGTGAATTGTAGTGGCCAGAATTGTCGGAGCATGGAGATCTCGAATGCTTACAGGGCTGGAGGAGAATACAGAGATAGGGAGGGGTGAAGCCAATAAGGGAAATGAAGATGAGGGTTTTAAAAGCAATTTGAACAATACTGTGACCCAGGAGTTCTAACAATGAGTGCCCCCTCAGGGACTGGATGCTGTTATTGTGTACATGCCAGTGGGTGTGATTCTCCTATCTTTCGGAAGGTGGACTCAAGAATACTTTCGTGAGATGAGATCAATTGTTAACCTGCAGGATGGGTTCTTCTACACGGAATATGTCGACGTACAGAATGTTTAGTTCTAATGAAATATATGCATTTCATATTACTCCTCATACTCTGGAAAATAACAAAGTATGCTGCTTTATCCCGGTTAACAGGTCACATTTAAAGAAAGACTTACATTTATACGGCTACATTTCACGACCACCGGACGTCCCAAAGGGCTTTCCAGCCAATGAAGTACTTTTTGAAGTGTAGTCACTGTTATGATGTGGGAAACGTGGCAGCCAATTTGCGCACAGCAAGCTCCCACAAGCACCACCAACAACAACAACTTATATTTATATAGCACCTTTAACGTAGTGAAACGTTCCAAGGTGCTTCACAGGAGTATTGTGAGATAAAAAATTTGACACTGAGCCGCATAAGTAGAAATTAGCGCAGGTGACCAAAAGCTTGATCAAAGAGGTCGTTTTTAAGGAGCGTCTTGAAGGAAGAAAGAAAGGTAGGGAGGTGGAGAGATTTAAGCAGGGAGTTCCAGAGCTTGGGGCCTAGGCAACAGAAGGCATGGTCACCGATGGTTGAGTGATTATAATCAGGGATGCTCAAGGGGCAGAATTAGAGGAGCGCAGACATCTCGGGGGGGTGGGGGGGGGAGGTTGTGGGGGTGGAGGAGATTACAGAGATAGGAAGGGACGAGGCCATGGAGGGATTTGAAAATAAGGATGAGAATTTTGAAATCAAGGCGTTGCTTAACCGGAAGCCAATGTAGGTCAGCGAGCACAAGGGTGAGTGAGACTTGGTGCGAGTTAGGACACGGGCAGTTGAGTTTTGGATCACTGCGTTGGAATAGTCAAGTTTAGAGGTAACAAAGGCATGGATGAGGGCTTCTGGACCCATCTGGATCCCTGGCCACCACACCTCAAGAAGGATATGTTGGCCTTGGAGAGGGTGCAGTGCAGATTCACCAGAATGATACCAGGGCTTAGAGTGTAAAATTATGAGAACAGGTTGGCTTGTTTTCCTTTGAGTGTAGAAGATTGAGACGTGATCTGTTCGAGGTGTTTAAAACATTAAAAAGGATTCAACAAGGTAGATAAAGAGAAACTATTGGTGGGGTGAAGAAGGGATATCATCTTAAAATTAGAGCTCTGTCATTTGGGAGGGAAAGCAGGAAGTGCTTTTTTCACACAAAAGGGTAGTAATTCTCTCCCTTTAAAGGTCGTGGGTTCAATTGGAGCTTTCAGCACTGAGATCATTGGATCTTTGTTGGGTTAGGGCATCAAGGGTTATGGAGCTAAGGCGGGTAAATGGAGTTGAGATACAGATCAGCCACGATCTCATTGAATGGCAGGACAGGTTCGAGGGGCTGAATGGCCTGCTTCTGTTCCTATGTTCCTATGCACAGGCACAACAGCAGTTTTTCACCCTCTCGTCCCTCAACTGGTTGTTGGTTGAGTCGAGCAGGGGTAGTGATAAAGCACAGGCCGCTGGGTAGTAAAAGACCTCTCTCTCAGAAAATCAAGAGAACTGTTACAGAATTATTATTTGTAGGCGGTGGAGGCCCCGACCTGCGTGGGAACACCAGCGGCGGGTCGGGGCCATAAAAGGAGCGGAGGTGTAGCGGCCCGGCAGCAGCGTGGAGGCATACCGCTTCAGGGAGCAGCGCGAGCTGGTGCAGGAGGGCGACGGCAGCGAAGAGGGATGTCATCAAGGTCCAGGTCGGTGATTGGAGCGCGGGCAGGTACAGCAGGAGCGGTGAGAGACTGTGGAGGGATGTGATCGGGGCCCAGGGGGAGGCGTGAGTTCGAGGCCGGGGGCCCAGGGGCAGCAGGGGCCAGCCCACACTGCGATATGTGTGCGCACTAGGTCCGTGCAGCGGAGCAGGTCTCCAGCTTGGTTAACCCTTGCCACTGGAACAAGGCCTAGCTCTGTCAAGCCCGTGTGGTGGCTGGTGTGCAACGACCACCACACGTTAAAAAAAGTCCACGCACAGGCATCTTCCCACCCTTCAGGATGTAGTTCAAGACCTGGAATATTAGGTCCTTCATTGAAACACGTGTGAACTTATCCTTTTTTTTTGGCGTGCAAGCAAATCATCCTCGTTTCGAGGGATTGCTTGTAGGCGGTGCCAGCTGATGCAGTTTGCCCATCAATAATTCACACGTGTACAGATGTTGCTTGCCGTGCCTGCTCTGCAGCCCATCTCTCAGGAGTGGATGGCTCTCTCTCGGTGCAGAAATGAGCTGGAAGCAGCTGCTTGAGAAATTGCATTGCATTTTACGAGCTGCTGTAGAATCCATCAACAACATAACATGCTCTGAACCATGGACTGCCAATCTCTCCATTTCCTTTATGCTTTTAACAACAGTTCCAACACTCGAGAAGCTCGACACCATCCAGGGCAAACCAGTCCACTTGATTGTTCCCAATGTTGGGGAAGTCCAGAACCAGAGGTCACAGTCTAAGGATAAGGGGTAAGCCATTTAGGACCGAGATGCGGAGGAACTTCTTCACCCAGAGAGTGGTGAACCTGTGGAATTCTCTACCACAGAAAGTTGTTGAGGCCAATTCACTAAATATATTCAAAAAGGAGTTAGATGAAGTTCTTACTACTCGGGGGATCAAGGGGTATGGCGAGAAAGCAGGAATGGGGTACTGAAGTTGAATGTTCAGCCATGAACTCATTGAATGGCGGTGCAGGCTAGAAGGGCCGAATGGCCTACTCCTGCACCTATTTTCTATGTTTCTATTACCTCATCCACCACCTTAAACATTCACTCCCCCCCCCCCACCACCGGTGTACCGCGATTGCAGTGTGTACATCGACATGATGCACTGCAGCAACTCGCCCACAGCTTCTTCAACAGCACCTCCCAAACCCGAGAACGCTACCTCCTAGTAGAACAAGGGCAGCAGGTGCATGGGAACACCATCACCTCCAAGTTCCCCTCCAAATCACACACCACCCTGACGTGGAAATATATCGTCGTTCCTTCATCGTCACTGGGTCAAAACCCTGGTGCTCCCTCCATAACAGCACTGTGGGCGCACCTTCACCACACGGACTGCAGCGGTTCAAGAAGGTGGCTCAAGGGCAATTAGGGATGGGCAATAAATGCTGGCCTTGCTGGCGACGCCCACGTCCCATGAATCAATATGAAAAAAACGCAGACAAAATGCTGTTCGCGGGAGAAAGAAAAAGGGACAGCATGGTTTGTCTTTTGGCGGAGAGGTTGCAGCCTCCGTGGTGGGATTGCAGGCGTAAATGTTGTGGGGTCAGGGCTTCCACTCACTCCATGGCTCCAACAACAACCAACAACTTGCGTTTATATAGCGGCTTTAATATAGTAAAATGCCCCAAGGCTCTTCACAGGAGCGGCATCAGACACAATTTGACACCGAGCCACGTAAGGGGATATCAGGCAAGGAGCTTGGCTCAAGAAGCGTCTTAAAGGAGGAGAGAGAGGTAGAGAGGCGGAGAGGCTTATGGAGAGAATTCCAGAGCTGAGGGTCCAGGTGTGGGAGTGAAATCCCGCATTTCTGAAATGCCTCGCTTTGGGCGTAGTCTGGAGATGACACATGCGGGGTTAACAGTTGAAGTAGATTTCTGATTGAAGTTTGGATCAAAGCAGGATGTCTCACAAAAACAGGATGTTGGACAATATGGAGCCATTCAGCCATTCAAATGTGTCAATCTGATCACATGTGTGTTTACAGTAATTCATGGCAAGGGTCGATTGCGGCAATGAGACCTGATTTCAAGGCCATGGGTAGCTGGCAGTCCTCCACCAGCCTGTCCCCACCGCAAAGTACTGCTCCCCGCCAGTCATCAAGATCCACGGCACGGCCTTGGACAACGTGGACCATTTCCCATACCTCGGGAGCCTCTTATCAACAAGAGCAGACATTGACGACGAAATTCAACACCGCCTCCAGTGCGCCAGTGCAGCCTTCGGCCGCCTGAGGAAAAGAATGTTTGAAGACCAGGCCCTCAAATCTGCCACCAAGCTCATGGTCTACAGGGCTGTAGTGTTACCCGCCCTCCTGTATGGCTCAGAGACATGGACCATGGACAGTAGACATCTCAAGTCGCTGGAGAAATGCTACCAATGATGTCTCCGCAAGATCCTACAAATCCCCTGGGAGGACAGACGCACCAACATTCATGCCCTCGACCAGGCCAACATCCCCAGCATCGAAGCACTGACCACACTTGATCAGCTCTGCTGGGCAGGCCACATTGTTCACATGCCTGACATAATACTTCCAAAGCAAGCGCTTTACTCAGGATTCCTTCACAGCAAATGAGCCAAAGGAAACGTTACAAGGACACCCTCAAAGCCTCTCTGATAAAGTGCAACATACCCACTGACACCTGGGAGTCCCTGGCCAAAGACCGCCCTAAGTGGAGGAAATGCATCCGGGAGGGCGCTGAGCACCTCGAGTCTCATCGCTGAGAGCATGCAGAAATCAAGCGCAGACAGCAGAAAGAGCGTGCGGCAAACCCACCCACCCATTCGCTCAACAACTATCTGCCCCACCTGTGACAGAGACTGTGGCTCTCGTATTGGACTGTTCAGCCACCGAAGGACTCATTTTTTAGAGTGGAAGCAAGTCTTCCTCGATTCCGAGGGACTGCCTATGATGATGACGATTGCGACAATGAGACCTGATTTCAGGACCATGGGTAGATGTCATTTAGTCAAAGTCATCTTTGTGTTCATTTAGTCTACATCATCTGTATGTTAATGATTCTTTAGCGCAGTCAAGACCACCTACGGCTCAAGCACCCAAGGTCTTACCCCACTGAGGGCCAAGAATGCAGAGGTACTTATCAAGGACAGAGAGGCAGTCAGTGCCTGTTGGAAGGAGCATTTCGAAGATCACCTTGGCCGAGACTCTGTCTTCGACGTGAGTGTCCTCGATTCCATCCCACAGCATGCCACCCACCACCATCTCAGCACAATCCCAGCCCGGCATGAGGTTGAAAAGGCCATCCGTCAGCTCACGAACAACAAGGCCTCAGGAGCAGATGGAATCCCCGTCAAGGCACTAAAGCATGGCGGAGAAGCACTATTGGTGTGAAAACATGAACTCATTTTTCTTATTTGGAAGGAGGAGAGCACGCCAGGGGATCTCAGAGATGCCGTAATCGTGATCATCTTCAAGAAAAGTGACAAGTCCAATTGTGGTAATTACAGAGGTGTTTCCCTGCTGTCTGCCACAGGGAAAGTCATCGCAAGAATCCTCCTCAATCGCCTTCTCCCTGTAGCTGAAGAGCTCCTCCCAGAGTCGCAATGCGAATTCCACCCACTAAGGGGCACAATGGACATGATCATCACCATGTGTCAAATTCAAGAGAAATGCAGGGAACAGCTCCAAGTGCTGTACCTGGCCTTCTTTGACCTCACAAAGGCCTTTCTTACTGTCAACTGTGAGGGGTTATGGAGTGTCCTCCTTAAATTTGGCTGCCTTCAAAAGTTTGTTACCATCCTCCGCCTGCTTCACGATGACATTCAAGCCGTGACCCTGACCAACAGATCCACCACAGACCCAATCCATGTCTGGACCGGGGTCAAGCCAGGCTGTGTCATAGCACCAACGCTAGTCTCGGTATTCCTAACTGCAATGCTCCATCTCACACTCAACAAGCTCCCCGCTGGAGTGGAGCTAATCTACAGAACAAGCGGGAAACTGTTCAGCCTCCATCACCTCCAGGCTAGATCCAAGGTCGTCCCATCCTCCATCACAGAACTACATTAGGCAGACGATGCCTGCGTCTGCGCACACTCGGAGGCCAAATTCCAAGCCATCGTCAACACTTTCACCGAAGCATACGAGAGTATGGGCCTTACACTGAACATCCATAAAACAAAGGTCCTCTACCAACCTGCCCCCGCTGATCAAAATCCATGATGAGGCCTTGGACAAGGTGAACTATATTCCATACCTCGGGAGCCTACTGTCAACAAGGGCAGATGTCGATGATGAAGTCCAACACTGCCTTCAGTGTGCCAGTGCAGTCTTCGGTCACCTGAGGAAGAGAGTGTTTGAAGACCAGGACCTCAAACCCGGCACCAAGCTCATGGTCTACAGAGCAGTAGTGATACCCGCCCTCCTATATGGTTCAGAGATATGGACCATGTATAGCAGGTACCTTAAAACACTGGAGAATTGCCACCAACGCCGCCTCTGCAAGATCCTGCGAATCCATTGGCAGGATAGGCGCACCTACATCAGTGTTCTCGCTCAGGCCAATATCTCCAGCATCAAAGCACTGACCACGCTCGATCAGCTCCGTTTGATGGGCTACATCGTCCACATGACCAATATGAGATTCCCCAAAAAAGCACTCGACTCGGAGCTCCGAGTTGGCAAGCGAGCCCCAGGTGGGCAGAGGAAACGCTTCAAGGACACCCTCAAAGCCTCCTTGAAAAAGTGCAGCATCCTCCACTGACTCTTGGGAGTCCCTGGCCCAAGACCGCTCAAAGTGGAGGAGAAGCATCCGGGAAGGCACCAAACACTTTGAGTCTCTTCGTTGGGAGCACGTGGAAGCCAAGCGCAAACAGCGGAAGGAAGGTATGACAAATTGAGCACCTCACCCACCCGTCCCTCCAACCACCATCTGACCCATCTATGACAGAGACTGTAGGTCCCGCATTGGACTCATCAGTCACCTGAGAACTCATTTCTAGTGTGGAAGCAAGTCATCCTCGACTCCGAGGGATTGCCTAAGAAGGAAGGTTAACTATTTGTATGTACCATTGATATTATGCATGGAATCGAAGATTTGATTATGTATAAACTCCTGCTGAGCTCCTGGTTTGTGTACAGTAATTCATGAAGCAGTTTGACGTGATTGCAGGACAATGGTCGTTCAGTCTACATCGTCTGTATGTTAATTATTTGCATGTACCATTGATATTGTAATCTTGTAAAGCAGTGAGTGTTATATATGTAAACCTGTAAATACCTTGTGTAGCCACCAGAGGGCTCATCCACTGGAGTCCCAAGGGATCCCACAATTCCTTGGGAGCACTTGTACTTAAGGAGGCCTCACAGGTTGGAGAGGCACTCTGGAGACCTGCAATAAAAGACTAAGGTCACACTTTACTTTGAGCTCACAGTGTTCAGTCTGACTCTTCATTTATACATAACAGTGAGGAGAGACATTGGTTTGGAGGCTCTGGAGATTGGAAGGTGTGTGTCTCACGAGCAGAGAGCGTATGCTGTCTTTGTGAAGTGTATCTCTCACTAACTTTCAGACTGGTTTGATGTAGTATGAATGTTTAAAATGAAAGACCTGATCCTGCCATTACTATAACTTAGGGAGTGTGTGTAATTTAAAGCAACAAAGCGAAAAGAGCCAGGAAGCTGTCCAACACCAGGCAGCTGAAGGCACGGCCGCCAATGGTGGAGTGATTCAAATCGGGGGTATGCAGCTTAAGGTGGCTTCCTTTATATATGTATAATTTTGAAACCAACTCTGCGCTCATCTAACTCTGGCCTCTTGTGCTTCCCCGATTTCCTTCCCCACATCAGTGGTGGCCGTGCCTTCAGCCATCTCGGCCCTGCGCTCTGGAATTCCCTCCCTAAACCTCTTTGCCTCTCCGCCTCTCTTTCCTCCTTTAAGACGCTCCTTGAAACCTACCTCTTTGATCAAGCTTTTGATCACAGATCCTAATATCTCCTTTTGTGGCTTGGTGTCAAGTTTCATCTGATTACGTTCCCGGGAAGCGCCTTGGGATATTTTACTGCGTTAAGGGCACTGTATAAGTTGTTATTGAAGTTCCGATTGTCTTGTGCCGCAGGGTATATCCTGCGTGGCATGGCGGTGGCATCCCGAAGTGGGATTCTCAACTTCCCAGCTCGCCTCAGGACAGATATCTGTGCAGATAATTGTAATTTATTTCACATTCTGCACTAATTGCCTTCGGCTGCCAGGGGCTGGCTTCAAGAGGACTGAAGCCCTTCCTCGCCTCCTTTGATCGTAGGTCCCCGCTGATTCCTTGCAGCTACCTCACGCACCTGCTCACCTTTGGCAGAGCTTGTGGAGGCTGCCTCTATCCAACAAGCAGCAGGACACCGTCACGTCACCACGGGTGATTGGCAACAGCTTGAATAGTTATACAACTCTAGTCAGAGGGGCTGGAGGGTTTTAAAGGAATCCCAGAAAATGCAGCACTTTTGACAGCATCTGAAAGGATGAATTAAATTTACTGTCTTGGATACGTTAATGTCAGGTGCTCACGGGCCTGTGTATTTTCCGATTCTCCCACTCCGGTACTGTGGCCTTGGTACAGTTTTGACGGAATCCCCATTTACGCTACAGTTACAGTCTGGGAGCAGAGGATGACTCAAACATTCAACCTTTCTCTTTTCATTCTAGATTTCCAATATTTACAATTTGTTTTATCTCTGTTTTTTCCATTGCTATCAAACATTGGGTACACCGGGAGTTATCAGACATTGGGAGTTATCGAACACTGGAAGTTATCAGACATTGGGTACACCGGGAGTATCAGACATTGGGTACACCGGGAGTTATCAGACATCGGGAGTTCTCGAACACTGGAAGTTATGAGACATTGGGTACACCGGGAGTTATCAGACATCGGGAGTTATCGAACACTGGAAGTTATCAGACATTGGGTACACCGGGAGTTATCAGACATCGGGAGTTATCGAACACTGGAAGTTATGAGACATTCGGTACACCGGGAGTTATCAGACATCGGGAGTTATCGAACACTGGAAGTTATGAGACATTGGGTACACCGGGAGTTATCAGACATCGGGAGTTATCGAACACTGGAAGTTATCAGACATTGGGTACATCGGGAGTAATCAGACATTGGGTACACCGGGAGTTATCAGACATCAGGAGTTATCGAACACTGGAAGTTATGAGACATTGGGTACACCGGGAGTTATCAGAAATCGGGAGTTATCGAACACTGGAAGTTATCAGACATTGGGTACATCGGGAGTAATCAGACATTGGGTACACCGGGAGTTATCAGACATCGGGGGTTATCGAACACTGGGGGCTGGATTTTAGGCTTTTTGGATTTCCAGGCGTTAATCATCGCAGGGCGTTAAAGTAGCACCTGAAAATTGTTTGCTCGTTCGACTGCAAGTTTTGGAGAAAATGTAAGTTGGAGGAGCGTTGACGTTAAATCAGGCGTTACACAACGGACTATGTGTACCTGAGCCGAAACTTGCGGCGGTAAAGAAGCTTCATTGTTGTCTAGTGCTCTGCAACATAACGTTGTATGTTGTACGGTTTTATTTTGGTGGGGGATGTTCTTGTGACTTTGTTGCAGTAAGATTTATGACTTATGCATCATTTGCCATTGGTGTCTTGTGCACCATTCCAACGTTCACCGGAGATGTGCCTTTATGGAGGCACATAGCGTGCCCAGTATTAGGTCCATCCCTCAGTTTCCTCCATTTAGGACCAGTCCATTCTGAGCTGGCGACTGCAACTCTTGGTCCGGCAGCATCTCCACGCTGCCTCCTCCGTGGATGGTGTGACTATCCAATGGGAGCCTCGCCTGGCTCCTCTTCATCATCCTCCTCCTCCTGAGGTGGGCCTGCAATCCCCACTGGCAATGCCTGGCCCCTCATGCAGCACACCATAATGAACTTGGAGACCTGTTAAGGGGAGTATTGAAGGCTGCCTCCAGAGCAGTCCAGGCATCGGTCTGCCTGTAGGAGATGGTGTATCTCTGTCAGCACTTCCTTTCATAGAAACATAGAAACATAGAAAATAGGTGCAGGAGTAGGCCATTCGGCCCTTCTAGCCTGCACCGCCATTCAATGAGTTCATGGCTGAACATTCAACTTCAGTACCCCATTCCTGCTTTCTCGCCATACCCCTTGATCCCCCTAGCAGTAAGGACCTCATCTAACTCCTTTTTGAATATATTTAGTGAATTGGCCTCAACAACTTTCTGTGGTAGAGAATTCCACAGGTTCACCACTCTCTGGGTGAAGAAGTTCCTCCGCATCTCGGTCCTAAATGGCTTACCCCTTATCCTTAGACTGTGACCCCTGGTTCTGGACTTCCCCAACATTGGGAACATTCTTACTGCATCTAACCTGTCTAACCCCGTCAGAATTTTATATGTTTCTATGAGGTCCCCTCTCATTCTTCTGAACTCCAGTGAATACAAGCCCAGTTGATCCAGTCTTTCTTGATAGGTCAGTCCCGCCATCCCGGGAATCAGTCTGGTGAACCTTCGCTGCACTCCCTCAATAGCAAGAATGTCCTTCCTCAGGTTAGGAGACCAAAACTGTACACAATACTCCAGGTGTGGCCTCACCAATGCCCTGTACAACTGTAGCAACACCTCCCTGCCCCTGTACTCAAATCCCCTTGCTATGAAGGCCAACATGCCATTTGCTTTCTTAACCGCCTGCTGCACCTGCATGCCAACCTTCAATGACTGATGTACCATGACACCCAGGTCTCTTTGCACCTCCCCTTTTCCTAATCTGTCACCATTCAGATAATAGTCTGTCTCTCTGTTTTTACCACCAAAGTGGATAACCTCACATTTATCCACATTATACTTCATCTGCCATGCATTTGCCCACTCACCTAACCTATCCAAGTCGCTCTGCAGCCTCACAGCATCCTCCTCGCAGCTCACACTGCCACCCAACTTAGTGTCATCCGCAAATTTGGAGATACTACATTTAATCCCCTCATCTAAATCATTAATGTACAGTGTAAACAGCTGGGGCCCCAGCACAGAACCTTGCGGTACCCCACTAGTCACTGCCTGCCATTCTGAAAAGTACCCATTTACTCCTACTCTTTGCTTCCTGTCTGACAACCAGTTCTCAATCCATGTCAGTACACTACCCCCAATCCCATGTGCTCTAACTTTGCACATCAATCTCTTGTGTGGGACCTTGTCGAACGCCTTCTGAAAGTCCAAATATACCACATCAAGCACAGCCTTCTCACACACTGCTCCTCAGAGAGCTGGAGGTCTGAGCGTTGGGGCCTGTAAACCCGTCGGGGGCTAAGCCCTCCTCCTCGGACGTCGATGGCCTCTCATCATCCATGGGTCGATATGGCCAAGGGTCCTTCCTCCAGCATGACACTGCCTGGCAATAGCATGGAGCATGATATGTTGGTGAACTAATAATGCCCACATTAAATTCTCTCACTGAAGTTGTATGGGCACTGTAATGGCAATAAATGTAAAGTTTGCAAGTTGGAGCTTCACACAGCGTTATGTGTGCAACCGTTGTAGTCATATTGTAGTCAATATGACCTGTGATGCAGGATCCTCATCCGACATTTAAAAATGCTGCCAATACCGCCTGCCGCACCCTGTGACCGCCTGTTTTGTTCATGTGTTTCCTGGGGCGGGCGTTAAATAAGGCGTTAAGGCCAAAAGTTCCATCCAGGGCACGAGCGCAACATTGCACGATGATTCACGTCATCATCATGCTAAAAACAGAGGGCGGGGGGCTAAGTTTTTGCACTGGCGCAAACCAATAGCCGATTCTTGCGGATGATTTCGGCAACCACCTCACTAAAGCGCTGCGGGACATCTTTGTCATTGGAATTGGCCATGAGGGCCTTCTTCATAAGCTACTGTTTGCAGATACCACAGTCATAGAAACATAGAAACATAGAAAATAGGTGCAGGAGTAGGCCATTCGGCCCTTTGAGCCTGTACCGCCATTCAATGAGTTCATGGCTGAACATGCAACTTCAGTACCCCATTCCTGCTTTCTCGCCATACCCCTTGATCCCCCTAGTAGTAAGGACTACATCTAACACCTTTTTGAATATATTTAGTGAATTGGCCTCAACAACTTTCTGTGGTAGAGAATTCCACAGGTTCACCACTCTCTGGGTGAAGAAGTTTCTCCTCATCTCGGTCCTAAATGGCTTATCCCTTATCCTTAGACTGTGACCCCTGGTTCTGGACTTCCCCAACATTCGGAACATTCTTCCTCCATCTAACCTGTCTAAACCGGTCAGAATTTTAAACGTTTCATTCTTCTGAACTCCAGTGAATACAAGCCCAGTTGATCCAGTCTTTCTTGATCCAGTCCCGCCATCCCGAGAATCAGTCTGGTGAACCTTCGCTGCACCCCCTCAATAGCAAGAATGTCCTTCCTCAAGTTAGGAGACCAAAACTGTACACAATACTCCAGGTGTGGCCTCACCAAGGCCCTGTACAACTGTATTAACACCTCCCCGCCCCTGTACTTAAATCCCCTCGCTATGAAGGCCAACATGCCATTTGCTTTCTTAACCGCCTGCTGTACCTGCATGCCAACCTTCAATGACTGATGTACCATGACACCCAGGTCTCGTTGCGCCTCCCCTTTTCCTAATCTGTCACACTGCAGAAGACCATCTCCTTGAGTAAGGCATTCATGACCTCGACCTGGGGCTGTCGGCAGATGACTTATCCTCAGGACTCAAACCTGGCAAGTACTGTGCACAGAGTGGCACCTTTTAGAGGCTGGACTGCAGAATGTGAACCTTCTCAGGGAAGAGAGAACAGGCCCCCGAGTGCCTTAACTCAGAGTCCGCCCAGGGGGTCTAACCGAGTAGGTCCATGCTGGCATTGTGGAGGGAATCACAGGGCTCACCAGTGCTGCTTTAAAGACTGTGTGTGTAAAGGCTGCAGCACAAAGGGCCACCTCCAGTGAATGTGTAAAAGAAATATGACTCACTGTGTTGATGAAGAATCTGCAGATGGCCATGAATCCAGCGCGGATTATGAAACGATAGGCAGAGAGTCAGCTCGGCCCCACGATGAGGTATATAGCATGTTTACTTGCACCACAGAATGTTCCCCGTTGAGGATGGAAGTCGAGATAAATGGCGTTCCAGTCTTCATGGAAGTGGACACAGGGGTGAGCCAGTCAGCGATGAATCAAGAAGCCTTTGAGAGGCTATGGGACAATCAAGCTGAACGACCCAAGTTGGTCCCGGTTCAAGCAAAGCTGTGCACCTACACCAATGAACTTATCCCAGTCGTTGATAGCGCGGATGTAAAGGTACTCCATGATGGCGCGGTGCACAAGTTACCCCTGTGGATTATTGCAGGTGACGGACGAACGCTACTCGGAAGAAGGTGGATGGAGAAGATCCATTGGGGTTGGGAAGATTTCATCCCTCCAGCTATCGACGTCCTCCGTGCTCAGAGGCAAAACAAGCCCTCACCTGAGGGTGGACCCGGCACCAGAGAGCAGATCAGCACAGCCTCCAAGGCACAGACCGCTCAGCACGACTGCGTGGAGATGATCCAGCTGAGACGACCTGAACGCACCTTCCAGGCTCCAGTGGCAGGACTCCGGAGGAAGAAAATCGGATCCAGAGGCAACTTCCCAGCTTCGGTGGCAGAACCCGGAGAGAAGAGGAGCACTGCAGTCGACATCGTGGATGGAGGAAAGATGGTGCCCAAACCACGAGGTGTGGCGCTGAAGACAAAGATGGCGGCGGCCAGACCACGAGGTGCACATTGATGGAGCAACACGTGGCACCAAACGGAGAAGAAGATTGGGGTAAAGATAGTAAGGCTCTCTTAAAGGAGGCTGCATCCCACCACACTTAAAGGGACAGTTCCACACTCTCAATCAATGTAAGAGCGACTGTGAGTTAGATGTAAAATGTGCAATTAATGATCAGAGTTGTGTACATGCAATAAGCAAAGAAAAGTCTCAATATAATAGCAACTGTGAGTTGGATGTAAAATGTGCAATTAATGATCAGGGTTGTGTACATGCAATAAGCAAAGAAAAGTCGCACGATCATGATCGGAGCTATAGGTTATTTACTATGAGTAATGAAACATCGTGCGATGTAGGATTTCAACTGCATACAGTCAATGCAGCGGGCAGACACCCATCAGGAGCACACAGGTCCAGCGAGCTACCCAATGTAGTAGCCAGCATCCCTGGGACCAGAGTTATGCACTATGGAGTGTGGCCACAAGCAGCCAATACATACAAGCCACAGAGAAGTGATCCCAGGAGGGCAACGGCACCGGTATTGATACCCTGCCCCTGATAGTCTCTGCCTCTGAGGCACCCAATGGCACCAACCGCCACGAGCCTGAACGAGCAAACCACGCTAAGGCGCAGCCCCCAGACCCTAACGCCACCAAGGCGACACCCGGAAATGAAGGGTCACCCACAACGGTTCTCCCAAATGGGACCAGGACCAGCCAGGATCCCAAACCAAATAACGCCCAGGCAAGTGAGTCAGCAGTTCCCTGTGCACTGCCAAATGACTGCTCCTCAGGGAGCAGCAGCAACCCGGGGCGTAAGGAAAGGACAGGGAGGTCACAGGCATCTGTGAACCTGTCCGACACTATGAGCAACAGCAAAGGTCCTGAGAGCAGGCAGCTTGAGCCATCCGGGTTCCCACTGCCAGCACTGGGCACCGCGCCACCACCAGACTACCTGGACACCATCCAGCAGTTCTGTTACTAGTTTGTCCTCACGCACCGGTACTGACACCAGTAATGATTCCAAGTATATACCAAGTATGTACCTCACCATTCAAATGTACTTGGCTCACAACTGTACCACAAATGTAATGATGTAAATGCAAATTTTATTTTCTGTTCTTGAATGTTTATGAATCTAATGAGCCACCAACATAATCTATATGTGGGGGAGAGAGAATGGAGTGCTCATGGATGCACAAACAGAAACCACCAGCACCTCTACAGCCAACAAAACACCACCTACTCACCCAAGATGGAAACGACCCTCCAAGGGTCAACCAGATAGAGCTAAGCCCAGAGCACAGTCAATGCGTGAAGGCGATTTGCACTAAAAGCTTGGGGGAGAATGATGTCATGTATCTTACATGGTTACTGCTTGTACTATTACAAGGTGTGCCACGAGGGGGCACCTCAGTGGGAGACTTGTAGGTTACCTGCACAGGTGTGCCAGGCCTAGTATAAAAGAAAGGTCACCAGGTGTGATCCTCACTGGGAGCATCAATAAAGGACTAAGGTCACTACAGTTCAAGTACAACACATTGCCTCGTGGAGTCATTATCAGAGCATCTAAAGACATAACATTATCGAACACCGGGAGTTATTGAACACTGTGAGTTATCAAACACCGGGAGTTATCGAACGCCGGGAGTTATCAGACACTGGGATTTATTGAACACCGGGAGTTATCGAACACAGGGAGTTATCAGACACTGGGAGTTATTAGACACTGGGAGTATCGAACACCGGGAGTTATTGAACACCAAGAGTTATCAGACACCGGCAGTTATCAGACACCTGGAGTTATCGAACACCGGGATTTATCATACACCGAGAGTTATTGAACACCGGGAGTTATTGAACACCGAGAGTTATCGAACACTGGGAGTTATCGAACACTGAGAGTTATTGAACACTGGGAGTTATCGAACACTGAGAGTTATTGAACAACGGGAGTTATCGAACACCGGGAGTTATTGAACACCGAGAGTTATTGAACACTGAGAATTATCAAACACTGGGAGTTATTGAACACCGGGAGTTATTGAACACCGGGAGTTATCGAAAACTGGGAGTTATCGAACACCGGGAGTTATCAGACACCCCAAAAGTTCGTCACCATCCTCCGCCTGCTCCACGGCGACATGCAGGCCATGATGCTTACCAACGGATCCATTACAGACCTAATCCACGTCTGGACCGGTGTCAAACAGGGCTGCGCCATCGCCCCAACCCTCTTCTCAATCTTCCTCGCTGCCATGCTGCACCTCACAGTCAACAAGCTCCCCGCTGGAGTGGAACTAAAGTACAGAACCAGTGTGAACCAGTTCAACCTACGCTTTCTCCAGGCCAGGTCCAAGACCACCCCAACCTCTGTCGTCGAGCTACAGTACACGGATGACGCCTGCGTCTGCGCATATACAGAAGCTGAACTCCAAGTCACAGTCAACATATTTACTGTGGCGTACGAAAGCATGGGCCTTACGTTAAACATCCGTAAGACAAAGGTCCTCCACCAGCCTGTCCCTGCCGCACAGCACTGTCCCCCAGTCATCAAGATCCACGGTGCAGCCCTGGACAATGTGGACCATTTCCCATACCTTGGGAGCCTCTTAACAACAAGAGAAGATATTGACGAAGAGATTCAACACTGCCTCCAGTGCGCCAGTGCAGCCTTCGGCCAACTGAGGAAAAGCGTATTTGAAGACCAGGCCCTCAAATCTTCCACCAAGCTCATGGTCTACAGGGCTGTAGTAATACCCTTCCTCCTGTATCACTCAGAGACATGGACCATATACAGTGGACACCGCAAGTCGTTGGAGAAATACCACCAACAATGTCTCTGCAAGATCCTACAAATCCCCGGGAGCGTCCTCGACCAGGCCAACATTCCCAGCATTGAAGCACTGACCACACTCGATCAGCTCCACTGGGTAGGCTACATTGTTCACATGCCAGACACAAGACTCCCAAAGCAAGTGCTCTTCTCGGAACTCCTTCATGGCAAATGAGCCAAAGGAGGGCAGAGGAAATGTTACAAGGAGACCCTCAAAGCCTCCCTGAAAAAGTGCAACATCCCCACTGACAGCTGGGAGTCCCTGGCCAATGACCGCCCTAAGTGGAGGAAGTGCATCCGGGAGGGCACCTCGAGTGTCATCGCCGAGGGCATGCAGAAATCAAGCGCAGGCAGCGGAAAGAGCGTGCGGCAAACCTGTCCCACCCACCCCTTCCCTCAACGACTATCTGTCCCACCTGTGACAGGGACTGTGGTTTTTGTATTGGACTGTTCAGACACCTAAGGACTCATTTTTAGAGTGAAAGCAAGTCTTCCTCGATTCCGAGCGACTGCCTATGATGATGATGATTATCAGACACCGGGAGTTATCGAACACTGGGAGTCACCAGACACTGGGAATTATCGAACACTGGGAATTATCGAACTCTGGGAGTTATCGAACACTGAGAGTTATTGAACACTGAGAGTTATCGAACACTGGGAGTTATCGAACACTGAGAGTTATTGAACACTGGGAGTTATCGAACACTGGGAGTTATCGAACACTGGGAGTTATCAAACACTGAGAGTTATCGAACACTGGGAGTTATCGAACACTGAGCGTTATCGAACACTGGGAGTTATCGAACACTGGGAGTTATCGAACACTGAGAGTTATCGAACACTGGGAGTTATCAAACACTGAGAGTTATCGAACACTGGGAGTTATCGAACACTGAGAGTTATTGAACACTGGGAGTTATCGAACACTGAGAGTTATCGAACACTGGGAGTTATCGAACACTGAGAGTTATTGAACACTGGGAGTTATCGAACACTGGGAGTTATCAAACACTGAGAGTTATCGAACACTGGGAGTTATCGAACACTGAGAGTTATCGAACACTGGGAGTTATCAAACACTGAGAGTTATCGAACACTGGGAGTTATCGAACACTGAGAGTTATTGAACACTGGGAGTTATCGAACACTGGGAGTTATCGAACACTGGGAGTTATCGAACACTGAGAGTTATTGAACACTGGGAGTTATCGAACACTGGGAGTTATCAAACACTGAGAGTTATTGAACACTGGGAGTTATCGAACACCGGGAGTTATCAGACACCCCAAAAGTTCGTCACCATCCCCCGCCTGCTCCACGACGACATGCAGGGCTTGATGCTTACCAATGGATCCATTACAGACCTAATCCACGTCTGGACCAGTGTCAAACAGGGCTGCGTCATCGCCCCAACCCTCTTCTCAATCTTCCTCACTATCATGCTGCACCTCACAGTCAACAAGCTCCTCACTGGAGTGGAACTAAACTACAGAACCAGTGTGAACCAGTTCAACCTACGCTTTCTCCAGGCCAGGTCCAAGACCACCCCAACCTCTGTTGTCGAGCTACAGTACATGGACGACGCCTGCGTCTGCGCACATACAGAAGCTGAACTCCAAGTCATAGTCAACATATTTACTGTGGCGTACGAAAGCATGGGCCTTACGTTAAACATCCGTAAGACAAAGGTCCTCCACCAGCCTGTCCCTGATGCAAAACACTGCCTCCCCCCCAGTCATCAAGATCCACGGTGCAGCCCTGGACAATGTGGACCATTTTCCATACCTCGGGAGCCTCTTATCAACAAGAGAAGATATTGACGACGAGATTCAACACCGCCTCCAGTGCACCAGTGCAGCCTTCGGCCACCTGAGGAAAAGCGTGTTTGAAGACCAGGCCCTCAAATCTTCCACCAAGCTCATGGTCTACAGGGCTGTAGTAATACCCGCCCTCCTGTATGGCTCAGAGAAATGGACCATGTACAGTAAACACCACAAGTTGCTGGAGAAATACCACCAACAATGTCTCTGCAAGATCCTACAAATCCCCGGGAGCGTCCTCGACCAGGCCAATATCCCCAACATTGAAGCACTGACCACATTCGATCAGCTCCGCTGGACAGGCCACATTGTTCACATGCCAGACACGAGACTCCCAAAGCAAGTGCTCTTCTCGGAACTCCTTCATGGCAAATGAGCCAAAGGTGGGCAGAGGAAATGTTACAAGGAGACCCTCAAAGCCTTCCTGATAAAGTGCAACATCCCCACTGACAGCTGGGAGTCCCTGGCCAAAGACCGCCCTAAGTGGAGGAAGTGCATTCGGGAGGGCGCTGAGCACCTCGAATCTCATTGCCGAGAGCATGCAGGAACCAAGCGCAGGCAGCGGAAGGAGCGTGCGGCAAACCAGGCTCCCTGCCCACCCTTTCCCTCAATGACTATCTCTCCCACCTGTGACAGGGACTGTGGCTCTCATATTGGACTATTCAGCCACCTAATGATTCATTTTTAGAGTGAAAGCAAGTTTTCCTCGATTCCAAGCGACTGCCTATGATGATGATGATTATCAGACACTGGGAGTTATCGAACACTGGGAGTTATTGAACACTGGGAGTTATCGAACAGCGGGAGTTATTGAACACTGGGAGTTATCAGACACTGGGAATTATCAGACACTGGGTGTTATCGAACACCGGGAGTTATCGAACACTGGAAGTTATCGAGCACCAGGAGTTATCGAACACTGGGAATTATCAGACACTGGGAATTATCAGACACCGGGTGTTATCGAACATTGGGAGTTATCGAACATTGGGAGTTATCAGACACCGGGAGTTATCGAACACTGGGAGTTATCGAGCACCAGGAGTTATCGGACACCGGGAATTATCAGTCACTGGGAATTATCAGACACTGGGAGTTAATGCATACCAGGAGTTATCAGGCATTGTGAGTTATCAAACACCGGGAGTTATCGAACACTGGGAGTTATCGAACACCGGGCGTTATCAGACACTGGGAGTCATCAGACACCGGGAGTTAACGCATACCGGGAGTTATCAGGCATTGTGAGTTATCGAACACCGGGAGTTATCAAACACTGAGAGTTATTGAACACCGGGTGTTATCAGACACCGGGAGTTATCAAACACCGGGAGTTATCGAACACTGGGAGTTATCGAACACTGGCAGTTACCAGACAGCGGGAGTTATCGAACACTGGGAGTTATCGAGCACCAGGAGTTATCGAACACTGGGAGTTATCAGACACTGGGATTTATCGAACACTGGCAGTTACCAGACACCGGGAGTTATCAAACACAGGGAGTTATCGAACACTGGGTGTTATCGAACACTGGGATTTATCGAACACTGGGAGTTATCAGACACCGGGAGTTATCGAACACTGGGAGTTATCAAACACCGGGAGTTATCAAACACCGGGAGTTATCAGACATCGGGAGTTATCGAACAGCCAGGAGGAAATATTTGAAAGTGTGGCCAAAAGGTTGATCAAAATGGTTCATTTGATGAAGGTCTTAATGAAGCAGAGGGAGATTCATAGCAGAAAGGGCATTAGGAGGGAATCCCAGAGCATGGGATCAAGGTGGCAGAAGGCACTGGTGGGGAGAAGGGACGTAAGATGCACAAGGTTTTGGATACAGAGGAATTGGGAGTTTGGGGGTTGAACATAAGGATGAGAATTTTCAATTTGTGTCCATGAGAGTGAATGTGGATCAGCGACGACCATCAGCGAGGGTAATGGGCGAGCTGGGCTTGATGAAGGAGAGGATATGGGCAGCGGCGTTTTGAATAAGCTGTGGTTTACGGAGAGTGGAAGATAGGAGGCTGGCCAGATGAACATTTGAAAAGTGGAGTACGGAGGTGACAAATGCTTGGATGAGGGTTTCAGCAACAAATGGGCTGAGGTGAGGCGAAGGTCAAGGAGATGGAAGTAGGGGGACTTTGTGACGGAGCGGTTAAGAGGTCAGATACACAGCTTGGGGTTGAATTGGACGGCAAAGTTGTGAACAGTCTGGTTCAGCCGAGGACAATGGCCGAGGAGGTGGGTGGAATTGATGACGTGTTACAGTCTTTGAGACTCAATCTCTCACGGTGAAAGCAAACTGTTCTCAAGCCTCGTCCAATACCTCCATAGAGTAGTCGACTGTCAACCCTACTCTGAGTGGCATGGGGTGACCTGAATACTGACTTTTCTTGCCATTTCTTCCTTGTGTGAAAGCCCCTACCTCCCCACCGCCCTCTGCCCATCAACCATGCCTCTGTCCGAATGGGAACTTGCTACGTGAGGTAATTAGCAGTTCATAAATTCCATGCACTCGAGAAGTGGGTCCATTAACCTGCTCAAAGGGCTCCTGTGGTTCTCAACCATCGGTGGGGATGTAGTCCCGGGGCAATTCTCCTTGCAGTTTTTTAACCCCACTACTGCCCCCATGGTGGGAGGAACTTAACCTTAATTTTGTTGCCTCCCCCACAGAAGATCAGCCAGATTAATAGCACAGGGAATCATCCGCTGTTTCTCTGGAAAAGATCCGGATTGGGCCGAGTCAAAGAGCTGAGGGAGAGAAATTCCGGAGCGCCCAATTTGGGATGTTAACTTTGGAAAACTGGAAAAAATTAGTGCCGGGCGCTAACGATTTTCAGCTTTCTGTAAATTTGCGCTCCGGGAAGGAAGTAGCGTGCTAAATCAAGCGCTCCACTTCCTTCCTGGGGCGCTAAAGGGCACGGGCGGTAGTGGTGCAGCGATGCACAGTGTCCCGTGCAGCGCTGCCCCGATCGGAGGCTCCTTCCCTCCCTTAAAGGGAAAGGCCATTGCTGCAGGCTCTGCATTGTGAGCTGGTCCCAGACAGCAGCCGCGATCCAGCCCGATCGGCCCCATTCACTCCGACAGCGCGCCGGGCTGATCGATCGCAGCCTAAGAGAAATGGGAAAAATTGAAATAACACATTGTAACAATTTTCCTACTTATTGCGCCAACAGCCCCTTTAACTTTCGCTCCCCCTCCCCCCCGCCCCCGAAGCGCCCCGCCTTCTGAACAACGCCTCCTGCGGCTGCCGGTTTTGTCGCCCGGCGATACTGCAGTGGGCGAAACCAAATTTCGGGTCCGAGGCATTACCGGGGCAATGCGCACAGCGATGATGTCATGATGTCCGGGTGCAGGAGGTCGTGGTGCAAGGTGTTACCGCCGACGCAAACCTCCCGGCCAAGTTAGCGGGGGTCGTCCATCTCGCTGTGCCCGGTCGGTAAGTGGTTGGTGTCCCATTATCGGCCCCCCCCCAGAGGCGATAATGTGAGGCGCTAAGGAGGCCAATTTCCAGGCCTAAATGTTTACAAAATATTCACAGTACAGAAACAGGCCATTCAGCCCAACAGGTCCATACCGGTGTTAATGCTCCACTCGAGCCTCCTCCCGCCCCTCTTCATCTCACTTCATCAGCATATCCTTCTATTCCTTTCTCCCTCATGTACTGGTCTAGCTCCCCCTTAGATGCAGCTATACTATTTGCCTCAACCATTCCCTGTGGTATCGAGTTCCGCTCTCTGAGCAGATTCCGGAGTTGAGGGGGTTGACTTATGAGGAAAGGTTGAGTAGGTTGGGCCTCTACTCATTGGAATTCAGAAGAATGAGAGGTGATCTTATCAAGACGTATAAGATTACGAGGGGGCTTGATAAGGCGGATGCAGAGAGGATGGTTTCCACTGATGGGGGAGACTAGAACTAGAGGGCACGATCTTAGAATAAGGGGCTGTCGATTTAAAACTGAGATGAGGAGAAATTTCTTCTCTCAGAGGGTTGTGGATCTGTGGAATTTGCTGCCTCAGAGAGCTGTGGAAGCTGGGACATTGAATAAATTTAAGACAGAAATAGACGGTTTCTTAATCGATAAGGGGATAAGGGGTTATGGGGAGCGAGCGGGGAAGTGGAGCTGAGTCCATGATCGATCAGCCATGATCTTATTGAATGGCGGACCAGGCTCGAGGGGCCGTATGGCCTACTCCTGCTCCTATTTCTTATGTTCTTATGTAGAAGTTTCTCCCGAATTTCCGATTGGATATATTTGTGATGATCTTATATTTATGGTCCCCAAGCTCTGGTATTTCCTGCAGGTGGAATCATCTTCTCTACATCTATCCTCTCCAATCCTGTTGTACTGAACAGGGGTACAGAGTCTTTATTGAAGAGAGATGGGTAGCTGACATCATTGTGAACAAGAGGTATAAACCTGACCTCTTGGTTACTCGAAACAGCGCAGCCTTTTCAGAAGCTGGTCATTAGCTCCTATATCTGCCACCAGGAATTCAATGCTCATTTTTCAGCTGAGGGCAGTGCTAACAGAGAAAGATCACATTTTGATGGCCTCTATTAGGTCGCTGAGCCATGAGAAGCTGTAAGAGGTTTAACAGTGCACACTGATTTACACAAATACAAAAGCAAGACACCCCGAATGATGGAAATCGGAAATAAAAGCTGGAAAATGCTGCAAATACTCAGCGGGTCAGGGAGCATCTGTGGCGAGAGAAGCAGAGTTAACGTTTCTGGTCAAACGACCCTTCATCAGAACTGGAAAAAGTTCGAGATGTAACAGGTTTTTTAAACACGTGCAGAAGCCGAGAAAGGGGAGGAGGGGAGGAATGAACAAAAGGGAAGGTCTGTGATAGCGAGGAAGGCAGGAGAGATAGAAACATGGAAAATAGGTGCAGGAGTAGGCCATTCGGCCCTTCGAGCCTGCACCACCATTCAATAGGATCATGGCTGATCATGCAACTTCAGTACCCCATTCCTGCTTTCTCTCCATACCCCTTGATCCCTTTAGCTATAAGGGCCACATTTAACTCCCTTTTAAATGACAAACGGGATGATGGTGTGAGACAGAAGGGGATGGTACTGAGACAAGTAAAGAAACAAAAGATGGGTCTAGAGGAGGCCTAAATGGCAACAGCAGAATCACTTCCAAAAGCTGCTGTACGATAAAATGGGAGCAGAGATTATGATCTAAAATTGTTGAGCTTTGATGTTGTCCTTTTGCCTCGCACCATCATTATTCCTTTTGTCATTTAATCTCTCCTGCCTTCCACGCTATCACAGACCTTCCCTTTTGTACTTTCCTCCCTTCATCTCTTTCCCTGCCCCGACACTTGCTTACAAACCTGTTACATCTCTTAACTTTTTCCAGTTCTGACAAAGGGTCATTGACCTAAACCGTTAACTCTGTTTCACTCTCCACAGATACCGCCTGACCCGCTGAGTGTTTCCAGCATTTTCTGTTTTAATTTAAATTAGACTGTGACCACAGAACTACAGGACATTGGTACAAAATTATCACGCACCCCAGGCGAGACAGAATATTAGAAGGTTTGCTATTCCATGGAGTTGTGGATTTATGTTACAGACTTATGGCTGAAGCATTTGATGATGCGCTGACTGACCTTCAAAGAGGTCATGCAGTACGAAACAGCAGGCATCCTGCACTAGCAGTGGCCCGATAAGATGAGTGAATGATGGCTTCGCATTTGTACTGCATTTTGATCATATCCCACAAGGACGTCTAAAATGCTTCACGTGTCAGCCGTGGCTCAGTGGGCAGCACTCTCGCCTCTGAATCTGAAGGTCGTGAGTTCAAATCCCACTCCAGGGTCTTGAGCACAAAAATAAATCTAAGCTGATACTCCAGTGTAATGCTGAGGTGCCGTCTTTCGGATGAGACGTTAAACCAAGGTCCCGTCTGCTCTCTCAGGCAAAAATATCCCATGGCACAATTTCGAAGAAGAGCATGGGAGTTATCCCCGGTGTCCTGGGGCCAATATTTATCCCTCAATCAAAAAAAACAGATAATCTGGTCATTATCACATTGCGGTTTGTGGGAGCTTGCTGTGCGCAAATTGGCTACCGCGTTTCCCACATTGCATCAGTGACAACACTCCAAAAGTACTTCATTGGCTGTAAAGCGCTTTGAGACATCCGGTGGATGTGAAAGGCGCTATATAAACGCAAGTGTTACTTTTGTGTTGTCACTGTTATGTAGACAAATTGTGCAGCCATTTTATGCAGAGCAAGATCCCACAAACAGTACTGAGAATGAATCCATTTGTTTGACCACAAGCGTGAATCAGACCAAATTTTCCTAGGGTTTCAGAAGAATCCACTGCTCTTCTTTGAACAGTGCCATGAGATCCACCTGAACCACTGTTACTCGAAGAGTATCATTCACAACTAGGCCACATCAAGCACAAGCCTTTCGCCATTTGTAAAGGGCAACTTGAATACTTTACATTGTGTGAGTCGTAAAAAAACTGCCAACTCAACAGACTGCATCTAAACAACAAGACAAAAGCAAAATACTGCTGATGCTGGAATCTGAAATAAAAACAGAAAACACTGGAAATACTCAGCGGTCAGGCAGATCTGTGGAGAGAGAAACAGAGTTAATGTTTCAGGTCGATGACCCTTCGTCAGAACTGGCAAAAGTTCGAAAGGGATCCTTAGTGCTTTTTCTAAAAGGGCACAATTATGAAGATGTTATGCAGACAGGCTGCACAGACTAGGCTAGTATTCTAGGCTTGTATTGTAGGTTTTTTGTATTCCCTCGGGTATAGAAGAAAGAAAGACTTGCATTTATATAGCGCCTTTCACGACCACCGGACGTCTCAAAGCGCTTTACAGCTAATGAAGCACTTTTGGAATGTAGTCACTGTTGTAATGTTGGAAACCAGGCAGCCAATTTGCACACAGCAAGCTCCCACAAACAGTAATGTAACAATGACCAGATAATCTGTTTTTGTTCTGTTGATTGAGGAATCAATGTTGGCCAGGACACCGGGGATAACTCCCCTGCACTTCTTTGAAATACAGATTGAACCTCCCTTATCCAGAACCCTCGGGACCTGGCCTGTCAGGATAAGGGATTTTTCTGGACGAGGGGTGGTCATGTTAAATTGGATGATACAGGTACTGAGCAAGGGGTTATCGGGGCTGGCTGGCTTGGGGCTGGGAGTGCAGCAGAGAGATCATGGCTTGGTGGGGTGGGGGGGGTGGCGGGGAGGGCGGTGGTTCGCGGGGTCAGGCCAGGGATTGTGGGAGTTAGCAGCGAGGAACGACTTCAATTTGTTCAACTTGTTCATGTTGGAGTTCTGTGCATCTGCCACCCGGTGGCCGGGAATGGTTCTGGACGAGGGGTGGTTCTTGATAAGGGAGTTCTGGATAAGGGAGGTTCAACCTTTTACGTCCACCTGAGAGAGCAGACATCTCGGTTTAATGTCTCATCCGAAAGATGGCACCTCCGACAGTGCAGCGTTCCCTCTGCACTGCACTGGTGTGTATACAGTTGACCATATACAGTAGACACCTCAAATCGCTGGAGAAATACCACCAACGATGCCTCTGAAAATCCCCTGGGAGGACAGACGCACCAGCATCAGTGTTCTCGCTCAGGTTAACATCCCCAGCATCGAAGCACTGACCACACTTGACCAGTTCCGTTGGGTGGGCCACATTGTCCGCATGCCTGACACAAGACTCCCAAAGCAAGCACTCTACTCGGAACTCCTTCATGGCAAGCGAGCCCCAGGTGGGCAGAGGAAACGTTTCAAGGACACCCTCAAAGCCTCCTTGATAAAGTGCAACATCCCCACCGACACCTGGGAATCCCTGGCCAAAGACCGCCCTGTGTGGAGGAAGAGCATCCGGGAGGGCACTGAGCACCTCGAGTCTCGTCACCGAGAGCACGCAGAAAATAAGCGCAGGCAGCAGAAAGAACATGCGGCAAACCAGTCCCACCCACCCTTTTCTCCAACCACTGTCTGCCCCACCTGAGACAGAGACTGTAATTCCTGTATTGGACTGTTCAGTCACCTGAGAATTCAGTTTTAGAGTGGAAGCAAGTCTTCCTCGATTTCGAGGGACTGCCTATGATGATGATGGTGTGTCAGCCTAGATTTATATGCTCAAGACCCTGGAGTGGGACTTGGACCCACAATCTCCTGACCCAGAAGATTAAGAGGTGTTTAAGATGACTTAAAGGAGTTGACAGGTTTCTTAGAGAGAAACTATTTCCTCTGGTGGGGGAGTCCATAATAAGGGGGTATAATCTTAAAATTAGAGTTAGGCCTTTCAGGGCCAATATCAGGAAACACTTCTTCACACAAAGGGTAGCGGAAATCTGGAACTCTCTCCCCCAAAGCGCTGTTGAGGTTAGTTCAATTAAACATTTCAAATCTGAGATGGATAGATTTTTGTTAAAGCAAGGGTATTACGGGTTATGGAACCAAGGCGGGTAGATGGAGTTAAGATCAGACCAGGCATGATCTTATTGAATGATGGAGCAGGCTCAGTGGTCTGAATGGTCTACTCCTGTTCCTATGGAAATCTAACGCTCTCTTTCTGCAATCCAGTTTGCAATGACTGTATGCTTGTGGCAAACTCCAATTTAAGTAGCTTAAGCCTCCCTGCTGGGAGAGTTTCAGTAATCAGAGGCAGTAAGAAATGACTCACTAAAACACCGAATATTGCTTTCATCCCATGGTTCCCATTATTTTGTAAATCAGATGGAAATGGTAAAAGGTTTGACCTCTGTTAAAATTCCCTAAAGGTGCTAAACTTAACGTCTTATTTAAGCTCCAGAGGTCCAACAATGATATTTTAGCTTTGTCTTTATAAGACGTTTAGCAACGTATTAGTTTAGATTATTCCTTTAATAGTCGAAGGCTGAAATTTGGGGCACGCGCAGCAGACCCCTTTCTTAATTGATACATTTGTGAATATCAATATTCATTAGCAGGGTTTGACGTAGAGTTAGAACCAGTTTGTGCCTCAGAATAAAGAAAGAAAGCATGTTGGATTTTTATAGCGCCTTTCACGACCACCAGACATCCCAAAGCGCTTTACAGGCAATGAACTGTTTTTATTTGAAGTGTACCCGCTGCTGTAATGTAGGAAACGCGGTAGCCAATTTGCGCACAGCAAGCTCCTATAAAAAGCAATGTGATAATGACCAAATACTTTGTTTTAGTTATGTTGATTGAGGGATAAATTTGACCAGGACACCGGGGATAACTCCCGTGCTCTTCTTCAAAATAGTGCCATGGAATCTTTCACATCCACCTGAGAGAGCAGATGGGACCTCGGTTTAACGTCTCTTCTGAAAGACGGCATCTCCAACAGTGCAGCATTCCCTCAGCACTGCACTGGAGTGTCAGCCTAGATTTTTGAGTTCAAGTGTCCGGGGTAGGACTTGAACCTTCTTGAAATATATCACCGTTCCTTCACTGTCGCTGGGGCAAAATCCGAGAACTTCCTCCCTAACAGCACTGTGGGAGTACCTTCACCACATGGACTGCAGGTGTTCAAGAAGGCGGCTCACCACCATCTTCTCAAGGGCAATTGGGGATGGACAATAGATGCTGGTCCTGCCAGCTATGCCCACTTCCTGTGTGTAATGTATTTGCTTCATGGGTTCATTGCTGAAGAATTCATAGCAACATATTGCTATTAAGAGCGAGTTGGTTGATTAGCAGAGTTTGAACAATCACACTACACATTACCAGTTCATCCACCAGGCTCACAACCACCTGCCTCATCGTGGATCCCCTGAACCCAACTGGCTGGGGTTTTATTGAGTCTTGTGAACATCATGTGACTGGCTAAGCCACTCACAATGCAACAGCTCTACAAGTATTTTGTGTAAAACAATAAATCAAGTGCCCCCCACGAGAGGGGCACTAAAACCGACAAATTAATCGAATAAACTTTTACATTAATGGGTCAAATTAAAATTTGGTTGCCAGCGGTGACACTGCACTCCAGTCCATCCGGCGCCCACCTCCCGCTGAAGGCCGCGAGCCGTATTGGTAGACACCGCGTGCTCCATCTCCAGGCACACCCTGGCTCGAATGTAACCGCGGAAGAGAGGCAGGCAGTCGGGGTGAACAACCCGCTCGATCGGCCACTGCCTGGACCGGTTAGTGGCCCCCTTGGCCATGCCCAGGAGCAGTCCTATGAGGAGGCCTTCCGACCTGCCCGCTCCCCCTCCGCACAGGGTGCCCAAAGATCAGGAGCGTGGGACTGAAGTGCAACCAGAACTTGAGGAGTAGCCCCATCAAATATTGGAACAGGAGCTGCAATCTCACACACTCCAGATAAACATGGAACATGGACTCTTCTAGACCGCAGAAACTGCAGGTGGCCTGGGAGCCCGTGAACCGACTTAAAAAACCAATTGTACGGGGCTGCCCCGTGCAACACCCTCCAGGCCAAGTCCCCAATAAATAAAGGGAGGACTCACCTGTGAGCATAATCACCGGTGCATACATTACACCGTGAATGAATTGAAAAAAAAAAATTTGGTTATTGCTGCTTTTGGGATCTGTGTGCAAAATGGCTGCCACATTAGTCGAGTTAAGCTCTGTAACGTCAAAATAATGTGTTCTGCATGTAGTGCTTTGCGATGTCGCTGAGTTAAGGTGCTTTATAAAGGTGAGTGCATCTTTAGTGCACAGTTGAGATAAATGATCCTGAGTCCCAACATTATGCAATAAGCTGAATCTGCCCCAGAGCAATCTCAAAAAAAAAAGTTATGGGTTTCCTCACGGCCGTGGGTCGTAAATGCTCACACTGTGCGCTGCGGCTGTATATATTTCTTTTCGCCGTCCAAGTGGCCTATGTTTTTATTCTGAAACCGCTGGCCGCCAACCAAGGTGTTTAGCCTTGCTATTTTCTGTTATTGATCCTGGCCCTTCATCCCTCACTACCATCCTTCTTGTCTTTTCTGAGAACCCGTTTAAAAAAAAAAAGTCAATTGTGCTCACTCTTCATCTAAAACAACACACGAGCGCACAAAAAAAATACAAGTGCTACTTTTCAGCAAGGGCTCATAAAATAGACATCGATCGTTCTTTCAGCCCTTGGAATATTCCTCCACGCAGATCTTCCTGACAGGACATTGCAGAAGCCGAAAAGAATTTTGCTGAAATATTTATTGCTTGCGGCTTGTTTCAGCAAGAATCCTCTCCATAAATCTTTGTGCGGTGATTATTCGGGAAATGCAGTGCAAATAAAAGAACTCAATCTTACTCTGACTCCCTGTCACGTTAAAAAAAAAATACTCGATTCACCGTCTTTCCCTGTAATGGGCTGTTGTCCACTACAAATGGATCCAGCCTGTAAAATATGGTGCAGTGCAGAGGGCAGAGGAATATAAAAATTTTTGGAAGAGGTCCGTTAGGTCCAATAAGCCTTATAACAGAAGACGAAGAAGAAGAATTTGTATTTTTATAGCACCTTTAACGTAGTTAAGCATAAGAACATAAGAAATAGGAGCAGGAGTAGGCCATTTGGCCCCTCGAGCCTGCTCCGCCATTCAATAAGATCATGGCTGATCTGATCCTGGCCTCAACTCCACTTCACTGCCCGCTCCCTATAACCCTTGACTCCCTTATCATTCAAAAATCTGTCTACCCCCACCTTAAATATATCCAATGACCCAGCCTCCACAGCTCACTGTGGAAACATCCGAAGGCGCTTCATCGGAGTATTATGAGATAAAGGTTTTGATACATAAATAGAAATTAGCGCAGTTGACCAAAACCTGCAACTCCCTCCCTAACAGCACCTTCAGCATGTGGACTGCAGCGGTTCAAGAAGGCGGCTCACCACCACCTTCTCAAGGAGCAATTAGGGACGGGCAATAAATGCTGGCCTTGTCAGCAACGCCCACATCCTGAGAATGAATGTTTAAAAATGTACAATATCGTCCTTATTCCCATGCTAGAGAGTGAAACAACCCACTGAGAGATCTGGAGCTTGTTAATTGTGTTTTTTTGAAGCCTATTGTGCTCCTTTGATCCCACAAATGTCACATTGTATCTGTTTTCCCCAATTAATTCCTTACAGCAACATGCTCTTATTTCATGCAGGTAATATATGCAGCTAAAATTAGGCCGAGTTAAATTAAGCACAAAATTGCATCACTTTGACTAAATATCGGAACTGCTGTCACAAGGTGAGGAAGAGCATCCGGGAGGGCGCTGCACACCTCGAGTCCCGTCGCCAACAGCATGCAGAAAACAGTGCAGACAGCGGAAGGAGTTTGCGGCAAACCAGACTCCCCACCCACCCTTTCCTTCAACCACTGTCTGTCCCACCTGTGACAGAGACTGTAATTTCCATATT
The DNA here is from genome assembly GCF_044704955.1 of Pristiophorus japonicus. NCBI lineage: Eukaryota > Metazoa > Chordata > Chondrichthyes > Pristiophoridae > Pristiophorus > Pristiophorus japonicus. Next base: position 207,632,341 of record NC_091986.1, read on the forward strand.
GGACTGTACAGCCACCTGAGAACTCACTTTTAGAGTGGAAGCAAGTCTTCCTCGATTTCGAGGGACTGCCTACGATGATGATGATGTAACAAGGGACATAATGGGAAAAATGCATTGATTTGAGCGAGACACGTGGGAGATAAAACAATCACAAGTATTTAACTCTTCGTCCATGTTTTAAATTCCGTACACACAGTTGCAACTAATGTCACAGAAAATTCACGCATTCAGCCAATCGAGATTCAAGATGGCTGCCATTGGTCTGATGGGAGACCTGCGGTCTTAAAAACCCCCAAAACACTGCAACAGGTCTACTAACAGACGACAGGAACATGCTTTATCTGGGACTCTGTCATCAGTCACACGCAAAGTTCTGAAAAAAAAAGAAAGGGATGGAAATTCGGTTGGGAAGCTAATTCTTCATCGCCATGCAGTCCCTCGAAATCGAGGAAGACTTGCTTCCACTCTAAAAGTGAGTTCTCAGCTGACTGAATAGTCCAATACGGGAATTACAGTCTCTGTCACAGGTGGGACAGACAGTGATTGAAGGAAAGGGTGGGTGGGGAGTCTGGTTTGCCACACGCTCCTTCCACTGCCTGCGCTTGTTTTCTGCATGCTCTCGGCGACGAGACTCGAGGTGGTCAGCGCCCTCCCGGATGCTCTTCCTCCACTTAGCGCGGTCTTTGGCCAGGGACTCCCAGGTGTCGGTGGGGATGTTGCACTTTATCAAGGAGGCTTTGAGGGTGTCCTGGAAACGTTTCCTCTGCCCACCTGGGGCCCGCTTGCCGTGTAGCAGTTCCGAGTAGAGCGCTTGCTTTGGGCGTCTTGTGTCGGGCACGCGGACGATGTGGCCCGCCCGACGGAGCTGGTCGAGTGTGGTCAGTGCTTCGATGCTGGGGATGTTGGCCGAGCGAGAACACTGACGTTGGGGCGTCTGTCCTCCCAGGGGATTTGCAGGATCTTGCGGAGACATCGCTGGTGGTATATCTCCAGCGATTTGAGGTGTCTGCTGTATGTGGTCCACGTCTGTGAGCCATACAGGAGGGCGGTTATCACGACAGCCCTGTAGACCATAAGCTTGGTGCTAATTAGGCCGCTAATGGTGGCGGGGTGGTAAGTTTTTGCTGGGAAAAGCTTTGCATCTGCAGCCACAAAATTCATCAGCTGGGCCCTGAGTGTGGAGCGGACATTAAGTTGCACACCTCTTTTAGGGCGCTAGGCCAGCTGAGCAGCTGACATTCCGTTGCCTCGGAGCGCCCTAAGAGAGGCTTTCCTGTGCAAACAAAATCGCCAAAAAAAAACTCAAAAAACATTCCCAATACCTTGCTGACCCCACACAAAAACACAAATCGTAGCAATAAAAAATAAACAAAAACAATCGCACTTACCTCAGGTGGACATTCCTTCTCTCACCATGGCCGGTACAGCTCGGGCCGCCCGCTTTCCCAGGCGGTCCCATAGGGCGCGGTAGGGAGCAATACGGGTCCCGCTGCAATCACATTTCAGCGCTGGTGTCGTTGCATATCGGCTCGCCTCTCCCGGGCGACGCTGCTCCGTGCCCCGGCAAAACCGACACCGAATGTCCCGGCAAGGCGCTGCAATCTGGCCGCCCACCCGTAAATTATTACAGCCTCCATTACCGCCGCTCGGGGGCATGAACAGAGGTGGCAACAGAATGAATTTCCACCCCCAAGTCTTGCATTTACATAGCACCTTTCACAACCTCAGGTGGTCCCAAAGTGCTTCACAGCTAACGGGCCTCTTTCAAGTCCTGGCTTTGCACTTACAGCACCTTCTGGGTCCATTCCAGGTTGTCTTTTTAAGCGTGGAGTGTGTTACCGGCTGGTGTGGTGGATTTTGACTCTATGCTTTCAAGAGGGAGCTAGACTGGTTCTTGCCTGGGCCAGAGATCACATCATACAGAAGGTCAGTATCTTTACTGATATCACATTTCCAATGCAATAATATCCTATGGTTTCCTTCGCCTGAAGGAGGTTTGGAGAGGAACTTTCCAGAGTATTTGTGCTTTTATTTTTCAACGTTAAACCGAGGACCCGTCTGCCCTCTCAAGTAGATATAAAAGAACCCATGGCACTATTTCGAAGAAGAACAGGGGAGTTATCCCTGGTGCCCTGGCCAATATTTATCCTTCAATCAAAAGAACAAATTATCTGGGTCATGATTACGTTGTTGTTTGTGGGAGCTTGCTGTGCGCAAATTGGCTGCCGCGTTTCCTACATTACAACAGTGACTACACTCCAAAAGTACTTCATTGGCTGTAAAGCGCTTTGAGATGCCTGGTGGTCATGAAAGGTGCTATATAAATCCAAGTCTGTCTCTGTTTGTGTCTGTCTCTCTCTCTTTCTTTCTTTCTTTCTTTCTTTTCTTTCCCCTTCCTATATTTTTGCCCCTCCCGGGAAATTACTTGACTGCGAGGGAGGGGATGGAGGGGGTGGATGAGGGGAGGGTCTGGGGAGGGGGGCGGAGGACGGGGTCAGGGTTAGGAAATGTCTGTCCATGATGCTCCAGCCATCCTGAGTGTAGGGCAGACGTGATGGACCAGCTGTGTTTTTCCTATCCGCCATTTTTGTATATTCGTAAGTCTAATTTGAGAAATGCAGATATGTGGGTAGGTGAGTAGGTTTCTCACCTGCACACAAAGATGGGTGAACATGAAGTGTCACTCCTTAATTCAGTAATATAAAGCGACTTCTAACGTGTGATAAGTGTCAGCGGGACTTAATTTGCAGCACTCTCACCTCTGAGTCAGTGTTTCACGGGTTCAAGGCCCATTCCAGGACTTGAGATTGTTAGCTATACTGATGTCTCAGTGTAATACTGAAGGTGTGTTGTTTTACTGGAGGGACCATCCGTCAAATGTGACATTTAATCGAGACCCTGCTTTAGTAGTTCAGATTGATGTTAAAAATCCCATGACACTCTTTGATGAAGAAGCCGTTGGTCAATATTCCTTCCTCCGCCAACACCACTGGGAAAACTTTAACTGGTCATTCATCTTATTGCTGTTTGTGGGATCTTGCTGTGTGCAAATGGTTGCATGTTTGTGTTGTGTATAGAAGAACTCCACAAGGCTGAGTACTGTGAGCTAAGCTTAGTGTGACTTTAGTCTACTTTATTACAACTCCAGAGTGCCTAAACAACATGACAGCCAACCTTTTATACTAGCCCTGCACGTGTGTGCAGGAGACCATTAGGACTGGTGGCAAGTATTACATAGTTACATACATAACATCACTCCCCCCCCCCCCAAGTCTTCAGTACAAGTTATTTACAAGTTGAGGCGATCCGGAGCCCTTCGCTCCCTGGTTGATTGTCTAAGTTCAAACCCTGGTGTGTGTGAGTTGGCCAGACCATTGCTGCACTGCATCACGGCTGGTCTGACCGGACTGTCAGGAACGGTGGGTTCATCCTTGTGATTGACAGCGAGGTCGATTGCTGGTTGGGTGTGTGTTGGTGGATCGTCGATGGTGATGTCTTCTTAAAGTCGTTCCTGGTTGTCAGTAATTCGCAATTTGGTCTGATCTAAATGCTTTCTGCACGTTTGGCCATTTAACAGTTTGATTATAAACACCCTATTCCCTTTCTTGGCCAAGACAGTGCCAGCAACCACTTGGGACCATGACCGTAATTCAGGACAAACACAGGATTGTTAACACCAGGGTCACGTGAAACAGCCGCGCGATCGTGGTACATGTTCTGCCGGTGTCGCCGGGTTTCCACGTGATCATTAAGATCTGGGTGGACTAGGGAGAGCCTAGTTTTGAGGGCTCTCTTCATTAACAATTCTTCCAGGGGAACCCCGGTGAGTGAGTGGGGTCACGTCCGGTAACTGAGCAGAATGCGAGACAAGCGGGTCTGCAGGGAGCCGTCCGTCACGCGTTTCATAGTATGCTTGATTGTTTGAACTGCCCGCTCTGCTTGACCATTAGGCGCGGGCTTAAACGGAGCAGACTTGACATGCTTGATGACATTGCGGATCATAAACTCATTGAATTCCGAGCTGGTGAAGCACGGTCCATTGTCTCTGACAAGAACGTTGGGCAAGCCATGGGTGGCGAACATGGCCCGGAGGTTTTCAATGGTGGGTGTGGAGGTGCTGGATGAGATGATTACGCATTCAATCCATTTGGAGTAAGCGTCCACAACTACTAAAAACATCTTTCCCAGAAAGGGGCCGGCAAAATCTATGTGGATCCTGGACCACGGTTTGGAGGGCCATGACCACAGACTCAGTGGAGCCTCCCTTGGTGCATTGCTCAGTTGCGAGCAAGTGTTGCACTGATGTACGCATGACTCCAAGTCCGAGTCAATGCCGGGCCACCAAACATGCGACCTGGCAATTGCCTTCATCATGACAATGCCTGGGTGGGTACTATGTAGGTCGCGTATAAATGTTTTCCTGCCTTTTTTTTGAAAAACCAGGTGATTACCCCATAAGAGACAATCCGACTGGATGGACATTTCATCTTTGCGTCGGTGAAACAGCTTAATTTCATCATGCATTTCCCCGGGAATGGCTGACCAGCTCCCATTTAGGACGCAACTCTTTACTAATGATAGTACAGGAACCTGGCTGGTCCAGGTCCTGATCTGGCGAGCTGTGACGGGTGACCCCTTGCTCTCAAAAGCATCCATGAGCAGTAGCAAGTCTGCGGGCTGCGCCATTTCAACCCCAGTGGTGGGTAATGATAGCCGACTGAGAGCATCGGCACAGTTTTCAGTGCCTGGTCTGTGGTGGATAACATAGTCATAAGCGGATAATGTTAGTGCCCATCTTTGGATGCGGGACGAAGCATTGATTTTTATACCTTTGCTCTCTGAAAACAGTGAAATGAGCGACTTGTGGTCAATTTCAAGCTCAAACCAAAGTCCAAATAGATATTGGTGCATTTTCTTAATCCCGTATACACATGCTAACGCCTCTTTCTCGACCATACTCTCTCAGCCTTAGACAGACTTCTAGATGTGTATGCAACTGGTTGGAGGTTGGCTTGCTGTAACACACAGCCGACCCCGTACGATGAGGCGTCACAAGCTAGCACTAAACGTTTACATAGTTCATAGTGTACAAGTAACTTATTTGAACATAGCAGGTTCCTGGCCTTCTCAAGCCTGTGTCTTGAGATTTGCCTCAAACCCAGTCATCACCCTTACGTAGCAACATGTGCAAAGGCTCTAACAACATGCTCAACCCGAGTAGAAAGTTACCGAAAAAGTTGAGGAGTCCCAGGAACGAACGCAGCTCCGTCACATTCTGTGGTCTGGGTGCATTCTTGATGGCCTCTGTCTTTGAGTCCGTGGGCCTAATGCCGTCTGCTACAATCTTTCTCCCCAAAAGTTCGACTTCTGGCACCAGGAAAACACACTTGGAGCATTTCAGCCTGAGTCCCACTCTGTCTAGGCAACTTAGAACCTCTTCCAGGTTGTGTAGATGTTCGATGGTGTCACGACCAGTGATCAGGATGTCGTCTTGAAACAAAACGGTGCGCGGAACAGATTTCAGCAAACTCTCCATGTTTCTCTGGAAAATGGCTGCAGCCGAGCGAATCCTGAAAGGGCACCTGTGCTCTATAAACAGCCCTTTTTGTGTGTGTTGATGCACGTCAGTCTTTTCGAAGATTCAGCCAGCTCCTGTGTCATGTAGGCGGAGGTTAGGTCAGCTTGGTGAACGACTTCCCCCACCGTTAACGTTGCGAACAGGTCATCTGCCTTGGGCAGCGGGTACTGGTCCTGTGGTGAGACTCGGTTAATCGTTACCTTGTAGTCTCCGCAGATTCTGACCATGCCATTGCTTTTCAACACTGGAACAATTGGACTGGCCCACTCATTTAACTCGACTGGTGATATGATTCCTTCGCGTTGGAGTCTGTCCAGTTCGATCTCAACTTTCTCCCTCATCATGTACGGAACCACCCGAGCCGTGTGATGGACAGACCGTGCATCGGGGCCTAGATGGATCTGTACCTTGGTGCCTGTGAAGTTGCCAATGCCTGGTTCGAATAGCGAGGGAAACTTACTCAGCCCTTGGGCACACGAGGCGTCATCCACTGAAGATAGTGTTGATGTCGTTCTAATTCCATCTAATCTTTTCTAGCCAGCTTCAGATGAACAGCGTTGGGCCATTGCCTGGAACAATCTACAATGATAGGTCATGCACAGCTCCATCATACAATACATTCACTGCCGTACTTCCAATGACTGGTATGAGCTCTTTGGTGTAGGTAGGCAGCTTTGCATTAATCGGGCTCAGTTTTAGCTTTTTGTGTCTTATTGCCCCACAGTTTCTCGAAAGCCTTTTGGCTCATTATTGACTGACTCGCACCCGTGTCCAACTCATGGATACTGGAGCTCCGTTTAATTTGACTTTCAGCATTATAGGAGGGCTTTTGGTGGTGAAGGTATGTACCCCATACACTTCTTCCTTGGGTTGAGTTGACTGTGCTGCGTGATCCACGCCGGATCGATCATCCTCTGCCACGTGGTGTGTCGCAGCACGTTTGCACATTCGCTGGAGGTGCCCCATTGTTGCGCAGCCTTTGCACACGTAATGCTTGAATCGATATTGATGGGCCCGATGATTACCCCCACAGCGCCAACGTGGTGCTAATGGATTCACATTCACCCTCGATGGCGGACTCTGAGTCATCACAGGTCTTGCAGCCGCAGAAGTATAGGCCCTGCCATATGCAGTTCGGCCTGCTAGCGACGTCATTTTATGCAGAATACTTGCCGGTGAGCTTCGATGTTGAGAGGATATCTGTTTGGTGTTATCGCCCGCGGCCATGCATGCCTGGGCGATCGCGATGGCCCTGCTCAGGTCTAGGGTTTCGGCAGCCAGCAGCTTTCGAAGAATTACCTCGTGGCTGATATCACAACATGAAACAGTCCCGCAGCATTTGCCCCAATGCAGCTCCAAAATCGCAAGGTCCCGCGAGGCATCTCAGGTCGGTGACATAATCCGTCAAGTCCTGGCCCCCGGAGCGATGGTGTGTATAAAAACGATATCTGGCCATGAGGTTACTCTCCTTCGGCTTGAGGTGGTCCCGAACCAGCGTGCACAGCTCTGTGTATTCCTTCTCCATTGGTTTTGTTGGTGCGAGCAGATTCTTGATGAGGCTGTATATTTTAGGCCCACAGACGGTGAGGAGAACAGCCCTGCACTTGGCCGCGTTAGTGTCTCCTTTCAGCTCGTTGGCCACGAAGTACTGGTCGAGCTGCTCGACGAAGGCTTCTCAATCATCACCCTCGATGAATCTCTCTAATATTCCAACGGCAGCCATGGTTGCATGAAGGTCCGTATTCTGTTACTTATTGCCAATTGTTACATGTAGAAGAACTCCACGAGGCTGAGTACTGTGAGCTAAACTTAGTGTGACCGTAGTCCATTTTATTACAGCTCCAGGGTGCCTAAACAACATGGCAGACAACCTTTCATACTGGCCCTGTGCAGGCGACCATTAGGACTCCAACAGTCGTGCCTTCTGGTGGCAAATATTACATAGTTATATACATAACAGTTTTATTTTACTAGATAGATCCCAAGGATGAGGGGGCAGTCGCATGAGGAGATGTTGAGTAGAATGGGCTTATACTTTCTGGAGTTCAGAAAATTGAGAGGTGAATTCATTGAAACATATAAGATTCTGAGGGGGCTTGACAGGGTAGATGCTGAGGTTGTTTCCCCTGGCTGCAGTGTCTAGAACTAGGGGGCATAGTCTGAGGATAAGGGGTCGACCATTTAAGACTGAGGTGAGGAGGAATTTCTTCACTCAGAGGTTTGCGAATCCTTGGAATTCTCTACCCAAAAGGGCTGTTGATGCTGAGCCGTTGAGTATATTCAAGGCTGAGATCAATAGATCTTTGGACTCGAGGGGTCTCAAGGGATATGGAGATTTGGCGGGAAAGTGGAGTTGAGGTTGAATATCTGCTGTGATCTTACTGAACGGCCGTCTCGAGAGGCCGTATGGCCTACACCTGCTCTTAGTTCTTACGTGCTTTGCTTTGCTTTTGCTGACCTACGCCGAAGCTGTATTGACTTAGGTAAGTGGGGTGTGGCACTATGGGAAGTGAAACATAGAGATATAGAAACATAGAAAATATGTGCAGGAGTAGGCCATTCAGCCCTTTGAGCCAACGCCACCATTCAATAAGATCATGGCTGATCATTCAACTCAGTATCCCTTTCCTGCTTTTTCTCCATACCCCTTGATCCCTTTAGCCATAAGGGCCATATCTAACTCCCTCTTGAATATATCCAATGAACTGGCATCAGCAACTCTCTGCGGTAGGGAATTCCACAGGTTAACAACTCTCTGAGTGAAGAAGTTTCTCCTCATCTCAATCCTGAATGGCTTACCCCTTATCCTTAGCCTGTGTCCCCTGGCTCTGGACTTCCCCAACATCGGGAACATTCTTCCTGCATCTAAGCTGTCCAGTCCTGTCAGAATTTTATATGTTTCTATGAGATCCCCTCTCATCCTTCTAAACTCCAGTGAATACAGGCCCAGTTAATCCAGTCTCTCCTCATATGTCATTCTGGCCATCCCGGGAATCAGTCTGGTGAACCTTCGCTGCACTCCCTCAATAGCAAGAATGTCCTTCCTCAGATTAGGAGACCAAAACTGAACACAATATTCCAAGTGAGGCCTCACCAAGGCCCTGTACAACTGCAGTAAGACCTCTCTGCTCCTATACTCAAAGCCCCTAGCTATGAAGGCCAACATACCATTTGCCTTCTTCACTGCCTGCTGTACCTGCATGCCAACTTTCAATGACTGGTGTACCATGACACCGACTGATCAAAAAAATGGATCATTCAGAACGATGATAATGTGCATTTGTAACTATGTCGGATACTGTCATGTAGAAAGCTTAAGGGACTTCCTCATATTACAGCACTATGAGGTAAAAACTATTGTTCTACCATGCGGAAAACCAGAGACTCATGGGTCTGAATTTTTTAATGAATCTTTATTTCTCTTCCAGGAGTTCTTTATTAAACGGCAAATTAAATGAATGAAATTACATTAACTCAACTTGCTAATTTACATGATCAAACTAAAGATCTTTACTCTGTTTAACATGCGCAGTAGAATTTCTTAAGCCTAGCCTGGGTAAATAGCAAACCTCATTTCGACTTAACATTTCCCCATTGGCAATTTAATCCATTCGCTGGCACATAATTTATTATTGATAAGATCAATTCCAATTTAAAATCCCACTGTTTAGACAGAGATTTACTTAAGAACTTTTCTCTCAGTTTTGCCACCCTCCTCATACAATTGAGAGCTAATTATTGGTGGAAGGTCTTCATTAGGTGTCAGACTGCTTGTCCGACATTCAGTTCTGGATGAGCAGAAATTTTCTCCAATTAAATATCGGGAAGTCTGAAGCCATTGTTTTTGGTCCCCACCACTAACTCCGTTCCCCAGCCACTGACTCCATCCCTCTCCCCAACTTCTGTCTGAGGCTGAACCAGACTGTTCGCAATCTTGGTGTCATGTTTGACCCTGAAATGAGCTTCCGACCACATATCCATGGCATAACTAAGACCGCCTATTTCCGCCTCTGTAACATTGTCCAGTCTCCGCCTTTGCCTCAGCTCATCCGCTGCTGAAACCCTCATCCGTGCCTTTGTTACCTCTAGACTTGACTATTCCAACACATTCCTGGCTGGCTTCCCACATTCTACCCTAGGTAAACTAGAAGTGATGCAAAACTCCGCTGTCCATGTCCTAACTCGCACCATGTCCTAACTCCCGCTCACCCATCACCCTTGTGCTTACTGACCTACAGTGGCTCCCGGTTAAGCACACTTCGATTTCAAAATGCTCATTTTTGTTTTAAAATCCATGGCCTCACCCCTCCCTATCTCTGTAATCTCCTTCAGCCCCACAACCCCCTGAGATGTCTGCGCTCCTCTAATTCTGCCCTCCTGAGCGTCCCTGATTATAATCACTCAACCATTGGTGGCCGTGCCTTCTGTTGCCCAGGCCCTAAGCTCTGAAATTCTCTGCCTAAACCTTTCCGCCTCTCTACCTCTCTTTGACCAAACGTTTGGTCACCTGCCCTAATTTCTCCTTTTGTGGCTCGATGTTAAAATTTTTAGTCTCATGATACTCCAGTGAAGAGCCTTGGGACGTTTTACTACGTTAAAGGTGCTATATGAATGAAAGTTGTTGTTGTAAAATTATAAATGTGTCTCTAAAGTTCCAGATACATAGCACAAAGAATTTTTTTTCCCTTATTGCCTTTAACACACCCTGGTTAATGGGGATATAAGCATGGCAATTACTGTTAGTGGATAGGTGCTCATCAATGGATGATTGTGACGGAGATTTGGCGAATGTTTCGTGCGGAGGTGCAGAGGGAGATCATGATGGAGGTGTGGCGAATGAGGCCCAGAAGAGCCGAGGGTCCAGGGGCAGCACGGACCAACCCACATTGCGATATGTGTGCGCACTAGGTCCGTGCAACAGAGGAGGTTTCCAGTTGTCCTGGTTAACCCTTGTCACTGGACCAAGACCTAGCTCTGTTGAGTCTGTGTGGTGGCTGATGTGCAACAGTCACCATACGTTAAAAAATTCCACGCACAGGTAACTTCCACCCGTTCAATTGGAGTTCAGGACTGGAATATCGGATCCTTCATTGAAACATCTGTGAACTCATGTGGAAGCAAGTCATCCTCGTTCAAGGGACCACCTATGTGAATGATGATCAATGGATGCACACATAATGACATTCCTCTCTTCATAATTTTAGCAGAGGAATTATCCCCATTAATATAAGTGTTTTTAGCATCTCTGCAAAAGTAGATGTCAGAGGAATGTGATATGAATGCATTAAACGTTCATCTGCTAATATTGCCACTAGTGATCAGTCGGTGATAGAGAATGCAAAAGGGACAACAGTGGGTTCCCAATGAGATAAAGACTTACCACAGTTTTTAGTTTTTACACGAGATAAGTTCTCCAACTCAGCATCGCCATCCACTCTTCCCCATCATCCCAGTTTGTATCTTCTCCTGATCAATACAAGAACATAAATAAAAATTAGGAGCAGGATTAGGCCATTCAGTAAGATCATGGCTGACCTTCTACCTCAACTCCACTTTCCTGCACTGTCCCCATAATCCCTCGATTCCCTTAATATCTATCGATTACTGTCTTGAATATACTCAAAGACTGAGCCTCCACAGCCCTGTGGGGTAGAGAATACCAAAGATTCACCACCCTCTGAGTGAAGAAATTTCTTCTCATCTCGGTCCCAAATGGCCGACCCATTATTCAGAGTCTGTGGCCCCTGGTTCGAGACTCCTCAGCCAGGAGAAACATCCTCCCGGCATCTACCCTGTCAAGCGCTGTAACAATTGTGTGTGTTTCAATATGTAGGTAAATGACAGCAAGACTCACGAGTCATAACACAGAACACTTACTGTGTACATCAGCTAGTGGAATGTACCAGCTATGGTTCTACTCTCTTGGAAAAATTATGTCAACGCACATAAAGGGATGGTAGTGTAGTGATTATGGGCCCAAGTTTCGGGCCGCGTCTAGAACGGTGCAGCCCCAACCTGGACACCCATTTTTTGTGCCAGAAAGTGCGTCTAAAAAAAATTTACCGATTCTCCAGCTCCCTGCAGGCCCTCTGGAGTCGGGCGCGGCGCAGCACGAGCTGTGGGGGGCGGAGCCAGGTCCCTGCGCTGAAAACAGTGCCGGGACCTCTGCACAGGCGCGCTACAGTGGACGCGCATGTGCAGCAGCTCCAAGTGCCCAAAACTGTTTGGGAGGGGCCCGAAGCATGCAGCCCCTAGCCCTGGCCGAATGGCCTCACTGGGACTGCGTGGATCAGGCTGCACCTCCCTCACCCAGCTCTTGCTTCCTTTCGACCCGACCCGACTCCACCCCCCCTGCCCCCTTCCGCCCCGGACCCGATCCCCGCTCCCCCCACCTCGAACCGAACCCGACCCGACTCCCAGACCTGACCCCCCCCCCCCGGACCTGACCCCTGCTCCCCACGCCCCCCTGACCCTACCCCCTGCCCCCGGACCCGACCAACCCCACCCCTCTGACCCGACCCGACCCGCCTACCTTTGAATCTGGTGCTGGGGGCGGCCCCCGCCCAAAGTCTTGGGCCCGGCCGGGCGCGGCCCATTCAGCCTCCCTCTCCTCTCCTCTCCTCCCTCCCTCCCTCCCTTCTCCCCCTCCCCTCCCCTCCCTTCCTCCCTCCCTTCTCCCCCTCCCTCTCTCCCTTCTCCCCATCCCCCTTCTCCCCTCCCTCTCTCCCTTCCCTCCCTCCCTTCTCCCCCTCCCCCTCTCCCCTCCTCTCCCTCTCCCTCTCTCCCTCCCACCCCCACCTCCCTCCCCTGCCCCTCCCTCTCTCCCCCCTCTCTCCTCCCCCCTCTCTCCACTTCCCTCCTCCAACCCCCTCCACCCGCTGTCAGAAACACAGACACTGACAGACAGAGAGATAGAGACACTGGCAGAGACACACTGGGGGGGCTGTCCCGGCACACTGTTGGAGGGTTCCTGGTGCTTCAGTCGGTAAATAGAAAATGTTTTATTAATTTTTTAATTTTTTTAACTTTTATTAATTTTTTTTGATTGATTTATTGGTTGATTTATTGATGTATTTATCATTTATTATTGATGATGGCTCTTTATTTGTAAAAGTGAAGTGTTTAATGTTTGTAAACTTCCCTTTAAACACCCCCCTCCCCCCGCCCCATTCCCTGCACCTGATTTGTAACCTATGCCTGATTTTCTAAGTGTAGGCAAGGTTTTTCTGAGCGTACAAAAATCTACACTTACTCCATTCTAAGTTAGTTTGGAGTAAGTTTTCACTGCCTAAACTTTCAAAACGGGCGTAAGTGGCTGGTCACGCCCCCTTTTTAAAAAAAAATCTGCTCCAAACTGAAACTGTTCTAACTGACTAGAACAGGAGCAAACTAAATGCCGAGAATTGCAATTTCTAAGATACTCCATTCTAAACCAGTTGCTCCAAAAAAACAGGAGCAACTCAGGCTGAAACTTAGCCCCTATGTTACTGGACTCATATTCCAGCCATTACTAGTTCAAATCCCAGTTTGTGAATTTGAATAGGATTTTAAAATCTGGAACCTCTCTTCCCCACACCTACCTGATGCTAGTTTTCCAGAAACCAGCCACCACATTCCACCTGTTCTGGGCTGGATGGCAGGCAAGTGGACCAGTGACATGTTACTGAGAGCCGGGAGTTAATATATATGGGATAATTATACAAGCGCATGCACTTGGCACTGAGTTGTTTCCTGTGGGATTGTAGATTGAAAGTCTGGGTATAAACTCACCTTAATTGTTCATTCATTAGTTTTAGCAGAAGTTTAGTCATTGAGGTGAGTGTCTGAATTCCTGATATACAACAACTGGTATTTCCACAGCATCTGTAACGTATTGAAATGTTCCAAGGGCGTTTCACAGGAGCGCTTGCAGACAAAAAGATTGACGCATAGTTTTATCCCAGATTTACCCTCTTCGAGCATTGGGCATCAATATGAAGTGGTGTCCATGCGATCGATTCTAACAGAAGGAAGCGCTGGTGAGATTCCTTGGAGAGTGATACATATGCTTATCACTATAATAAATCACACGTGGCCCATTTCCTGGAGCTGATCACCTTGTGACCTTTAGGTTTAATGTAAACTCCAAAAGTGAAACCTGCAGGAGGAGCCTGTTTTATAACGGGAGGCAGCACGAGGTGCAGTAATGTGTGCCTCCCGGGCTTTCCCCATCTGTTGGCTATTACATGTAATTACATGGTAAAAATGCATGGTACAGAGCATGGCTACAAATACATCACAGAGAGGAAGAGAGTCTCACGCTACTTTGATTTGACACTGCAAGCTGTGTAATTCCTACACAGCGCCAAGGCTGGCTTACAGAGTGCTTGGGATGGTACATTCGACACAGTGGGGGTTTTCTCAAACCAAAGCAGGCAGTGATCCTCTTTTGTCTCAGCTGTGGCTCAGTGAGTAGTGCGCTCGCCTCTGAGTCAGAACGTTGTGGGTTTAAGTCCCAGTCCAGGGACTTGAGCACATAAATCTAGGCTGACACTCCTATGCAGTGCTGAGGGAGTGCTGACTGCACTGTCGGAGGTGCTGTCTTTTCAATAAGATGTTAAACCAAGGCCCTGTCTCAGGTGGATGTCAAAGATCCCATGGCACTATTTGGAAGAAGAGCAGGGGAATTATCCCCGGTGTCCTCGCCAATATTTATCCCTCAATCAACAGAACAAAAACAGATTATCTGGTCATGATCACATTGCTGTTTGTGGAATCTTGCTGTGCGCAAACTGGCTGCCACATTTCCCACATTACATCAGTGACTACACTCCAAACATACTTCATTTGTGCTTTGAGATTGTCCGGTGGTTGTGAAAGGTGCTATGGAAATGCAAGTCTTTCTATTATTTTTCTTTTTATCTGCGCTCTCTGCATATTTAGCCACATAGGCACAGAGCTTTCTCCAAGACAGAATAATTCAGCCAGGCAGGAATAGTCAGTAGGAATAGGCTTCTGGTGAAGGGCTTGGATATATGTGCTGGGTCAAATCCTGGAACTCCCTACATAGCAACTCCCTGTGGGAGCACTTTCACCACATGGACTGCAATGGTACAAGAAGGAGGCTTCTTTTCATATCCCGTGAATGAATGAAAAAATACAGACCCATAAGACCCATAAGAGCATAAGAGCATAAGAACATAAGTGTTATGTATGCAATAAAGGTACAAACTGAGTCCCGTTTAACTGAACAAGGTACCACCTTGGCTCTGGTTTATTATGGCTCAAAGTGCCTGACTCACAAAATGGCTGGCCTTTTATACCAGAGCAGCATCATGTGCATGCTACTCAGTGGCCTCCAACAATGACACCATCTGGTGGCTACAAACAGTATGTACATACATGACAATAAGAAATAGGAGCAGGAGTAGGCCATGTGGCCCCTCAAGCCTGCTCCGCCATTCAATAAGATCATGGCTGATCTGATTATGGACTCAGCTCCACTTCCCTGCCCGCTCCCCATAACCTGTCACTCCCTTATCGTTCAAACATCTGTCTATCTCCGCCTTAAATATATTCAATGACCCAGCCTCCACAGCTCTCTGGGGCAGAGAATTCCATAGATTTACAACACCGAGCAGTTCATAGAGGATCAGTTAATCACAGAAATGTTTATATTCAGCATGCAATGCAAGTCAATCTTTGATTTTTGCCTGTTTATTCTCTTTTAAGCTATTCCTTTTAATTTTATTTGGGGATGGCAGGTGGAGGGGTGGGGTGACTGGGAGAGGAAGTTGCGAAAAACACATAATTGCACAGCTTATCACAAGCACAAGCATTGGCAAATATTCGCTCCTTCAAAGAAATGCTGAGCTGTGCAAATGTTCTGTTGATGCTGTGGTTCTGTTTGTTGGTGCACTTTGTGAGTTCTGAGCTCTCTAAGTGAACTCCTCCAAAGGGAGGGTGATGGTGACAGTCTCTTTCAGATATCTTCAATGGCTGTGTGTATATTCAAAGATGACTTTGACAGTGCATAGAAATACATTTTAAAAATGTTTAACTTTAGATGTCAGCTGTGTCTCAGTGGGTAGCACTCTCAGTTCTGATTAATTCAAGGTTGTGGCTTCAAGTCCACTCCAGTCACTTGAGCATGAACTCTTAGGATGAAATTCTTGTTAGCTTCAAATCTTTAGAAGGCACCTTTACTAAGTGAGAAAGAAAGAGGGTCTTTTCCTGTCCATCATTTAAAAAAAAATAAAGACTTGCATTTATATAGTGTCTTACTCATCCTTAAGAACATAAGAATTAGGAGCAGGAGGAGGCCACACGGTCCCCTCGAGCCTGCTCCGCCATTTAATATGATCTTGGCTGATCCGATCATGGACTCAGCTCCACTTCCCTTCCCACACCCCTCATTCCCTTATCGGTTAAGAAACTGTCTATCTCTGTCTTAAATTTATTCAATGTCCCAGCTTCCACAGCTCTCTGAGGCAGTGAATTCCACAGATATACAACCCTCTGAGAGAAGAAATTCCTCCTCATCTCAGTTTTAAATGGGCGGCCCCTTATTCTAAGATTATGCCCCCAAAGCATTTTACAGCCAGTTAAGTACTTTTTGAAGTGTAGTCGCTGTTGTAACTTGGTAAACGTTGCAGCCAATCTGCGCACAGCAAGCTCCCGTAAACAACAATGCGATAATGACCAGAAAACCTGTTTTTATTGATGTTGGTTGCGAGATAAATATTGGTCCCAGGTCACCAGGGGCGAACTCCCCTTCTCTCCTTCGAAATAGAGCCATGGGATCTTTTACATCCACCTGAGAGGGCTGACTTGGTTTAAAGTCTCGTCTGAAAGACGGCACTTCCGACGGTACAGCACTCCCTCAGCAGTGCACTGAGGTGCCAGCCTGGGTTTTGTGCTCAAAGTCCCTGGAGTGGGGCTTAAACCCATAACCCCATCTGATGCAGAGGTGAGAGTGATACAAGCTGAGCTGCAGCTAATTTGGCCAATCAGAAATCTCATTCCATATGAGGGCAGCAGTGGGGCCACAGGGGTTTTGTGGACCAGGACTCCCACATTCCTGCTCCTCCTGTCCTCCCAAAAAAATATCTGGGCCTTCAATGGAGCAGCCTCCTGCAGTCTTTTAAAGGACCACTGGTTTACTGATGATAGGTGTGGCAAACAGTGAGGATGATACCAATCGACTGCAACAGGACATAGATAGGCTAGCAGAATGGGCAGACAAGTGGCAAATGAAATTTAATGCAGAGAAGTGTGAGGTGATACATTTAGGCAGAAGGGATAGGGAGTGACAATATAGACTTAATGTCAAGGACAGAGGGACACTGGGGGTTCACGTGCATAGATCTTTGAAGGTGGCAGGACATATTGAGAGAGTAGTTAGCAAAGCATTTGGGATCTTGGGCTTCATAAATCGAGGTATTGATTACAAATGCTGGGGAGTTATGCTGCATCTTTATAAGACGCTGGTTAGGCCACAATTGGAGTATTTATTTGTTTTGTCAAATGTATTTGTTTTGTCTTATAACACTCCTGTGAAGTGCCTTGGGACATTTTATTACGTTAAAGGCGCTATATAAATACAAGTTGTTGTTGTTGTATTGCGTCCAGTTCTGGTTACCACACTTTAGGAAGGATGGGGCCCTTGAGAGGGTGCAGAGAAGATTTACCAATATGGTCCCAGGGATAAGGGATTTCAGCTACAAGGTTAGGTTGGAGAAGCTGGGGTTGTTCTCCTTGGAGCAAAAGACTGCGGGGAGATTTGATAGAGGTGTACAAGACATTGGGCTTAATTTTCCCCAAAGCATTTTTTTTGGCATACTTGAAGAGTTACGCCCAATTTTTGGGGGCCTAAGTACGCTAAAAAAATATATTCTAAGTTTCCCCATTGGATTTCTTAATTTTGGCATGGCATAACCGACCTTTAGTTTTGGGAGTGGAGCCTTGATCTGCGCCAAAAAGATCGGGCTGCCATGGTAACCAGGGACACAATGCGAGCTGAGGCTGCAAAGTGAAGCAGACAGCGAACTTCTCTCTCTCTCTCTCTCTCTTGCTCTCTCTCTCGGACCAGGAGAATGGGGACCGAGAATGGGACCGGACTGGCAAGCCGTTCCGGCGGGGTTGGAGGTAAGTTGCTGCTATGTATTTTTCCTTACCTGCGCCGATTTTCTTAACTCTCCGGAGAGTTTTTCTGGAGAGGCCACATACGCTGACCTAAGCAGAACTGGAGTAACTTTCAGCTGGCCAAATTTTCCTAAATGGTCACAATTGGCGTAGGTGGCTGGTTACGCCCACTTTGGCTGAAAAAAAAAACTGACCGAAAAAAAATCATAACTAACTGAGTTGAACTGGTGCAAATTGATTGGGGAAACTGTGGTTTTTCAATTTAGGCCAAAAAGAGCAGCCTGCTCCAAAAAAACGGCGCAAATCACTGAGGAAAATTGAGCCCTATGACGTGTTTGGATAAGGTAGACAGAGAAAGTCTGTTCTCATTAGCTGATGGTACGAGGGCTGGGGGACTCAGAGTTAAGGCTTTGGGCAAGAGATACGGGGAGGGAATGTGAGGAAGTACTATTTTACACAGCGAGTGGTAATGACCTGGAACTCGCTGCTGTCAAGGGTGGTGGAAGCAGAGGCGATCAATGATTTCAAAAGGACATTGGATAGCCACTTGAGAGAAATAAACTTGCAGGGCTCCGGGGATAGAGCAGGAATGGGATTGGCTGGATTGCTCTACAGGGAGCCGGCATGGATTCGGTGGACCAAATGGCCTTCTTCTGTGCTGTAATGACTCTAACTGTATGACTGGTTAAGCCACTCATCATCTGGTACATAGTGGTGGGTATACTCTTGGGGCTCCCATCAAACATTGGCACGTTCCCAGGATTCCTGATCTTAGCTTCTGAAAGGCAAAATTAGCTACCAAAGAAAAATCTTTCCTTTCATTGCAGAATTTATAAATACACAGCAACTGAATTAATATGCTTGGATGTCAACAGATACAGAAAGCATAGAGAATTCTAAAAGTGCTGTGTTTACAGTCTTCAGCATATCCAACCCCATGAGGATCATTATATATTTAACATGGTACATGTTTCCTTATTTCATTCTGTTCTACCACCATTTAAAGCATTATTTCTGTATATGGGATCCGCTGATGCACAGGATCTCCTCATGTCCCTCCCTAAGATCTACATCCCCATGATTGAAAACCTTTGGGACTCTCGCCTAGACACACTCACACCTATCAACCTCCCTAGACATGAGCTCACCCAAAACTCTGCTGCCCGTGTCCTAACTCACACCAAGTCCCATTCACCCATCGCCCCTCTGCCCTCGTTTTTAAAATTGTCACCTCAGTGTGTTCAAATCCCTCCATGGCCTCGCCATTCCCTATCACTGTAACCTCCTCCAGCACCACAACCCTCCGAGATCTCTCGCTCCTCCAATTATGGCATTGCACATCCCTGATTTTAATCGCTCCTACATTGGTGAGTGTGCCTTCAGTAACCAAGGTCCTGAGCTCTCGAATTCCCTCCCTAAAACCTTTCCATCTCTCTAGTTCTCTCTCTCCTCCTTTAAGAGCCTCTTTGACCAAGCTTTTTCTCGCCTGCCCTAATACCTCCTTATGTGGCTCGGAGTCTAATTTTGTTTTATCACGCTCCTGTGAGGCGTCTTGGGACATTTTATTACATTAAAGGCGCTATATACATACAAGTTGTTGTTGTAGAACAGGATCTAAAAGGCAATAGAGTTTTGGCATGGGGCAGTTCTAACCTAATTCGCCGGGCAGGAAAACCCACAGGTTTGGGTGATACACTGGTTCTTACTGTGTCAGCTGCGGCTCAGTGGGTAGCACTCTTGCCTCTGAGTCAGAAAGTTTGTGGGTTCGAATCCCATTCCAGGGAGTTGAGCACAAAGATCTAGGCTAATAGTGCAGTACTGAGGGAGTGCTGCACTGTCGGAGGTGCCGTCTTTCAGATGAGATGTTAAACCGAGGCCCTGTCTGTTCTTTTGAGTGGATGTAAAAGATCCCATGGCTATTGTTTCGAAGAAGAGGAATGAAGTTTTCCCCGATGTCCTGGCCAATATTTATCCCTCAATCATCATGACAAAAACCAGATTATCTGTTCATTATCACATTGCTGTTTGTGGGAGCTTGCTTGTGCACAAAATGGCTGCTGCATTTCCTATATTCCAAAAATGACTACACTCCAAAAGTACTTCATTGGTTGGGTCGAGAAAGGCACTATATAAATCCAAGTCTTTCTTTCTTCACCCCACTCTCCGTACTGTAATTTGAACGGTAAGCAAAATCGGGCTGGTCGTAAAGCCTTGCGTTGCACCCGAGCCTGTCAGATTCCCGACGGGCAGGTTGGGTTAAAATTGCCCCTGCCGCAGACCAAAGGGCCTAGATACAAAAACTTTTTTTTTACAGAAAACGGTACGGAGCAGAATGAAGTACAGATACACATCGAAGGACCATGTCGTGCCGGCTATCATATTTCCTGACTTAATGTGACCACTCAGTTAACTGTGGTTGTGATGATCTGCGTGCTAATTATCTTGCCGCTGTCTGGGTGCTTGGTTCCAATTTAATTTTCAGGAGACGAAACGGCTCTGATCTATGCTTTTAGCGGTGTGTTTTGTTCTTCACTCATCTCCTCTGAGTGTGCCGTTCAGACTTTGGACAATGCAGTTAGTCATTGAGAGGGGACTGCTCCCTGAATAAAATGCTCTGTGATAGCAGTGTCAAGCTATGTAAGCAAGCCCGTCTCCCGTTTTTTATTGTCTCCAACTACGCGCTTTCAAAAAATAAATATTCTGATCTTGTGCGAAGCAGATGGGAAAATACAGACATTATATCCAATACTTTAGGCTCTGACACAGAGTCAATGAGAGCTCTCCAGTGCCTGGGACTGAGAAATTGAATCTTACGGGCTGATAGAAAAAGACGTATCATGTCTCCCGGTCATGACCAAAATGATACTGCAAGACATCTGATTGATGATTTCAATAGTTATCACTGTTAAAAGAAACATCTCCCGCCATTAAAGCCGAATTTTTTGGGGAAAGTTTTTAACCCTCAAGGACAGGTGGTGGGGGGGTTAAAAATAAACAAATTGGGTAACCCGACATCAACCCAACTCCAACTTCTGGTTTTAACGGCGGCGGGGTTGAGGGATGGGCGCCAAACCTGCTCTCTCTCTCTCGAGGCGGGTCGCTCGTTAAACTATTTTAACGAGGTTGGGTGCCAAATTTTTCCGGGCCGGGTTTTCGGCTTTGATGATTTCGAGGCGGTAATGGCGGCGGGGCGGTAACGTTTGTGCCCGGGAATAGTTTGCGCCTCAGTCAGCAAAATTGGGCAGCTGGGCCCTGAGTGTGGGGTGCAGCGCTAAGGGAGGCATTGAACACCTCTCTTGGGGCGCTAGCATGGGAAAATCCCAAGCTAAAGAGTCGGGCCTGGAGCGCTCGAAGAGACGCCTGGGGGGGGGGGGGGACCTGAAAACACCGACAAAAAACGTGCCCACGCCACCACAACATATATCGCTGAAAACAAATTAAAGACCAAACAATCACACTTACCTTCGGCATTACTTACCTCTCTGCAGTTGGTACGGGTTGGACTGCCCGATTTCCTTGGCGGTTACTGCAGGGCGCATTTCGTGGCATACGGGTCGGGTGGGAGTCAAGAATCGCGCCGGTGTCGCAACCAGGGGCGCTGCACACCGGCGCAGCTCTTCCGGGCGGTACTTCGCCGTGTCGCCGCTAAACTGAACGCGAAACCCCCGACGGGGTGCTGGAAGCTGACGGCCCACCCAGAAGATCCCACGTCCACCATTGCCGGGGGGAAAAAAAAATCGGAGGGTAAAGGACCAGAAAATCTGCCCCCCCCTCCGCACCCCCCCCATCAGTTCCAGATTTAGTTCCTGGGCCTAAGGCAAGCTGGCAGCCGAAGGGAGGTGAGAGCGTCTGGGTGGGACAGGCAAGAGCCTTTCTAGCACCACGTGTGGCTCAGAAAGCTTACCTGCGATCGAAAGTCCTCCCCCACCCCTCTGCGACCGGAACTTCTCCTCAATCGTACCCTCCCGCACACCCACCCCACCGATCGCCAACTCCCCCTGTAATGTATGCACCTGTGAGTCAGCTCACCGGTTTGTAGAGCTGTTGCGAGAGTTGGGCGCCAGAGGGATTGGAGCGCATCCTCTGCAACCAAATTTTAATTTGAGTCAAGGTTACTGTTCAAAGTCTAATTTGTTGTTTGTCGGTTTTAGTGCCCCTCACCTTTAATCAGGGGGCACTTGATTTATAGGTTCTACCAAAAATAGTTGTAGAGCTGTTGCATTGTGAGTAGCTGAGCTAGTCACGTGATGTTCACAAGACTCAATAAAACCCCAGTCAGTTGGGTCGAGGTCATCCACGATGAGGTATGCAGTTGTGAGCCTGGTGGATGAACCGGTTAATGTGTAGTGTGATTGTTAACTCTGTTAATAAATCAATTAGTTCTTAATAGCAAGGTGTTGCCATGAATTCTTGAGCAAAGAACCCATGAAGCAAATACATTACACCCCGACCTCCGACCCCTGGCTGCGGCCTTGTATCGCAGGCCTACTTACCCGACAGCCTCTTAATCTGGCTGGCTGCAGCCGCGGCGGATTCAAAAGGGTCTAAAAGAGGACCAGCGGTTAAATTCGGCAGGACGTCCAAGAAACCTGTACTTCTAGGTTTTCTGGCCGCCAACTCATAGCTCCCTCCCACCTCCCGTCATTATCGGAGCCTTTGTCTTTGATGTTGGCAATGTTCACACTCAGCTATTCGGGTCGAACTGGTTCCCCGCCCGTGGCCTCCCATCAATGGACGGGTAATGCATTGGGTAACAATTTTCCTGTTCTATCTGTCTACAACAGGCGTGGGTCTACAATAACAACAACAACTTGCATTTATATAGCACCTTTAACGTCGTGAAATGTCCCAAGGCCCTTCACAGGAGTATTATGAGATTGAGAAAAAGAAATTGACACCGAGCCGCATAACTAGAAATTAGCGCAGGTGACCAAAAGCTTGGTCAAAGAGGTATGTTTTAAGGAGCGTCTTGAAGGAGGAAAGAGAGGTAGAGAGGCAGAGAGGTTTAGGCAGGAAGTTCCAGAGCTTGGGGCCTAGGCCGCAGAAGGCAATGGTTGAGCGATTATAATCAGGGATGCTCACGAGGACAGAACTAGAGGAGCGCAGACATCTCCGGGGGGGTTGTGGGGCTGGAGGAGATTACAGAGATGGGGAGGGGCGAGTGTAGCGGCTAGTCTAGTGTTGCTTCACACTGCAGACATCACAACTATTTACAAAGGCTAACCTATCATGGCGGGTAAAAAATAAATATTCTTAGAAAGGGATAGACTGCCATTTATTTCTTACTCTTTTTCAGTTCTTCTGATAACCAGGAGAGCTTGCTGAGGTTATGAGGACACGAGCCAAACTAGAGACAATTCCAACACCAGTAATACACCTATGTGCACTGCAGGGTAAATTTAGGAATATGTTCCCCCAGTGTGGAGCATTGCCCGTTGGGAGAGTAAGATTCTCAAGATTTTCCATCCATTGATAAGCAATGGTAGTGGTCCCAGTACTGAGCCTTAGGCTATCCCACCCAATACTTCCTGCCGTCCTGCCATTACCCCGTAACCAATGCCAATTTTCTCTACCCTTCAGCCAATTTCTTATCCATAACGAAAATTTTGCCTTGAATGCCCACAGGTTTGAGCTTAATTAATAACCTTTCACATGGAACTTTGTCAAATGCCTTTTGAAAGTCTATATGCATGATATTGTAAGGCTTACCATAGCCCACTTGGGTTGTCACTTCCGCAAGTGGCTAGTAACATTCGTGCTACGCAAATGCCAGGCAATGACCATCTCCAACAAAAGAGTCTAACCACCTCCCCTTGACATTCAATGGCCTTACCTTCTCCAAATCCCCCACTATCAACATCCTGGGGGTCTCCATTGACCAGAATATTAACTGGACCATCCACATAAATACAGTGGCTGCAAGAGCAGGTCAGAGACTGGCTATTCTGTGTAAGGACTGGAAGCATCAAACCACCAAGGATTTATTGGACATTGTCTGTGTTATATATGTAAACCTGTTTATACCTTGTGTAGCCACCAGAGGGCTCATCCACTGGAGTCCCAAGGGATCCCACAATCCCTTGGGAGCACAGGTACTTAAGGAGGCCTCACAGGCTGGAGAGGCACTCTGGAGACCTGCGATAAAGGACTAAAGTCACACTTTACTTTGAGCTAACAGTATCCAGTCAGACTCTTCATTCATACATAACAGTTTGGACATTGCGTTTAATATTTTTCTCACCACAGAAAGAAAGCTGGAAGCTGTTTGTGGGAGGGGCCCAGATGCGGCTCCATGTTGGACTTAGAATGATGGGCAGGGAGTCTGGAATGACAATGGCCAATGTAAGGCAGGAGGTGGGCTAATGGAGTCCATTGTTGGGCAAGGTGACCTCGTCAATCAGTGATTATCTGGATGAGTTACCAGAACAATAGAGAGCCATTACGCCCAGACTGCCTGGAAGCAACACCCCGTCACTGGACTCAAACACAGGAAGCCTCAAAAACAAGGAACTTTATTGGGTAAAAGCAGAAGACATACTCACAGGAAACCTTGAAACAAAGGCCAAAGGAAGACACAGCCGCAAGAAGCCTCAACAGCAATGACCCATGAAGGGCAAACAGACTTGGATATAAAAGGTGGCCGTGTGGCCACCTCTCTCTCTCTCTTGCCTCGCTGCTTCGCCCCTACAAGAACCCAACCCTCCGTATTGAGACAGAGAGAAGAAACCAGAAGAGACACCTTTTCATCGGAAGAAGCAGCGCGTAAGCCAATGAAATCGGTGAGCATTTCTGCACACACATCTTTGAAGATCACAGCCACGGTGTGAGGGGGTATCGTGCGTTCTCCGAACCAAATTCTTAGGGGTTTACAGGGGAGGTGTTTTACACTTTGGAGTACTTTGTGTTAGGGGTCTGTTAGATAGGCCACACTGTGTATTGTACTGCATTTGTTAGTTTTACACATCAATGGTTTTACTGGGTACATGTGTGTGTTTAGCTTTAATAAAGCATTGCTGGTTGAGACCGAGGCATTTGTCCATGACTCATTCATCTGTTCAGTACAGTAATCACTCCCAGATCTAGAACTAGTGTAACGTGGGGGTGCATCGTAAGCACCTAAGGGAAACCACTTACATCTGTGGCAACTGACAAACTGCCTGATGTCTTTTAACCATCTACAAGGCACAAGTCAGGAGTGTGAGTGCAGCTCCAACACCATCAGGAAGCTCGACACCACCCAGGACAAAGCAGCTTGCTGGATCGACACCCCATCCACCACCTTAAACATTCACTCACTTCACCAGCAGAGCACAATGGCTGCAGTGTGTACCATCTACAAGATGCACTGCAGCAACTCGCCATGGCTTCTTCCACATCACCTCCCAAACCTGCGACCTCTACCACCTAGAAGGACAAGGGCAGCAGGTGCATGGGGGCACCACCACCTCCAAGTTCCCCTCCAAGTTACGCACCATTCCTTCATCGTCGCTGAGTCAATATCCTGGAACTCCCTCCCTAACAGCACTATGGAAGCAACTTCACCACACAGACTGCAGCGGTTCAAGAATGCCACTCACCACCACCTTCTCAAGGGCAGTGAGGGATGGGCAATAAATGCTGGGTTGCCAGCGACGCCCACATCGCATGAATCTGTAAAGAAAAATCAAAAGATTGGTTGGGCATGACATTCCCCATTTCAAGTCATGACAGGCTGCTGTTGTACAGATAATCCTCACGTTTACTCCTGGTAAACATTTCCATTATTTTATAGGGACAGGTGAGGAAAAGGTCAATGGACAGGGTGGGAAGAGGTAATTTGAGTGGGAGGACACTCAGGTGAAATATCAACGCCGGCATAAACCAGTTGGCCTGAACGGCCTGTTTCTGTGCTGAATGTTCTACATAACATGGGATGAAAGTAACAGGATCATAGTTGTCTCGTTTCACCTTGCCAGTCTTTTAAAATCTGGGCCTGTGTCCAATCTGTTGGCACCTCCCCACATCTCTTCTCCATCAATCTTCTGGCGATAGGAGCACTGAAAGAATGTGTTACTGTTATACTTTCTCTCTGCAGCTATGTTTTTTTTAAGGCTTTTATTTGTCTCGCTACAACAACAACTTGTGTTTGTATAGCACCTGCTTGACTCCTCAGTGCAGTACCGAGAGAGTGCTGCATTGTGGGAGATAGTGTCTTTCAGATGAGCCAGTGCATCATTTACCCTTTCTGTTGGACATAAGAGATCCCATGGCACTGTTTGAAGAACACTACTACTTGGAACGAGCCAAAGGTGGGCAGAGGAAACGTTACAAGGACACGTTCAAAGCCTCCTTGATAAAGTGCAACATCCCCACCGACACCTGGGAGTCTCTGGCCAAAGATTGCCCTAAGTGGAGGAAGTGCAACCGGGAGGGTGCTGAGCACCTTGAGTCTCAACGCCGAGAGCGTGCAGAAACCAAGTGCAGGCAGCGGAAAGAGCGTGCGGCAAACCAGTCACACCCACCCCTTCCCTCAACGACTATCTGTTCCAACTGTGACAGGGACTGTGGTTCTTGTATAGGACTGTTCAGCCACTTAAGAACTCACGTTAAGAGTGGAAGCAAGTCTTCCTCGATTCCGAGGGACTGCCTATGATGATGATGACTGAAGAAAGACTGAGGGAGTTCTCCCTGGTATCCTGCTGATATTGTTGTGTATTTAACCGCTTATAAACTATATAACACCTGACCACCAGAGGTCCCACCTGTTGGAGTCCCAATGGATCCCAGCATCCCTTGAGAGCACGATATATAAGCAGGCCACCCACGAGGTACCTGTAATCTGGAGTCTTATTAAAGGAGCTAAGGTCACACTTGCTCATTGTACACAGCACTCAGTTTCATCCTTTATTATGAGCGTACCAATTGGCGATGAGGTAACGAACAACCACACAAAAATCCAAAGAACAGTCGGTATCCTGGAGAAGTTCTCAGATGGGGATGATTGGGAGGCCTTCGTAGAGAGACTCGACCAATACTTCGTGGCCAATGAGCTGGAAGGGGACGAGAACACTACCAAACAAAGGGTGATCCTCCTAACCATCTGTGGGGCAACAACCTATGGCCTCATGAAGAATCTCCTAGCTCCGGCAAAACCAACAGAGAAATCCTATGAAGAATTGTGTACGCTGGTCTGGGAGCACCTAAATCCTAAGGAAAGCATTTTGATGGCGAGATACCGGTTCTCTCCGTATCAAGAACGGAGGGCCAGGAAGTGGCGAGCTATGTCGCCGAACTAAGGCGCCTCGCAGGACATTGTGAGTTTGAGGGATTTCTAGAACAAATGCTTGGAGACTTTTTTGTACTGGGCATTGGCCATGAGACAATCCTTCGCAAACTGTTGACTGCAGAATCTAAGTAAAGCCATAATGATAGCCCAGGCATTTATGTCCACCAGCGACAACACCAAACAGATTTCGCAGAGTAAAGAAGTTTTGGCCAGTAATGTGCATAAATTAATGTCGGTTTTAAGCAGAAATATACAGGGCAGAACTTACACGCCGGCGGCTGCTGCCCGACCTCAGATGACCCAGAGTCCGCCATCAATCGTTAATGCGAGGCAGTTAACACCTTGTTGGTGTTGTTAGAACATAAGAACATAAGAACATAAGAATTAGGAACAGGAGTAGGCCATCTAGCCCCTCGAGCCTGCTCCGCCATTCAACAAGATCATGGCTGATCTGGCCGTGGACTCAGCTCCACTTACCCACCCACTCCCCATAACCCTTAATTCCCTTATTGGTTAAAAATCTATCTATCTGTGATTTGAATACATTCAATGTGCTAGCCTCAACTGCTTCCTTGGGCAGAGAATTCCACAGATTCACAACCTTTTTGAGGCTGTGCCTCCTAGTTCCAGTCTCCCCGACCAGTGGAAACAACCTCTCTGCCTCTATCTTGTCTATCCCTTTCATTATTTTAAATGTTTCAATAAGATCACCCCTCATCCTTCTGAACTCCAACGAGTAAAGACCCAGTCTACTCATCATAAGGTAACCCCCTCATCTCCGGAATCATCTTAGTGAATCGTCTCTGAACCCCCTCCAAGGCTAGTATATCCTTCCTTAAGTAAGGTGACCAAAACTGCATGCAGTACTCCTCGTGCAGCCTCACCAATACCCTGTACAGTTGCAGCAGGACCTCCCTGCTTTTGTACTCCATCCCTCTCGCAATGAAGGCCAACACTCCATTCGCCTTCCTGATTACCTGCTGCACCTGCAAACTAACTTTTTGGGATTCATGCACAAGGACCCCCAGGTCCCTCTGCACCGCAGCATGTTGTAATTTCTGCCCATTCAAATAATATCCCCTTTTACTGTTTTTTTTCCCAAGGTGGATGACCTCACATTTTCCGACATTGTATTCTATCTGCCAAACATTAGCCCATTCGCTTAACCTATCTAAATCTCTTTGCAGCCTCTCTGTGTCCTCTACACAACCTGCTTTCCCATTAACCTTTGTGTCATCTGCAAATTTTGTTACACTACACTCTGTCTCCTCTTCCAGGTCATCTATGTATATTGTAAACAGTTGTGGTCCCAGCATCGATCTCTGTGGCACACCAGTAACCACCGATTTCCAACCCGAAAAGGACCCATTTATCCCGACTCTCTGCTTTCTGTTCGCCAGCCAATTCTTGATCCATGCTAATACATTTCCACTGACTCCACGTACCTTTATCTTCTGCAGTAACCTTTTGTGTGGCACCTTATCGAAGGTCTTTTGGAAATCTAAATACACCACATCCATCGGTACACCTCTATCCACCATGCTCGTTATATCCTCAAAGAATTCCAGTAAATTAGTTAACCTTGATTTCCCCTTCATGAATCCATGTTGCGTCTGCTTGATTGCACTATTCCTATCTAGATGTCCCGCTATTTCTTCCTTAATGATAGCTTCAAGCATTTTCCCCACTACAGATGGTAAACTAACCGGCCTATAGTTACCTGCCTTTAGTCTGCCCCCTTTTTTAAACAGAGGCGTTACATTAGCTGCTTTCCAATCTGCTGGTACCTCCCCAGAGTCCAGAGAATTTTGGTAGATTATAACGAATGCATCTGCTATAACTTCCGCCATCTCTTTTAATACCCTGGGATGCATTTCATCAGGACCAGGGGACTTGTCTACCGTGAGATCCATTAGCCTGTCTAGCACTACCCCGCTAGTGATAGTGATTGTCTCAAGATCCTCCCTTCCCACATTCCCGTGACCAGCAATTTTTGGCATGGTTTTTGTGTCTTCCACTGTGAAGACTGAAGCAAAATAATTGTTTAAGGTCTCAGCCATTTCCACATTTCCCATTACTAAATCCCCCTTTTCATCTTCTAAGGGACCAACATTTACTTTAGTCACTCTCTTCCGTTTTATATATCGGTAAAAGCTTTTACTATCTGTTTTTATATTTTGCGCAAGTTTACTTTTGTAATCTATCTTTCCTTTCTTTATTGCTTTCTTAGTCATTCTTTGCTGTCATTTAAAATTTTCCCAATCTTCTAGTTTCTCACTCACCTTGGCCACCTTATACGCATTGGTTTTTAATTTGATACTCTCCTTTATTTCCTTGGTTATCCACGGCTGGTTATCCCTTCTCTTACTGCCCTTCTTTTTCACTGGAATATATTTTTTTTGCGCACTATGAAAGAGCTCCTTAAAAGTCCTCCACTGTTCCTCAATTGTGCCACCGTTTAGTCTGTGTTCCCAGTCTACTTTAGCCAACTCTGCCCTCATCCCACTGTAGTCCCCTTTGTTTAAGCATAGTATGCTCGTTTGAGACACTACTTCCTCACCCTCAATCTGTAATACAAATTCAACCATACTGTGATCACTTATTCTGAGAGGATCTTTTACTCGGAGATCATTTATTATTCCTGACTCATTACACAGGACCAGATCTAAGATAACTTGCTCCCTTGTAGGTTCTGTAACATACTGTTCTGAGAAACAATCCCGTATGCATTCTATGAATTCCTCCTCCAGGCTACCCCGTGCGATTTGATTTGACCAATCGTTATGCAGGTTAAGTTCCCCCATCATTACTGCCATTCCTTTTTAACATGCCTCCATTATTCCCTTGATTATTGTCCGTCCCACGTGAAGTTATTATTTGGGGGCCTATAAACTACGCCCACCAGTGACTTTTTCCCCTTACTATCTCTAATCTCCACCCACAATGATTCAACATTTTGTTCATTCGAGCCAATATCATCACTCACAACTGCCCTGATATCATCCTTTATTAACAGAGCTACCCCACCTCCTTGTGGAAGTGATCATTGGACCCATCAATGCCTCTTCAAGCACGATGCGTGCAACGGCTGCAGAACAATGGGACACCTCCAGTGAATGTGCAGGCGAGCTGAAAACCCTGCAAACCCTGAAAACCACCACGTTGCAGCGAAAGATCGATCTACTGTGGACCAGGTGGAATTGGAGACTCGTACCGAGGAGGCAGAAGTGTACGCGGTACACACATTCACCACAAAATGTCCACCAATAATGTTGAAAGTTGAACTGAATGGTATTCCAGTATCTATGGGCCCAAGGTTGTCCCCAGGGTTAGAACGGCACATCTCCTTGTGGTGTGCCGACTTTTTAGAACAGAAACGGTGCCTATTATTTACCTTGGTATTCTCCCCTCCGTCCGGTCGATCCAGGCCCTTGGTGCAGGGCAGCCGAATGCATGGAGAGCGGAGCCAGGTCCCGGTGCTGAAAACAGTGCCGGGACCTCTGCACAGAGTGTGCGTGCATGTGCATTAGCTCCAGGCCCACGAGGCTGTGTGGGAGGGGCCCGAAGCACGGCGCCCCCCTAGCCCTGGCCGAATGTGCTGCCAGGGCGAAGATCGGACTCGGGCCTCCTTCCCTCCCTCCCGTTTAGCTCCTGCTCCCCACCTCTCCCTCCCGTTTAGCTCCCGCTCCCCACCCTCCCATTTAGCTCCCGCCGCCCCCCCCCCATATTGTCGTCAGCGGGGCCTGCCCTGAATCTTGCTGGGGGCGGGCCCCGCCCGAAGTCTTCGGCGGCCCGGCCCGGCTTCTACGTCCTCGACGGGGCCTGCCTGCCCCTCCCGAAGTCTTTGGCGCGGCCTGTTCAGCCTCCCTCTCTCCCCTCTCCTCTTCCCCTCTCCCTCCCTCCCTCTCTCTCCCCCCTCCTCTCCTCCCCTCCCTCCCCCTTCTCTCCCCTCCCTCCTCTCCCTCCCTCCACTCTCTCCTCTCCCTCCCCCCTCCTCCTCTCCCCTCCTTCTCTCACCCTCCCTCCCTCCCCACCTCTCTCCCTTCCTCCCTCCCTCTTCTACCTCCTCCCTCCTCTCCCCTTCCCTCCCCCCTCCACTCCCCCCTCCCTCCCGCTCCCTCTCCTCCCTCCCCCTTGTTGTCAGAAACACAGAGACAATGACACAGAGAGAGAGAGAGAGACACTGACAGAGAGAGAGAGAGAGAGAGAGAGACACTACGGGGGGGAGGAGCATCCCAGCAGGCTGTTGGAGGGCTCCCTGTGCTGCAGTCTGTGAGTAGAAACTGACATTATTATTATAATTTTTTTTATTTTTTTATTTTTTTATTTTATTGGTTGATTTATTGATTTATTTATCATTTATTATTGATGATGGCTCTTTATTTGTAAAAGTGAAGTGTTTAATGTTTGTAAACCCCCCTTACCCTCCATTTCTCGTTCCCTACACCTGATTCATAAGTGTAGGCAAGGTTTTTCTGAGCGTACAAAAATCTACTTTTACTCCATTCTAAGTTAGTTTGGAGTAAGTTTTTGCTGCCTAAACTTGCAAAACAGGCATAAGTGGCTGGACAAGCCGCCTTTTGAAAAAAAATCTTTTCTACAATGAAACTATTCTAACTCACGAGAACTGAAGCAAACTAAATGCCGAGAATTGCAATTTCTAAGATGCTCCATTCTAAACTAGTTGCTCCAAAAAAACAGGTGCAACTCAGGCCGAAACTTGAGCCCTATGGAACTGGATATGGGGGCAAGTCAATCCATAATGAGTCAAAAGGCCTTTGACAGGCTGTGGGGCAAAAAGGCACACAGGCCCAAGCTCAGCCCCATTCACACCAAACTATGTACTTACACCAAGGAACTAATCCCTGTAATTGGCAGTGCAAAAGTCAACGTCTCCTATGACGGAACAGTACATGAACTCCCGCTGTGGATTGTGCCAGGGGATGGCCCCACGTTGTTTGCCAGAAGCTGGCTAGGAAAAATTAGCTGGAACTGGGACGACATCTGAGCGCTTTCGTCTGTCGACAATGCCTCATGTGCCCAGGTTCTGAGCAAGTTCCCATCGTTGTTCGAGCCAGGCATTGGAAGCTTCTCGGTGGTGAAAGTGCAGATCCATTTGGTTCCCAGTACACAACCACAAGGCACGGACGGTACCGTACATGATGCGTGAAAAAGTGGAAATTGAACTGGACAGACTATAGCGAGAAAGCATCATCACGCCAGTGGAATTCAAAGACTAGACAGTCCGATTGTCCCGGTACTTAAAGAGGATGGCATGGTTAGAATTTTTGGGGACTATAAAGTAACGATTAATCATTTTTTGCTGCAGGACCAGTACCCGCTACACAAGGCAGACGACCTATTTGCACCCCTGGCTGGAGAGAAAATGGTCACCAAGCTGGACCTGACCTAGGCCTACATGACGTAAGAGCTGGAGGAGTCTTCGAAAGGCCTCACCTGCATCAACACACACAAAGGTCTGTTCATCTATAACCAGATCGGGATTCGGTCGGCCACGGCTATCTTCCAGCAGAACATGGAGAGACTGCTAAAGTCGATTCCTCGCACCGTGGTCTTCCAGGACGACATACTGGTCACAGGTCGGGACACCATTGACACTTGAAGAATCTGGAAGAGGTTCTTAGTCGGTTGGATCGCATGGGGCTCAGGTTGAAATGCTCGAAGTGTGCTTTGCTGGCGCAGGATGTCGAGTTCTTGGGAAGAAGAATCGCAGCAGATGGCATCAGACCCACCGACGCCAAGACGGAGGCAATCAAGAATGCGCCGAGACCACAGAACATGACGGAGCTGCGGTCGTTCCTGGGACTCCTTAACTAGTTCGGCAATTTCCTACCTGGGTTAAGCACCCTGCTAGGACCCCTACATGCGTTACTGCGCAAGGGAGATGACTGGGTATGGGGGAATTCACAAGAGGCTGCCTTTAAGATAGCCAGAAATCTGTTGTGTTTAAACAAACTGCTTGTCCTGTATAATCCTTGTAAACGATTAGTGCTAGCTTGCGATGCGTCGTCATACGGGGCCGGGTGTGTGTTACAACAGGCTAACAAATCGGGGATTTTGCAACTGGTCGCTTATGCGTCCATAAGTTTGTGTAAAACCGAAAGGGCCCACTGCATGATTGAAGAAGAGGCTTTGGTGTGTGTTTACACCAAAAATGCACCAGTACTTATTTGGCCTCAATTTTGAGTTTGAAACTGACCACAAGCCGCTCATATCGCCTCATATCGCTGTTCTCTGAGAGCAAAGAGATTAATACCAATGCCTCTGCCTGCATCCAAAGATGGGTGCTCATGCTGTCGGCAGACAACTATGTAATCCGCCACAGACTGGGCACAGAGAACTGCGCAGATGCTCTCAGTTGGCTGCCATTGTCCACCACCGGGGTGGAAATGGCACAGCCAGCGGACTTGCTCATGTTCATGGAGGCATTCGAGAACGAAAAGTCCCCCATTACGGCCCGCCAGATCAGGACCTGGACCAGCCAGGATCCTTTACTGTCCTTGGTAAAAAACTGTGTTCTCCATGGGAGCTGGTCCAGTGTCCCAGTGGAGATGCAGGAAGCAATTGAGCCGTTCCACAGACGCAAAGACGAGTTGTCCCTGCAGGCGGACTGTCTGTTGTGGGGCAATCGTGTGGTCTTGCCCAAGAAAGGCTGAGATCCATTCATTTGTGAACTGCACAGCACCCACCCAGCCATTGTAATGCTGAAAGCCATAACCAGATCCCATGTGTGGTGGCCCGGCATCGACTCAGATTTAGAGTCATGTGTGCGCCAGTGCAACACTTGCTCTCAGCTGAGCAATGCACCCAGAGAGGCACCTCTCTTGGTAAAAAACTGTGTCCTCCATGGGAGCTGGTCCAGTATCCCAGCGGAGATGCAGGAGGTGATTAAGCCATTCCACAGACGCAAAGACGAGTTGTGGTCGTGGCCCTCCAAACCGTGGTCGAGGATCCATGTGGACTATGCAGGCCCATTTCTTGGAAAAATGTTTTTGATTGTCTTGGATGCTTACTCAAAATGGATTGAATGTGCAATAATGTCTGTATGCACATTTATGGCCACTATTGAAAGCCTACGAGCCATGTTTGTCAGGCACGGCTTGCCTGATGTCCTAGTCAACGACAATGGGCTGTGCTTTACCAAAGCTGAATTCAAGGAATTCATGACTCGCAACGGGATCAAACATGTCACATCTGCGCCATTCAAGCCCGCATCCAACGGCCAGGCAGATCGGGCAGTTCAGACCATCAAGTAAAACTTGAAACGTGTGTCGGAAGGCTCCCTGCAGACCCGGCTGTCCCAAGTGCTGCTCAGCTACCGCACCAGACCCCACTCGCTCACCGGGATTCTCCCAGCCGAACCGCTCATGAAAAGGGCGCTAAAAACAAGGCTCTCTCTTGTCCACCCTGATCTCCATGATCACGTGAGGGCAAGCGGCATCAACAAAGTGTGTATCATGATCGCGCAAATTTGTCACGCGATATTGAGATCAATGATCCTGTGTTTGTACACAATTATGGACATGGTCCTAAATAGCTCACTGGCATGGTCACAGCCAAAGAGGGGAGTAGGGTGTTTCAGGTCAAATTAGCCAATGGACAAATGTACAAAAAACATTTGGACCAAATCAAATTGAGGATCACCAACAGCTACAAACAACACGAAGAAGACACCACCAACTTTCACCCTCCAACACACATACAAGTGGCAACTGACATCATGGTTGACCACGAAGCCAAACTCACCATCCCCAGCAGCCCGGCAAGGCCAGCTGCCCAACAGCCCAGTGAAGAACTGACCAACTCACCTACACCTGCATTTGTACCGAGGCGATCGACAAGGGAGCGAAAAGCCCCAGATCGTCTCACCTTGTAAATAAGTGCACTGTTGACTTCACAGGGGAGTGATGTTATGTACTTAACCCCTTGTAACCTGTATAACACCTGACCTCCGGAGGGCCCACCTGTTTGGAGTCCCAAGGGATCCCAGCATCCCTTGGGAGCACGGTATGTAAGCAGGCCACCCACAAGGTTCTTGCACTCTGGAGTCTTATTAAAGCTAAGGTCACACTTGCTCATCGGTACACAGCACTCAGTTTCATCCTTTATTATGAGAGTACCAGATATGTATTCCTCAATTTGCATTAGATTAATCAGTCATTTAACTCCTTGAAGTCAATGGGACGGAGAAGTGGACGAGGTGTTTAATAGGAGGTCGATCCAATATTGGCTATTTTACACCTTCCCCAAAGTTAAAATGACTACTTTTACCTTCGGGCTATCAAGTTACAGTGTCACAGCCATCTCCAGGTCAGATGTGACAAGGGCCAAAGGAAAGCTTCCTCCTCCCTGCCCTGAACAATGAGCCTCAACGTCACCTCGACAGAGGGCCTTCCCCCCCCCCCTTCCTCCCATTTCCATTCCCTACACCAGCTAGTATTGGAGGGTCTCGGGGTGAGCTTGGTGCTGAATTCTGGGATATTTGTGTGCCCGCGTCTGTCAGAGACTTGGTTGAATCTGCCCGAACTCATTTCCAGAGCTTCAAGGGTTAGATTATGAGGGGAGATTACATAAACTAGGCTTGTATGCACTGGGAAAAGGAAGGTTAAAGGGTGATTTGATTGAGGTTTTTAGGATTTTGAAAGGAATTGAAAGGGGTAGAGAGAGGAACGTTTTCCACTGGTGGGGGAGTATAGGGCAAGGGGACATATCCTTAAAATCAGAGTCAGGCTATTCAGGAGAGAAGTTGGGAGATATTTCTTCATGCAAAGGGTGGTAAAGAAAGAAAGACTTGGATTTATATAGCGCCTTTCACGACCACTGGACGTCTCAAAGCGCTTTATAGCCAATGAAGTACGTTTGGAGTGTAATCACTGTTGTAATGTAGGAAACGCAGCAGCCAATTTGTGCACAGCAAGCTCCCACAAACAGCAATGTGATAATAACCAGATAATCTCTTTTTTGTTATTGAGGGATAAATATTGGCCAGGGCATCGGGGATAGCTTCCCTGCTCTTCTTCGAAATAGTGCCATGGGATCTTTTACGTCCACCTGAGAGGGCAGACGGGGCCTCGGTTTAACGTCTCACCCAAAAGACCAACACCTCCGACAGTGCAGTAGTGGGAGGGTCAGCACGATATTATTTTTGTGCTCAAGTCTCTGGACTGGGATTTGAGCCAACAACCTTCTGACTTACAGGTGAGTGTTCTACCCACTGAGCCACTGTTAAAAAGCAGTAGATGCTCGCTCAATTAATAATTTTAAATCTGAGGTTGATAGTTTTTTGCCAGCCAAGTTTATTAAGGGATATGGAGCCAAGGCAGGTGGCTGGACTTGGAACACAAATCAGCCATGATCTAATCCTCCATTCAGCAGATTCTATCAGGCTATCAGTCCAGACTGCAATTTAAACTCAGATGGAAAAACAATTTAGTAATTCAAACCCTCTGAACAGATTGTTTTCAGCCCTAGATTATAAGATTCCCAATTCGAAAAAAAAAATTCTTCGTCAACAAGTTCTGCTTTTACTATGGAAATGAGAAATTATAGAAATCTAAATATTTATAAGAAAATGTATTGCTTATTATGGGTTATCAGTTAGTAAAGGAGGGCGTACATGCAGTCAGTTAGAAAATGTATTCCCATGTACACGTGCACAAACCTATTTTAAACCAAAGAATTCAAGCAAATGCTTCTACCTGCCTGTAAGAGGCGCTGTTGCACCATTCTAGAGCACTTCGGTGCCCATCCGTGGAAATGACTAAACAGTCATCTCTCAACATGTCAGTTGGCAACTAATTCAACCAGTACCACCTTCTGTAGCCTCTGTTTCTTTTGCAGAACTGAAGTCAACTGTGGCTCAGTGGGTAACATGCTCACTTTTGAGTCAGGAAGTCATAGGTTTAAGCCCTGCTCCAGAAATGTAAGTACAAAATCTAGGCTGATGTGTCCAGTGCAGTGCTGAGGGAGTGCTACACTGTTGGAGGTGCCCTCTTTCAGCTGAGTTGTTAAACCGAGGCCCTGTCTTGTATTCTATGCAAGGAGGTGGATTTCCCTTTTCTGTACCGGCCTGCCAAGGGTGAGGATACAAAGCCACCTTTACTGAGCAACCTCAGGCAAGCACCAATGTCTAAAGTGCAGGACACCAGAGAAAAGAGTGGGATAGAGGATCAGGTGAATCAAATAGTGACTGGGTGGTAACAAGCTCGAGTTTCAAAAGTCTGCAGATTGTGAGAACGTAAGAACACAAGAATTAGGAGCAGGAGTAGGCCATTTGGCCCCTCAAGCCTGCTCCTCCATTCAATGAGATCATGGCTGATCTTCGACCTCAACTCCACTTTTCCGTCCTATCCCCATATCCCTTGACTCCCTTAGACTCCAGTAATCTATCGATCTCAACCTTGAATATACTCAATGATTCAGCATTCGCAACCCTCTGAGGCAGAGAAATCCAAAGAGTCCCAACCCTCTGAGTGAAGAAATTCCTCCTCATCCCAGTGTTAAATAACCGACCCCTTATCCTGAGACTGTGCCCCCTAGTTCTCAACTCATCAGCCAGGGGAAACAACCTCTCAGCATCTACCCTGTCAATCCCCCTCAGAATCCTGTATGTTTCAATGAGATCACCTCTCATTCTTCTAAACTACAGGCCCAAACTACTCAATCTGTCCTCATTGGGCCATTCCGGGGGTCAATCTCATGAACTCGTAGGAGGAAGAGAAGGCGGAGATGGATAATCCTTTGCTCTGAAGCCTACTTGCATGCCGTATAGATTGATAATTATGTTCATTTCTCAGCTTGATGTCCAAGCACAATGGAGGAGGCAGTGGAAATTTGTCAATACCCAAGTCCCGTACACAGAATAAAGATGATCACTGCCGTTGTTATTAGTGGAATGCGGAGTTATTTTGGTCGGGCAGTCCATTATGATGATCTATTAGAGTCTGGTTTTTTT
This sequence comes from Pristiophorus japonicus, assembly GCF_044704955.1. Lineage (NCBI taxonomy): Eukaryota > Metazoa > Chordata > Chondrichthyes > Pristiophoridae > Pristiophorus > Pristiophorus japonicus. The sequence continues at coordinate 207,670,282 of NC_091986.1, forward strand.
TTTCCTGCGTTACAGCGTGCAGCATGTTGCCTGGGGCTCTCATTTAAACGTCATTAATTATTGAGAAAAACCTACCCGAGGTACATTGTGAAGCTTTGATGAGTCAGCACTTTGTACAGAAGCTCATAAACGCTCGCATCTTGTTTATCTGGGTGACCGAACGCGGCAGTCATTTTAATTTACCCTGAGTATTTTTATGCGCTACGCGGTTGTGAATGCCTCATTTAATTTTAGTGTTGTTTGGGGGTCAGGAATTAGACCTAAATAATTGATTATCCGTGCTATTTTTTTTGGATGACTTTTACTTTCATTATTCAACTCCTGAGCACGAAAGGAACTTTTTCCTTTGCCGGCACATGGGATATACGACAGTGCAGCGATTATATTACTGGGCTGGTTGAAACCCAGAGGTCCAGGCTAATACGTGTGTTCAATTCCACCCGGGGAAGTTTGAGAATTTGTGAATTCAGTTTCAAATTGAAAAGCTGGCATGAGGAAAAAGTGACCCTAAAGCTGTCAGATTGTCGTTAAAAACCCCAATGGTTCACGGACGCCCTTCAGGTAAAGAAACCCGCCATCCTTAACCAGTCTGGCCTACATGTGACTCCAGTCCCACACCAACATGGTAGACTTTAATGTTCCTCTGTAGTGGCCTCAGCAAGCCCCTTAGTTGTATCAAAGGCATCTTCTCAGGGCAACTAGAGATGGTCAATCAATGTCAGCCTTTGCCAAACACAAATTAACCAGACCAGGACAAATAGCTGTTCGTTATAAGCTGACCAATTACAGTGATCGATTAAAGTTTGGCTTTATAATTGTTCTTCTGCAATTTGAACTTTTAGATAATAACCTTAAAATATGTGTGGTGGTATTAAATTGTGTCTCTCTTGGACATATCAGAGGATCCTAGACATTTACAGCACAGAAGGAGGCCATTTCGGCCCATCGTGTCTGCACCGATCGACAAAGAGCTATCCCATCTAATCTCACTTTCCAGCTCTTGGTCCATAGCCCTGTAGGTTATGGCACTTCAAGTGCATATCCAAGTACTTTTTAAATGTTGCGAGGGTTTCTGTATCTACCACCCTTTTAGACAATGAGTTACAGATCCCCACCACCCTCTGAGTGAAGAAATTCCCCTCAAATCCCCTCTAAACCGCCAACCAATTTTACACCCCCTGGTTGTTGACCTCTCTGCTAAGGGAAATAGGTCCTTCCTGTCCACCCTATCTAGGCCCCTCATAATTTTATACATCTCAATCAGGCTCCTCTGTTCCAAAGAAAACAACCTCAACCTATCCAATCTTTCTTCACAGCTAAAATTCTCCAGTCCAGGCAACATCATTGTAAATCTGCCCCGGTATCTCTCTAAAGCAATTACATCTTTCCTGTAATGTGGTGACCAGAACTACATGCACTACTCTAGCTGTGGCCTAACTAGCGTTTTATACAGTTCAAGGATTCTATGTATTCTATGCCTCGGCTAATAAAAGCAAGTATTCCGTATCCTTCTTAACCACCTTATCTACCTGTCCTGCTATCTTCAGGGATCTGCTGACATGGTCCTTTTGTCCCTCTGCACTTCTCAGTGTCCTACCTTGCCTTGTTAGCCCTCCCCGAATGCAATATATTTGATAAAGTGAGGATGAGTGACATATTTATATAATCATCAATGTCTGCCTTTGTTGATAAGAGTCTCCCGAGATATGGGAAATGGTCCACGTTGTCCAGGGCCGCGCTGTGGATCTTGATGATTGGAGGGCAGTGTTGTGCGGCGATGACAGGCCGGTGGAGGACCTTTGTCTTACAGATGTTAAGCGTAAGGCCCATGATTTCATATGCCTCGGTGAATACATTGACTATATCCTGGAGTTCAGCCTCTGAGGTATGGCGAGAAAGCAGGAATGGGGTACTGAAGTTGAATGTTCAGCCATGAACTCATTGAATGGCGGTGCAGGCTAGAAGGGCCGAATGGCCTACTCCTGCACCTATTTTCTATGTTTCTATGTTTCTATGTTTCTATGAATGTGCACAGACGCAGGCGTCATCCGCATATTCAGCATCGCCAGGCTAACATCCCCACTATTGAAGCACTGACCACACTCGATCGGCTTCGCTGGGCAGGCCACATAGTTCGCATACGAGACTCCCTAAGCAAATGCTTTATGCAGAGCTCCTTCATGGTAAATGAGCCAAAGGAGGACAGCGGAAACGTTGTAAGGACACCCTCAAAGCCTCCCTGGTAAAGTGTGACATCACCACTGACACCTGGGAGACCCTGGCCGAAGACCGCCCTAGGTGGAGAAAGTACATCCGGGAGGGCGTTGAGCTCTTCGAGTCTCAACGCAAAGAGCGTGAAGAGGTCAGGCGAAGGCAGCGGAAGGAGCGCGCAGCAAACCAGCCCCACCCACCCCTTCCCCCGACAAATGTCTGTCCCACCTGTGACAGGGTCTGTGGCTCTCGTATCGGACTGTTCAGCCACCAGAGAACTCACTTTGGGTGTGGAAGCAAGTCTTCCTCGATTCCGAGGGACTGCCTATGATGATGATGATTATATAACATAGCAGTTTTTGTTTAATAAAAAGACCAGTCTTAGGTGCGGAGGCACGAGTTGCTCCACTTCAAGCCCATTCCCCAGCTCTTTTACTGTTCCCTTTAATATCATGAAATCATAGGGCTAGAATTTCCCCAAAGCCCACCAGCGCCCGATTGCCACCCAAAAAGCCGCGAAGGCTGGGAAGATTATCGACGGCGAACATTTTTTAAAATCCGGCCAGCAAAAGAAAACATGGGCCTTGCAGCCCCAGTCTAGGCGAAAAAGTGCAATTTCGGCTAGATTGGGCGGTGCCTATATAAAATGGGCGAAAAATTAAAAAAATCTATAAAAATTTACCCCGAGGCTGCGGGTTGGGCCGAACACCAAAAAAAGACTAAAAATAATTTTTTTAAAAACCTAACTTAAAAAATCCATCAAAACATTCCGAACACACTTTAAAATGAAATCACCCCAACAGATTTTGAAAGTAAATAGTAAGAAACCAATCACTTACCTTTTTCTTGTAGACCTACTTACTGACCGCCCAGCTCCGCTGATCCTCGTGGGCGGGTGCTTTTGATACTTACCCATGGGTCCCCGTTCAGCCAAATATCGCGCCAGTGCGACGCCAGTGGTCCGCTCCCCCAGTGGGACTTCGAAGCCTCCGGCGTGCCTCGGCTGGAGAATTTTTCGCCGACCCGGTAAACGGCCAATACCGCCGAGAAACCGGGCGGTGAAACAGTGCAAATTCCAGCCCATAGAATGGTCACAGCACGGAAGAAGGCCATTCGGCCCGTCAAGCCCGTGCCAACTCTCAGATAGTCCCACTCCCCCTCCCCTTTCCCCGTAGCTCGGCAATTGTTTTCTTTCAGATACTTATCCAACTCCCTTTTGAGAGATAAAATTGAATCTGCCTCCTCCACCCTTTCCGGCAGCGCATTCCAGATCTTAACCACTCGCTGCGTAAAAGGGTTTTCCTTACGTGGCCTTTGGTTATTTTGCCAGTCACCTTAAATCTGTGTCCTCTTATTCTTGACCCTTCTGCCAAAGGGAACAGTTTCTCTCTGCCCTGTCCAGACCACTCATGATTTTGAACACCTCGATCAAATCTCCTCTCAACCTTCTCTGCTCCAAGGAGAACGACCCCAGCTTCTCCAGTCTATCCACGTTACTGAAGTCCCTCATCCCTGGAATCATTCTCGTAAATCTTTTCTGCACCCTCTCTAAGGCCTTCACGTCCTTCTTTTTTCTTCAAGTATTATATCTTATCCCTCTTAAATGTCTAGTTGTATGTATTAAAAAAATGATATGAAAAAGAAAAACTTGCATGTATATACCGCCTTCCATGACCACCAGACGTCCCAAAGTGCTTTACAGCCAATTAAGTAGTTTTGAAGTGCAATCTCTCTTGTAATGTAGGAAACGCAGCAATCAATTTGCACACAGCAAGTTCCCATAAACAGCAATGTGATAATGACTGAATAATCTGTTGGTTGAAGGACAAGTATTGGCCAAGATACCTGCTCTACTTCAAACTCATGCCATGGTTTAACGTCTCATCCGAAAGACGGCACCTCGAACAGTGCAGCACTCCCTCAGTACTGGCACTGAAGTGACAGCCTAGGTTTTTGTGTTCAAGTTCCTGAAGTGGGACTTGAACTCAAAACCTTCTGACTTAGACGAGAGAACGCAACCCCCTTAGCCACAGCTGTCACCATGTAACATGTGCAATTCTTGACAACAAGCCTTACTTCCTGTTGCCATATATTTTGGTCTTATTTTCTGACTCCATTAACCATTGCAAATTGCTATGTCAACATTTCCCATTCAATTTTTCTATGTCAACTGTCACATTGTAGTGACAGACTCTGGTCACTAGGTTGCAGTGTGGAGTGAGTTTTCAAAATCTTTCAACTCTGGTGCCATCTTGTGTATATTACATTACATAAAACGACATAGAATTTACAGCACAAAAACAGGCCATTCGACTTAACTGGCTTATGCTAGCATGTAAACGCCACACGAGCCTCCTCCCACCCCTCTTCATCTCACCCTATTTTTCCTTTCTCCCTCATGTGCTTATTTAGCTTCCCCTTAAATGCATCTATGCTATTCGCCTCAAGTACTCCATGTGGCAGCGACTTCCATATTCTAGCCACTCTTCATGTTAAAAAGTTTCTCCTGAATTCCCTATTGGATTTATCAGTGACTATCTTATATTGATGGCCCCTCGTTTTGATCCCCCCTTCATAAATTTTAAAGAACTCCCTAAGCCCACCCCTCAGCCTTCTGTTTTCTAGATCAAAGTCTGTTCAGCCTTTCCTGGTAAATATAACCTCTCAGTTCTGGTATCGTCTTTGCCAGTCAATTATTCACCTTCCCCAGTGCCTCCATATATTTTTCTAATATGGAGACCAGAATTGTGCACAGTACTGTAATAAATATCTTTATATTTATCAACTGACCTGTGCAGTGTCAAGGGCAGTTTCCCAGTAGGGGAGAAAATGTTGCCTGCAATGATACCATATGAATTTTTAGCGCACTCCCGTCAAATTGCTTCCTCCACTATTTTGACAGAAATCTTAGCGCAATGGGTTAAGATGTTTATTAAAGAGTGGAGGGAGGAATTCAACACAAACACATTAAGTGTTCATAGGATAATATCGTTGACAGTAAATTCTATCTCGATATATCTTTGCTACTTAATAGTCATAACAATGGTGCATAATAAATCTTTGCTGTAGAAGAGCCTGTGTACAGGATAGCTATCTAGAGATTATCTATGGTAGAACTGTTGTCTACTGGGGCCAACATTTTAGACATCCCAATCTATTATTTTAACACACTTTGATTCCTAATAAAATCCCTTTGCACTTAAAATAATCTCTTACTCCTACATAATCAAATTGACATTTTGTGTGTGTGATTGGCTAATAAATCTTACGCCATGCACGCACCTAGTTTTTCCCAGCGTGTCAGTCTTCCCTCTAATGAGCCATCAATTCTGGTAGCCCTATTGTTAGCTGCAATGGAAAATCATTGCATGTATTAATAACAACGTTCCTATAAGCTGCCTGGTTCTCTGTCGGTCCTGCCATGCCTGCGACTGACTTTTTCAATGTAAACTTTCATGCACAAGTGGAAAGGGGCCACACACTCAAAAATAACTGAGAGGAAACATCACTTAACAACATAAGAAACAGAAGCAGGAGTAGGCCATTCGGCCCCTCGAGCCTGCTGCGCCGTTCAATAAGATCACGGCTGATCTTCGACCTCCACTCCACTTTCCCGCCCGATCCCCACATCCCTTGATTTCCCCAAGAGTCCAAAAATATGTCGATCTCAGCCTTGGATATACTCAACGACTAAGTGTCCACAACCCTTTGGCATAGAGAATTCTAAAGTTTCACAATCCTCTGAGTGCGGAAATGATTTACCGGATTTACCTCATAAGAACGTATTCAATGAATGGAAACAGGGTGGCGGCATGTTACCCGTGGCACAATCACGGGTAAAAGTTGGCCACCTCCGTTCCCACTTCAAGTCCGGCCTAGGCCCCTTGTTAATGTGTCCGTCGCACATTGGACCTCGGTTGCCATTCTGGGAGACAAGATTTCTAACCCGCGGGACAGCCAAGGAGAAAGAAAGTTAGAAAGAAAGACTTGTTTTTATATAGCGCCTTTCACGACTGCCGGACGTCTCAAAGCGCTTTACAGCCAATGAAGTACTTTTGAAGTGCAGTCGCTGTTGTAATGTAGGAGAAGAGGACCAAAAAAAAAACCCCCCAGTGCGTTTCAAATTTATTTTCGTGAGGCCATGAGAAGCAGGAGTGCTCCTGCGGGCTCGATAAGAAGGCCGTGAGCCGCGGCTGTCCTATACATCCTTCCCCGCTGCTATCGGCTTACCGCTACTCCCCACAGCCCGACCTTTCTGTTGGGTGGCAATGCTTCCGGGCCTAGCGGATTGATAGCGAGCCTGCCTGGGGCCAGCGAGCTACAGTGGGGCGCCGGTTGGGGCCTGCAGCCCACTGTTGGCATGGCAACGAGGCCCGGTGCTGAAAATGAACCAGGCCTCCCACCAGTACAGGAATATAGGAACAGGATTCGGTCATTCAGCTCCTCCAGCTTGTTCCACCATTCAATTAGATCCAGGCTGTTGTCCAATTGTTAAAATCGAACCCTGTCTATTTATAAAGGCCTTCTGATCTGCCTCAAAGGCCTCACTCTCTTTCACTTCTGAGTAAATCTTGCCATTTAGCTTGAGCGTTTTGGCATCAGCTGAAGAGCTGATAGGACAACCGGTGTTTAAGTGATCCGTACAGCAGTTACTTCTGAAAGAAAGTAATAAAAGAAAAAGAAAGACTTACATTTCAATAGTGTCTTTCATAACCACTGAATATCTCAAAGCGCGTTACAGCCAATTACATACTTTTTGACGTGTTGTCTCTGTTGTAATGTGGGAAACGCGGCAGCCGATTCGTGCACAGCAAGCTCCCACTGTGATAATGACCAGATAATTTGTTTTTTGTTATAAAAACATAAGAAATAGGAGCAGGAGTAGGCCATTTGGCTCCTCGAGTCTGCTCTGTCATTTAATAAGATCATGGCTGATCTGATCATGGGCTCAGCTCCACTTCCCTGCCGGCTCCCCATAACCCTTTTACTCCAATATCGCTCAAAAATCTGTCTATCTACGCCTTAAATATATTCAAAGACCTAGCCTCCACAGCTCTCTGGGGCAGAGAATTCCACGTGGCGGGAGTTTGAGAGGCAGAGCAGCGCTGTTGGAGAGGCCTACAGAAGGCCAGCGTTGAGTCGGGGAGGCAATGGGAGCTCGAGGAGGCCAGCTGGTGCAGCTGCAGCAGGGAGGAAAAAAAAGAAGTAAAAATAAATCGAAAGGTGAAGTCACAGCCAAGGGGGTAAGTGAATGGCTGGTGGTTGGTAAGTAGTTTTTCTTTTTCTTTTCTTTATCAGTAAGTAACCTTCAGCATTGTTTTTGCCAAATTAAGTTAATCTAGGGGTTAAGTCATGGCAGGAGAGCTCGGACATGTGTTATGCCCCTCCTGTACTATGTGGGAAGTTGGGCACGCTTCCAGTGTCCCTGACGACTACGTGTGCGGGAAGTGTATCCGCTTGCAGCTCCTGACGGACCGCATTGCGGCACTGGAGCTGCGGGTGGACTTACTCTGGAGCATCCACGATGCTGAGAATGACATGAATAGCACGTTTAGCGAGTTGGTCTTACCGCAGGTAAAGGGTACACAGCCAGATAGGGAATGAGGGAATAACAGGAAGAGCAGTGCAAAGAAGGTAGTGCAGGGGTCCCCTGCGGTCATCCCCCTGCAAAACAGATACACCGCTTTGGGTACTGTTGAGGGGGATGACTCATCAGGGGAGAGCAGCAGCAGCCAAGTTCATGGCACAATGGATGGCTCTGCTGCACAGGAAGGCAGAAAAAAGAGTGGGAGTGCTATAGTGATAGGGGATGGGATTGTAAGGGGAATAGATAGACGTTTCTGAGGCCGCAACCGAGACTCCAGGATGGTATGTTGCCTCCCTGGTGCAAGGGTCAAGGATGTCTTGGAGCGGGTGCAGGACATTCTGAAAAGGGAGGGAGAACAGCCAGTTGTCGTGGTGCATATAGGTACAAATGATAGTAGTAGTGATATTGTGACTGGCGCCTGCTCTCGACAATTTCTTTCATGGTGGGTGTATAAGGGATAATCGGGTTTTGAGCGTCCTTTTCATTAGTAGCTCTGCGGGTGGAACCCCTATGAGCGAGTGTGGTCGGGATCTATAGGCCAACAGGAGGCGTGATAAGCGGGTTTGTAGGGAACCCCCTTGGAATCTGAGCATCCCCTGTTTGATTATCTGCACTACTCGTTCTGCCTGGCCGTTTGAGGCCGGCTTGAACGGTGCCGTTCTAACATGGTTAATTCCATTGCCTGCCATGAAGTCCTGGAATTCAGTGATTGTGAAGCACGGGCCATTGTCGCTGACCAAGATGTCCGGTAGACCGTGGGCGGCGAACATTGCCCGTAGACTTTCTATCGTGGCAGAGGATGTGCTTGAATTTAAAATGTCACACTCGATCTATTTGGAGTAGGCGTCTACTACAACCAAAAACATTTTCCCCATGAAAGGACCTGCGTAGTCCACATGGATGTGTGACCAAGGCTTGGCGGGCCATGGCCAGGGGCTAAGGGGGGCTTACCTGGGCGCATGGCCCAGCTGGGCACACGTGTTGCACCTGCGAACACAAAGTTCCAGATCTGCGTCTATCCCTGGCCACCAAACGTGTGACCTAGCAATTGCCTTCATCGTGACAATGCCCGGGTGCCCATTGTGGAGTTCTCTGATGAACACCTCTCTGCCCATCTGGGGCATGACTACGCGGTTTCGGTACAGTAGGCAATCGGCCTGAATCGAGAGTTCATCCTTGCGCCTGTGAAATGGTTTAAATTTCTCAGGGCATGCCCTGTACGTGGCTGCCCAGTTCCCATTCAGGACACATTTCTTGACTAGTGACAATAGCGGGTCTCTATTTGTCCAGACTTTAATCTGACGGGCTGTCACGGGTGAGCCTTCGCTTCCGAAAGCTTTAACAGCCATGACCATCTCAGCAACATGCTCGGTAGCCCCCTCAGTGATGGCTAGTGGGAGCCTGCTGAGTGCATCGGCGCAGTTTTCGGTGCTCGGTCTGTGCCGAATTGTGTAGTCATAGGCAGCTAACGTGAGTGCCCACCTCTGTACGCGGGCCGATGCGTTTGCATTTATGGCCTTGTTGTCGGCCAAAAGGGACGTTAGGGGTTTGTGATCTGTCTCCAGCTCAAATTTTCTGCCAAACAGGTACTGGTGCATTTTCTTTACCGCATATATACATGTGAGCGCCTCCTTTCCTACCATCCCGTAGCCCCTTTCTGCCTGGGACAGACTCCTGGAGGCATAAGCTACCGGCTGTAACTGACCTTTGGCATTGACATGCTGCAATACACACCCGACACCATAGGACGACGCATCGCACGTTAACACAAGTTTCTTACATGGGTCATATAGCGTTAACAGATTGTTGGAACATAACAAATTGCGTGCTCTATTAAAAGCCCTTTCCTGGCTGTCCCCCCAGACCCATTCGCGACCTTTGTGTAAGAGCACGTGTAGCGGCTCTAGCAGCGTGCTCAATTTGGGAAGAAAGTTACCAAAATAGTTCAGGAGCCCCAGGAACGAATGCAGCTCCGTCGTGTTACGGGGTCTGGGTGCTCTCTGGATCGCTTCCGTCTTGGATGCAGTCGGGCTGATCCTGTCTGCTGCTACCCTCATCCCCAGGAATTCTACCTCTGGAGCTAGGAAGACGCACTTCGCCTTTTTCAGTCGCAGCCCTACCCGGTCCAGTCTGGGTAGCACCTCCTCCAGGTTGTGGAGGTGTTCTTCAGTATCGTAACCCGTAATGAGGATGTCGTCCTGAAAAAACACCGTCCCTGGAATCGACTTGAGGAGGCTTTCCATATTTCGTTGGAAGATCGCGGCGGCCGAGCGAATCCCGAACGGACATCTGTTGTACTCAAACAACCCCTTGTGTGTCGTGATGGTGGTCAGCTTCTTCGACTCACTCGCCAGCTCCTGGGTCATGTAAGCTGAGGTCAGGTCCAAATTTGAAAAAAGTTTGCCACCGGATAGCATCGCAAAGAGGTCCTCCGCTCTCGGTAGCGGGTACTGGTCTTGGAGTGACACCCGATTGATGGTGGCCTTGTAATCGCCACATATCCTGACCGACCCATCCGCCTTGAGCACCGGCACAATCGGGCTCGCCCAGTCACTGAATTTGACTGGCAAGATAATGCCTTCCCTCAACAGGCGGTCCAATTCGCCTTCTATCTTTTCCCGCATCACGTACGGCACCGCTCTGGCCTTGTGGTGTACTGGTCTGGCATCCGGGTTTATGTGAATCACTCCCTTGGTCCCATGAAAGTGCCAATGCCGGGTTGAAATAATGAGTCAAATTTGTCCAGGACCTGTGAGCATGATACTCGCTCCACAGAGGAAATTGCATTGACATCGCCCCATTTCCAGTTCATGACAGCAAGCCAACTCCTCCCCAGTAGTGTGGGACCATCCCCTGGTCCAATCCAGAGTGACAACCTGTTCTCAGAATCTTTGTGGGTCACAACTACCGTGGCGCTGCCAAGCACCGGAATGATCTGCTTTGTGTAAGTCCGTAGCTGTGCGTCAATTGGCGATAATTTTGGCCTCCTGGCCTTGGATGCCCACAACGTTTCGAACTGTTTGATACCCATCAGGGACTGGCTGGCACCTGTGTCTAACTCCATTGATACTGGGATACCATTGAGGAGCACTTTCATCATTATCGGTAGCGTCCTGGTGTATGAACTGTATACGTGCTCCACATGAACTTGCTGAACTTCAGCTTCCAGCGATTTCCCCCAGTGTCCATTTCTGCAATTTCTGCAGGTATTTTGCTCATCTCTGCAAACTCCGGCTGAATGTATGCTTCCACACCTCCAGCATGTGTTGCAGTTTGAAACAAAAGGTCCCTTGCCAGTCGATCGTCCCTGACTGCCCCTGTTATAGTCCTTGAGTGCACCATTAACAGGTGTTGATGGCCCCATTACTGGCCGCATTGTCCCTTGCAATGGCGTGAATCGCTGTTCAGCTTGCCATTGTCTCTGTCGAACTCCCCCTCTGGGTTCGACTACATGTTGGGGCATGCCTGCCTACCCTTGTCTGCCTGGAGAACTGTGTGCTGCGTTAACAATGTTGAATCTCTGTCCCAACCATTCCTTAACACAGTACCTCTCGTCTGTTCTGCTAGTGGCCATGCTCGCGTGGTTTAAATCCCAGTTTCTTGTCGCCATTGATACGTCCTTACTACACAGTATAAATGCACACGAGGCCCATGCTTGAGAGAAGGTCAGTGTGTGACCTGTCCTTTATTCCTTAGCACTCAAGTGATGAGGGTGGGTGGAGCTTCCCCTTTTATACCTGACGGTCCAGGTTAGGAGTGTCTCCCACCTAGTGGTCAGTGTTCTCACGGTGTACAACTTAGGTCAGTTTATACATGGGTTACAATGCTGGTTGAATACATGACAGATTCGGTAACCAACTGGTAGCAATGCAGTGGAGGAGGATTTCCTGGAGTATATTCGGGATGGTTTTCTCAACCAATATGTCGAGGAACCAACTAGAGAGCTGTCCATCCTAGACTGGGTGTGTGTAATGAGAAGGGACTAATTGGCAATGTTGTTGTGCGAGGCCCCTTGGGGAAGAGTGACCATAATATGGTCGAATTCTTTATTAAGATTGGAGAGTGTCACAGTTAATTCAGAAACTAGGGTCCTGAACTTCAGGAAAGGTAACTTCGATGGTATGAGGTGTGTATTGGCTAGAATAGACTGGCAAATGATACTTAAATGATTGACGGTGGATAGGCAATGGCAAACATTTCAAGATCACATAGATGAACTTCAACAATTGTACATCCCTGTCTGGAGTAAAAATAAAACGAGGAAAGTGGCTCAACCATGGCTAACAAGGGAAATTAAGGATAATGTTAAATCCAAGGAAGAGGCGTATAAATTGGCCAGAAAAAGCAGCAAACCTAAGGACTAGGAGAAATTTAGAATTCAGCCAAGGAGGACTAAGGGTTTAATTAGGAGGGGGAAAATAGAGTACGAGAGGAAGCTTGACAGGAACATAAAAACTGACTGCAAAAGCTTCTATAGATATGTGAAGAGAAAAAGATTAGTGAAGACAAGCCTCGGTCCCTTGCAGTCGGATTCAGGTGAATTTATAATAGGGAACAAAGAAATGGCAGACGAATTGAACAAATACTTTGGTTCTGTCTTCACGAAGAAGACACAAATAACCTTCCTGATGTATTAGGGGACCGAGGGTTTAGTGAGACGGAGGAACTGAAGGATATCCGTAATAGGCGGGAAAATGTGTTAGGGGAATTGATGGGATTGATGGCCAATAAATCCCCGGGCCTGATAGTCTACATCCCAGAGTACTTAAGGAAGTGGCCCTAGAAATAGTGGATGCAATGGTGATCATTTTCCAACAGTCTATCGACTCTGGATCAGTCCCTATGGACTGGAGGGTAGCTAATGTAACACCACTTTTTAAAAAGGAGGGAGAGAGAAAACAGGTCATTATAGATCGGTTAGCCTGACATCAGTAGTGGGGAAAATGTTGGAATCAATCATTAAGGATGAAATAGCAGCGCATTTGGAAAACAGTGACAGGATTGGTTCAAGTCAGCATGGATTTATGAAAGGAAAATCATGCTTGATGAATCTTCTGGAATTTTTTGAGGATGTAACTAGCAGAGTGGACAAGGGAGAACCAGTGGATGTGGTGTATTTGGACTTTCAAAAGGCTTTTGACAAGGTCCCACACAAGAGATTAGTGTGCAAAATCAAAGCACATGGTATTGGGGGTAATGCACTGACGTGGATAGAGAACTGGTTGTCAGACAGGAAGCAGAGAGTCGGGATAAATGGGTCCTTTTCAGAATGGCAGGCAGTGACTAGTGGGGTGCCGCAGGACTTAGTGCTGAGACCCCAGCTCTTTACAATAAACATTAATGATTTGGATGAAGGAATTGAGTTTAATATCTCCAAGTTTGCAGATGACACAAAACTGGATGACGGTGTGAGCCATGAGGAGGATGCTAAGAGGCTGCAGGGTGACTTGGACAGGTTAGGTGAGTAGGCAAATGCATGGCAGATGCAGTATAATGTGGATAATTGTGAGGTTATCCACTTTGGGAGCAAAAACACGAAGGCAGAATATTATCTGAATGGCGGCAGATTAGGAAAAGTGGAGGTGCAACGAGACCTGGTTCATCAGTCATTGAAAGTTGGCATACAGATACAGCAGGCAGTGAAGAAGGCAAATGGTATGTTGGCCTTCATAGCTAGGGGATTTGAGTATAGGAGCAGGGAGTCTTACTATTGTTGTACAGGGCCTTGGTGAGACTTCACCTGGAATATTGTGTTCAGTTTTGGTCTCCTAATCTGAGGAAGGACGTTCTTGCTATCGAGGGAGTGCAGCGAAGATTTCAGGGATGGCTGGACTGACATATGAGGAGAGACTGGATCAACTAGGCCTTTATACACTGGAGTTTAGAAGGATGAGAGGGGATCGCATAGAAACATATAAAATTCTGTCGGGACTGGACAGGTTAGATGCGGGAAGAATGTTCCAGATTTTGGGAAAGTCCAGAACCAGTGGACACAGTCTTAGGATAAGGGGCAGGCCATTTAGGACTAAGATGAGGAGAAACTTCTTCACTCAGAGAGTTGTTAACCTGTGGAATTCCCTGCCGCAGAGAGTTGTTGATGCCAGTTCATTGGATATATTCAAGAGAGAGTTCGATATGGCCCTTCCGGCTAAAGGGATCAAGGTGTATGGAGAGAAAGCAGGAAAGGGGTACTGAGGGAATGATCAGCCATGATCTTATTGAATGGTGGTGCCGGCTCGAAGGGCCAAATGGCCTATTCCTGCACCTATTTTCTATGTTTCTATGTTTCTATGTTTCTAGATTTACAACCCTTTGAGAGAATAAACTCCTCCTTATCTCAGTTTTAAATGGGCAGCCCCTTATTATGAAACCATGTCCCCTAGTTTTAGTTTCCCCAATGAGTGGAAATATCCTCTCTGCATCCACCTTGTCGAGCCCCCTCATTATCTTCTGTATTTCAATAAGATCACCTCTCATTCTTCTGAACTCCAATTGGTATAGGCCCAACCTACCTTCGTAAGTGAAACTTCTCTGAACAGCCTCCAATGCAAGTATATCCTTCCTTAAATACAGAGACCAAAACTGTATGTTGATTGAGGGCTAAATATTACCCAGGATACCAGAGATAACTACCGTGCTCTTCTTCTAAATAGTGCCATGGGATCTTTAATGTCCACCTGAGAGAGCCTCTGATTAATGCCTCATCTGAAAGACGGCAACTTCGACAGTGCAGCACTCCCTCAACACTGCACTGGAAGTGTCAGCCTAGATCAGTGTGCTCAAGGCCCTGGAATGGGATTTGAACCCACAACCTTCTGACAGAGGCAAGAGGGCTACTCACTGAGCCACAGCTGACAATGCTTCAGGATAGCCTTCACCAAACCTGTCAATCCTTTTCGGGAAAGGACAGGGAAAACACACAGCCTTAACCCATTCCCTCACCCTTCCTGCTCTTCACTTATCCTCCCTTTAGCCAGATATTTGAAAATGATTTGAGGACGAAGGTTTTCTCTGCCATTGTTTGCGTCAGTCATAAGCGGGTATGGTAGGGTAGTGGTGATGTTACTGGATTAGTTCTTGGATGGGCACTTAAAGTGCCATAACCTGCAGGGTTACGGGCCTAGAACTGGTAATCGGGATTAGACTAGATAACCTCTTGTTGGCTGGCGCAGGTACAATGGTAAGTACTGCAGGGAATCGAATATGACCAGAGAATGGGCGTTCCAAACACAGTATGACAGTTTGAAAATCTCTATTCCGTTTAAGAAAAAATCTGGAAATTAAAAGCTGGTTTCAGTGACTGTGAATCTTGCTGTAAAATCCCCACTAGTCGACTAATGTTCTTCCTGAAAAGAAATCTGCTACCCTATTCTGGTCTGGTCAATATCTGACTCCAGTACCATGCCAATGACTCTTAACTGTCCTCTTCTTCTTTCGTATGGTGGTAGCAAAGCAAATCAAATGCCAATATCTATTTCCATTGGTGGAGGGGTCAATTACGAGGGGGCATAGTTTTAAGATGGTTGGTGGAAGGTTCAGCGGGGATTTGAGGGGAGGCTTCTTCATGCAGAGGGTTGTGGGGGTCGGGAGCGCACTGCCTGGATGGGTGGTGGATGCAGAAACCCTCACCGCATTTAAAAGGTGCTTGGATGGGCACTTAAAGTGCCGTAACCTGCAGGGTTACGGACCTAGCGCTGGTAATTGGGATTAGACTAGATAACTTCTTGTTGGCGGATACAATGGTAAGCACTGCAGGGAATCGAATATGGCCAGGGTGATCTCCTGGACTAGTTTCGATCGCCTGGATGGGTTGGAGAGTAATTTTTCCCAGATTGTTTTTTTCCCCAATTGGCCTGAGTTTTTATCTGATTTTTGCATCTCCCAGGAGATCACATGGCTCCGGTTGGGGTAGAGTGTAGAATGTTTCAGCATAAGGGGTGTCGCAGTTGTGTGAAGTGGACTGGTTGGACTCTTTGCCTTTCCGTTATTGTTGATAGGTTTATATGTAACCTTCAGGGCTGCTGACCGAGGGCCGTGCGGCTCTTTGTCGGCCGGTGCGGTCACGATGGGCCGAAATGGCCTCCTTCTGTGCTGTGGATTTCTATGTTTCTATCTCAGTCAGATATCCAGGCCAAAGCTCCCGGTGTAACTGCGTGGATATCGTGTAGGCTGCCTGCAAATTCCCTCTGAGGGCAGTGCTCATTGATGTGCTCCAGGGTCTGATTAGGAGCTCCACAGTCGCATGATGGGGATGCTTTAATCTTTCACCTGTGGAGAAGTTGGCAGCATCTACCATGACCAGTTCTGAGGCGGTTGATTGTTATTCACTGTTTGCGAGGAAGGTTTGATCCTTCAGGTTATACTGTGGGATGCTCTGTAAGGAATCCTTTCCTTTTGTCGCAGTTCTTTCAAGCATTTCGCCATTGGTCCTCAAGGCTGAGGGGAGATCGTTGAAGGGCTTAGGCGATGGTCCTCTGAAACGGAACGGCTAGCCCCTTCAGTTACTACCATCCTCTCAGGTCAACTAGTGATGGACCCTCGCCTTGCCAGAGATGCGCACATCCTGAGAATGCTGGGATAGAACATCATCTGTTACAGTGTGACCTCATGACCTCACGGCGTCTGGCCAAAGGATTGCCTCTGTGCTGTTCCCCGACGTTTATCTCGCTAACTCAGCTTGTACCCAGTGCTCAATCTTCGCTCTGGAGCAGACTGCGGGCTGCAAGTGGAAATTCCCCGTTTGGCAACCGATCAGGAATTCATGCCCACGGCACCAAATCCGATCACGCAGCCAAGCAGCAGCCGTGGCTAAGTGGGTAGTGCTCTCACCTCTGAGTCAGAAGGATGTGGGTTCAAGTTCCACTCCAGGGACTTGAGCACAAAAATAAAGCTTGCAGTGCAGTGCTGAGGGAGGTGCTGTCTTTTGGCATGACACATTAAACTAGGGCCCTGTCTGCTCTCTCAGGTGGATGCAAAAAATCCCACGGCACTATTTCGAAGAAGAGCAGGGGAGTTAGCCACCGTGTCAACCAAATGATGATCTGGTCATTATCGCATTGCTATTTGTGAGAGCTTGCTGTGCGTAAATTGGCTGCTGCATTTCCTACATAATTAAGGTGACTACACTCCAAAGTGCTTTGGGATTTTGGCTATATAAATGCCAGTCTTTCTTTTCCAGCGGATTTCTGGTTCTTTGTTTTTCTTTTAGCAGTCTTGTTGAACTGGTCTTCATTGTGCAGGGTGTTATTATTGTCTCATGCAGGACAGCTTTGCTTTCTCCCCATTTATGGATGAAAGCCTCCAGTTCTCGCCTGCCAGTTCCAGCAATGCAATGCTATGGTGGCTTCCATTTTTCAGCGACAATGCAATGTAAACCTGCAGCCTGTTAATTCCCCAGCACAAGTGGAGCGGTTTAAGTGCCCACCTAATCCATTGAAGTCACACTCAGTCGTCTTAACACTCCGACCGTTCCACTGGACGGCCGGCTGCACAGACAGACGTTTCCGCAGTTTACCCACGCACTCAAAACAACACAAACTGAGCAGGCAGGCAAGAGTTGTCTCGGAAAACATGAGTGACCTCTGGTTAACCCCGAACAGCACACGGGCGGCAATTTCAGGATTTATAATAAGCAGTTGAAGCAAAAGGATAAGCCTAATGGAGGAGAAGGTGGATGAAAATTGAAACAAGGGCAAGCTTCTCATTTGAAATGTAAGACAAGCTGAAAAGCACAGTGCAGTGAAAGTGAACTCGTTAAAAGAAGATGACTGTGGTGATGGGTTCATTATTGTCACTCTTAGCTGAAAAGATTACTGTAATATTTAGAATGTAGAAGGCTGCTTAGACAATTGCCAGCTGAAGACTTGAGAAGAATCCAAGGGTAGGATTTAACCTTCACTGAACATACAAAGGAACTTAACCTTTACTTGGGCTGAGAAAATCCACGTGGCAATGCTGGAGTCCATTATTAAAGAAGCACTACCAGGACATTTGGAAAAACATAATTCAGTCAGGCAGAATCAGAATGGATTTATGAAGGGGAAGTCATGTTTGACAAATTTGCTGGAGTGCTTTGAGGATGTAATGAACAGGGTGGATAAAGGGAACCAGTGGATGTGGTGTACTTGGACTTCCAGAAGGCATTTGACAAGGTGCCACATAAAAGGTTACTGCACAAGATAAAAGTTCACAGGGTTGGGGGTAATATATTAGCATGGATAGAGGATTGGCTAATTAACAGAAAACAGAGAGTCGGGATAAATGGCTCATTCTCGGGTTGGCAATCAGTAATAGTGGGGTGCCGCAGGGATCAGTGCTGGGACCCCAACTATTTACAATCTATATTAATGACTTGGAAGAAGGGACCGAGTGTAACATAGCCAATTTTGCTGACAATACAAAGATGGGAAGAAAAGCAATGTGTGAGGAGGACACAGAAATCTACAAAAGTACATAGTCAGGCTAAGTGAGTGGGCAAAAATTGGCAGATGGAGTATAATTTTGGAAAGTGTGCGGTTATGCACTTTGGCAGAAAAAAATCAAAGAGCAAGTTATTATTTAAATGGAGAAAAATTGCAAAGTGCTGCAGTGCAGCAGGACCTGGTGATACTTGTGCATGAAACACAAAAGGTTAGTATGCAGGTACAGCAAGTGATCAGGAAGGCCAATGGATTCTTGGCATTTATTGCAAAGGGGATGGAGTATAAAAGCAGGGAAGTCTTGCTACAGTTATACAGGGTATTGGTGAGGCCACACCTGGAATACTGCGTGCAGTTTTGGTTTCCATATTTAAGAAAGGATATACTTGCTTTGGAGGCAATTCAGAGAAGATTCACTCGGTTGATTCCAGAGATGAGGGGATTGATGTATGAATAAAGATTGAATAGGTTGGGCCTCTACTCATTGGAATTCAGAAGAATGAGAGGTAATCTTATCGAAACGTATAAGATTATCAGGAGGTTTGACAAGATGGATGCAGAGAGGATGTTTCTACTGATAGGGGAGACTAGAACTAGAGGGCATAATCTTAGAATAAGGGGCCGCCCATTTAAAACTAAGATGAGGAGGAATTTCTTCTCTCAGAGGGTTGTAAATCTGTGGAATTCGCTGCCTCAGAGAGCTGGGGAAGCTGGGTCATTGAATAAATTTAAGACAGAGATAGACAGTTTCTTAACCGATACAGGAATAAGGGGTTACGGAGAGCGGGCAGGGAAGTGGACCTGAGTCCATGATCGGCTCAGCCATGATCATACTAAATGGCGGAGCAGGCTTGAGGGGCCGTATGGCCTACTCCTGCTCCTATTTCTTATGTTCTTATGTTCTTATTAAGCTTTTGTTGCACTCCAGAGGTGGGACATCGGCTTGCTACTTCCACCTTCGTAACATCGCCCAGCTCTGCCCCTGCCTCAGCTCATAACGCATGACTTATTCGTGCCTTGCTACCTCGAGACTTGCCCATTCCAATGTTCGCCTTGCAACCTCCGTAAATTTGACATCATCCTAAACTCTGGTGCCCCTTGACTCGCCGCGAGACCCGCTCACCTATCACCGCCTGTGCTCCCTGCCCCACCTTGGCTCCCAGTATTATAAGGCCTTGATTTTAAAATTCTGAACCTTATTTTAAAATCCCTCCATGGTCTCGCTCCTTCCCTTTCTCTGCAACTACCTCCAACCCCACAACCCCACCCACCCCTCGGCCAAGAGCTTTGCGCTCCTCCGATTCTGGCCCCTTACGCATCCCTGATTTCCTTCACTCCACCATTCGCTCTGGAGTTCCCTCCCTAAACCTCTCCAAGTCTCTACCTCTTGCTCTTCTTTCAAGACACTCCTTGAAATCTATTTCTTTACTCAAGCTTTGGTCAACTGTCCTAATATTTCTTTATGTGGCTCGGTATCAAATTTGTTTGATAGCGCTCCACTGACGCGGCTCGGGACGTTTTACTACATTAAAGGTGCTATATAAATGCAAGCTTTTGTTGCTGATTCTCTTCAGCATTAACCCTGCTGTAAGCACATTTAAATATTCATTGCATGTTATATAGTGCAACTCTTGTGTAACGCAGGAGTTGTTTGCTGGTGAGGCTTTGAAATTAGGAATGCTGCCTTTAAAAATCCAAGAAGCATTCAGGATTAGGCTGACAAGTGACAGGTATGTAATTGCCAAGTAATATCTGCCCTGAATAAACAAGAACCAACCATCTATTCAGGACCATTAAGAGCACCATGATCACTGACGTCCCTGACATCAACATCTTTGGATCTTACCACTGACCAGAAGCTCAATGATCCTCCCTCTGTCATAAAAGTTGGCATTGGTTGATGACTATTCTGCCTTGGATCAGTGGGTAGCATTCTTCCCTCTGAGTCTCGAAGGTTCTGCTTTCACGTCCCATTCCACGAAACATTGAGCGCATAATACAGTTTGACTGTTTCATTTTGAGACAGTTTAATTCTGGACACAGTACTCCATGAAGTACTCCAGCCACAGGGTGGTGTTTTTCTGATTGGACAGAAAAGAACAAAGAGAAAGCAAAAAAAAGAGGAAGCCAGCCAGCAAGCAGACGGTAAACAGCATCCATTTTAGCTCAGACTGTCTGTAACTTTTAGTGATTGTAAGCGAACCTCCTGCTGTATTAAAATTTCCCAGAAGTACAGTGATGTAAGTAACTTCTGCTCATCCAATTGTTCTGGAATGGTTGTATTTGTATGTGATGTACAGTAAGAGATAAGTAACTTCTCTTGATTGCTGCTTGTATTCGATTGTTCATATTGAGTTACAAGAATGTTAGATCTATTCTTTATTCTTTATCAACAGTTTTCATCCTACATTATTAAAGGATTTGGATTCTGAAGCTCTGATCTTTGGCCATATTTCTTGGTGTAGTGTTGAAGCTAGCTGGAGAATCAGAGCTACGCTCACGTTACTCTACGCTCCGACAGAAACCAGTACATTGACACTCCAGTGCTGTGCTGAGCGCGTGCCGTCTTTTGGATAGGATGTTAAACCGAGGCCCCATCTTCCCTCTCAGGTGGACATCAAAGATCCCATGGCGCTATTTCAAAGAAGAGCAGTGGTGTTCTCCCCTTCTTGGCCAATATTTATCCCTCAACCAACATTACGACAACAGATTTTCTGGTCATTTATCTCATTAGTGATTGAGAGCCCTTGCTCTATGAAAATTGGCTGCCTCGTTTCCTACATTGTAACAGTTAGCACTTCATTGGCTGTAAAGTGCTTTGGGACATTGTGATCGTGAAAGGCGCTATGCAAATGCAACTGGACAGGTTAGATGCAGGAAGAATGTTTCCGATGTTGGGGACATAGTCTAAGGATAAGGGGTAAGCCATTTAGGACCGAGATGAGGAGAAACTTCTTCACTCAGAGAGTTGTTAACCTGTGGAATTCTCTGCCGCAGAGAGTTGTTGATTACAGTTCATTGGATATATTATCAAGAGGGAGTTAGATATGGCCCTTATGGCTAAAAGGATCAAGGGGTATGGAGAGAAAGCAGGAAAGGGGTACTGAAGTCAATGATCAGCCATGATCTTATTGAATGGTGGTGCAGGCTCGAAGGGCCGGGTGGCCTACTGTTTTTATGTTTCTAAGTCTTTTTTTCTTTTTATTCTAAAGTTTGCCACTCCATTTATAACTCCACGATCATGCCGACGTACAGCAGGAGCTCGACAATATCCAAGCTTGGGCAGACGTGGTAGATAACATTCAAACCACATCAGTGCCAGGGATTTCCCATCTATAACATGAAGAGGCCCAACCATTTCCCCCTGATGTTCAATGGCACCACCATTGATCAACCCCCCCTCCCCACCATCAACACCCTGGGAATCGTCCTGCTGACCTGAAGCTTAACTGGACTGGTCATTTCAACACGGTGGATACAAGAGCAGGACAGAGACTGGATGCTCTTGTGATGAGTGGCTCACCTCCTGACCCCTCAAAGCCTCCCCACCATCGACAAAGCTCAACTCAAGAGTATTATGAAATGATCATCAAAGCAACATGCAAGAAAATTGGCACCACATCGCCGAATTTAAGCCTGCTGTGTCATTCAATAAGATCATGGCTGATCTGATCATAGACTCAGCTCCACTTCCCTGCCTGCTCCCGATAACCCTTTATTCCCTTATCGTTCAAAAATCTATCTATCTCCACCTTAAATATATTCAAAGAGCCAGCCTCCACAGCTCTCTATGGCAGAGAATTCCACAGATTTACAACCCTCTGAGAGAAGAAATTTCTCCTCATCTCAGTTTTAAATGGGCGGCCCCTTATTCTGAGACTATGTCCCCTAGTTTTAGTTTCCTCTATGTGGAAATATCCTCTCTGCATCAACCTTGTCGCGTCCACTCATTATCTTATACTTTTCGATAAGATCACCTCTCATTGTTCTGAACTCCAATGTGTATAGCCCAACCTACTCAACCTATCCTCATAAGTCAACCCCCTCATTTCCAGAATCAACCTAGTGAGCCTTCTCTGAACAGCCTCTAATGTAAGTCTATCCTTCCTTAAATACGGAGACCCAAATTGTACGCAGTACTCTAGGTATGGCCTCACCAATACCCTGTACAGTTGTAGCAGCCAAGGCCAACATTCCATTTGCCTTCCTGACTACTTGCTGTACCTGCATACTAACTCGTATCAGAAACGGTGACCATGAAACTACTGGATTGTTGGGAAAACCTAGTAGGCTGTCTAATGCCCTTTGGGGAAAGAAATCTGCCGCCCTTACCCGGTCTGGCCTATATGTAACTCCAGACCCACAACGATATGGTTGACTCTGAAATGTCCACTCAATTGTATTACACCGCGACAACAAAGTCAGCACTGTGGGAGCACCTTGACCACACGAACTGCAGCAGTTCAAGAAGGCAGCTCACCACCACCTTTTCATTGGCAATTATGGATGGGCAATAAATGCCGGCCTTGCCAGCGATGCCTACATCGCGCAAACAAATACATTTTTTTAAAAGTTCCAAAAAAAGTGTTCATTGCTTTCCATCCATCAGTTAACTTTTCTCCCCCTTATTTTTGCACTTAAGCAAGTGTTGTAGGGTATCATTTTCTCCATCGGCAGTATGGCCATCATCATTGGGTTTTCCAATGGGATTCTGCCATCTGCTCATTTTGGTGAGAGAAGAGGGGGACCAATCATGGGTCGCGATGCTGGAGCATCAAAGTTGTTATGTGTCCACAGTCGTTGGCTGTCAAGCGCTTTGAGACGTTCGGTGGTCGTGAAAGGCGCTATATAAATCCAAGTCTTTCTTGATTTCTTTCACTTGCATTTACAAATGGAATTGGACATATATTTCTCTGGCAGAGGATTAGTGTGTGGGTATGGGGTGTTGGTGGGGGTGCTCCTATTCCAGTCCTGAAGTCTAGAGATGGAAGATGACTGTGCATGGATTTTTTTTAACGTGTGGTGACCGTTGCACATCAGTCACCACACGGGTTTGACAGAGCTAGGCCTTTATCCAGTGGCAAGGGTTAACCAGGACAACTGGAGACCTTCTCTGCTGCACGGACCCAGTGCGCACACATATTGCAGTGCTGCCCTTGGGCCCTTGGCTCTTCTGGGCCCCGCACCCTCATTTGCCACACCTCCGCTACAATCACTCACCACTCCTCCACCACAAACATTCATCGTACCTCTGCCCCGACCTCTCACCGTTTCTCCGCCATGATCTCTCGCCGGTCCTCCGCTCACCCATCACCCCTGTGCTCGCTGACCTACATTGGCTCCAGGTTAAACAACACCTCGATTTCAAAATTCTCTTCCTTGTTTTCAAATCCCTCCATGGCCTCGCCCCTCCCTATCTCTATAAGCTCCTCAGGCCCCATAACCTTGCGAGATATCTGCGCTCCTCTAATTCTGGCCTCTTGAGCATCTCTGATTTTAAATTGGCGGCCGTGCCTTCAGCTGGCTAGGCCCTAAGCTCTGGAATACCCTCCCCAAACCTCTCCGCCTCTCTCCCCCTCTCTCCTCCTTTAAGAAGCTCCTTAAAACATATCTCTTTGACCAAGCTTTTGGTCACATGCCCTAATTTCTCCTTATGTGGCTTGGTGGCCGGTTTTGTTTTATGACACTCCTGTGAAGTGCTTTGGGACATTTTACTACGGTACAGGGGCTATATAAATACAAGTTGCTGTTGTTGTTCTACCCTCGCTTAATGTTTATACACATTAGCCCCTCCAGCAGAGGTTGTTGAAAAGCGAGGAACCCTAGCTGATTTTCCTTGCCTTAACCCAGGGAGCGGGAGGTCTATTGTTGTATCTTTATGCCTGCCTTGGTCGAGATAAGTTAAATAGCCCAGAGTTCAAACAGAAGACTTGCTCAGATTATACGGCCCAGATACCCGTGGGTTAAACTAACTGTTATATATGTAAATCTGTAAATACCATGTCGAACCACCTGACGGCTTATCCTCTGGAGTCCCACGGGAATCCCACAATCGCTTGGAAGCACCTGTATATAAGGAGGCTTCACAGGCTGGAGAGGCACTCTGAGATCTATAATAAAGGACTATGGTCACACCTTACTTTGAGCTTGCAGTATCTAGTCTGACTCTTTATTCAAGACATAACAACTGGCGACGAGATACAGATGATGAAGCCCACCGCAACAATGCAGAGAATTGTGGGCATCCTGGAGAAATTTTCGGAGGGAAATTATTGGGAAACTTTCATGCAGTGACTCGACCAATATTTTGTGGCCAACGAGCTGGAAGGAGAAGCGAACGCTGCCAAATGAAGGGCGATCCTCTTCACTGTTTGCGGGGCACCAACGTATGGCCTCCTAAAAAACCTGCTCACTCCAGCGAAACCCACAGACAAGTTGTACGATGAGTTGTGCACACTGGTCCGGGAGCTTCTAAGGAAACTCGAAGGAAAGCGTTCTGATGGCGGGGTATCGGTTCTACACGTACAAGAAGTCTGAAGGCCAGGAAGTGGCGAGCTATGTCGCTGAGCTAAGGCAACTTGCAGGACATTGTGAATTTGAAGGACACTTGGAGCACATGCTCAGGGACTTTTTTGTACTTGCCATTGGTCATGAAGTAATAATTCGCAAACTTTTGACGGTAGAGACCCCAACCTTGATTAAAGCCATAGCAATAGCCCAGGCGTTTATTGCCACCAGTGACAACACTAAACAAATTTCTCAGCACACTAGTGCTGCTGCAAGTACTGTGAACAAAGTAACGTTGTTTTCGAATCGAAATGTACATGGCAGGACTTACATGCATGCAGCTGCACATCCGCAGATGACTCAGAGTCCACCATCAAGGGTGGTGAATACAAGGCCATTAACACCTTGTTGGCACTGCGGGGGTGATCATCGTTTTCATTCATGGCGTTTCAAAGGATATGTTTGCAAGGGCTGTGGAACAATGGGACACCTCCAACACATGTGCAAGCGAGCTGCAAACCCTCCTAATCCTGCAAACCACCATGTTGCAGAGGAGGACAGATCCACGGTAGATCACGATGAACCAGAGCCTCAGACCGAGGAGGCAGAGGTATATGGGGTGCACACATTTACCACAAAGTATTCCCCGATAATGCTGACAGTTGAATTAAATGGACTCCCAGTGTCCATGGAGCTGGACACTGGCGCAAGCCAGTCCATAATGAGCAAAAACACTTTCGATAAATTGTGGTGCAGCAAGGCTTCAAGGCCAGTCCTGACTCCCATTCGTACAAAACTGAGAACGTATACAAAGGAACTGATTCCTGTAATTGGCAGTGCTACTATAAAGGTCTCCTACGATGGAGCAGTGCACGAGTTACCACTCTGGGTGGTACCGGGCGATGGCCCCACGCTGTTTGGCAGGAGCTGGCTGGGAAAGATACGCTGGAATTGGGATGACATCCGAGCGCTTTCATCCAGCGATGACACCTCATGTGCCTGGGTCCTAAGCAAGTTCCCCTTGCTGTTCGAACCAGGCATCGGGAAGTTCCAAGGAGCAAAAGTGCAGATCCATTTGATTCCGGGGACGCGACCCATCCATCACAAGGCGAGAGCGGTACCTTACATGATGAGAGAGAGGGTGGAGATTGAGCTGGACAGGCTGCAACAAGAGGGCATCATTTTGCCGATCTAATTTAATGAGTGGGTCAGTCCGATTGTTCCAGTCCTCAAGGGAGACGGCACCGTCAGAATCTGTGGTGATTACAAAGTAACTATCAATCGTTTCTCACTGCAGGATCAATACCCGCTACCAAAGGCAGACGACCTATTTGCAACGCTGGCGGGAGGTAAAACGTTCACGAAGCTGGACTTGACCTTGGCCTACATGACGCAGGAGCTGGAGGAATCATCGAAAGGCCTCACCTGCATCAACACGCACAAAGGTCTCTTCATTTACAACAGATGCCCGTTTGGGATTCGATCAGTCGCGGTGATATTCCAGAGGAACATGGAAAGTTTACTGAAGTCGGTCCCGCGCACCGTGGTCTTCCAGGACGACATCTTGGTTACAGGTCGGGACACCGTCGAGCACCTGCAGAACCTGGAGGAGGTTCTTAGTCGGCTTAATCGTGTGGGGCTCAGGCTAAAATGCTCGAAGTGCGTTTTCCTGGTGCCTGAAGTGGAGTTCCTGGGGAGAAGAATTGCGGCGGATGGCATCAGGCCCACCGATTCGAAGATGGAGGCAATCAAGAACACACTGAGACCACAGAATGTGATGGAGTTGCGGTCGTTTCTAGGACTCCTGAACTATTTTAGTAACTTCTTACTGGGTCTTAGCACATTGTTAGAACCCCTGCACTCTTTACTGCAGGGGGTAAAAACCAAGAAAATGCCTTTGAGAAAGCTAGGAAGCTGTTATGTTCAAACAAATTGCTTGTGTTGTACGATCCATGTAAATGTTTGGTACTAGCATGTGATGCGTCGTCGTACGGGGTTGGGTGTGTATTGCAACAAGCTAATGAATTTGGGAAATTGCAACTGGTTGCTTATGCATCCAGAAATCTGTCTAAGGCTGAGAGGGCCTACAGTATGATCGAAAAAGAAGCGTTAGCATGTGTTTATGGGGTAAAGAAAATGCATCAATATCTGTTCGGGCTCAAATTTGAATTGGAAACTGACCATAAGCCGCTTATATTCCTCTTTTCTGAAAGTAAGGGGACAAATACGAATGCATCGGCCCGCATCCAGAGATGGGCGCTCACGTTGTCCGCATACAACTACACCATCCACCATAGGCCAGGCACAGAAAACTGTGCCGATGCTCTAAGTAGGCTACCATTGCCCACCACCGGGGTGGAGATGGCACAGCCTGCAGATTTAGTTAGCGTAATGGAAGCATTCGAGAGTGAGCAATCACCTGTCAACGCCCGAAAGATTAGAACCTGGACGAGCCAGGACCCCTTACTGTCCTTAGTAAAAAAACTGTGTGCTCCACTAGATTTGGTCTAGTGTCCCATTAGAGATGCAGGAAGAAATAAAGCCGTACCAGCGGCGCAAAGATGAAATACCTATACAGGCAGATTGCCTCCTGTGGGGTAATCAGGTAGTTGTGCCAAAAAAGGGCAGTGACACCTTCATTAGTGATCGCCACAGCACACAAACAGGCATCGTAATGATGAAAGCGATAGCCAGATCCCACGTATGGTGGCCCGGTATCAATGCAGACTTAGAGTCCTGCATGCACAAATGTAATACATGTTCCCAGTTAAGCAATACACCCAGGGAGCTGTCACTAAGTTTATGGTCCTGGCCCTCCAAACCGTGGTCTAGGATCCATGTCAATTATGCAGACTCATTCTTGGGAAAAATGTTTTTAGTGGTTGTAGATGTGTACTCCAAATGGATTGAATGTGTGATAATGTCGGCAAGCACGTCCACTGCCACCATTGAAAGCCTACGAGCCATGTTTGCCACGCACGGCCTGCCTGATGTCCTTGTAAGTGACAATGGGCCGTGCTTTACCACTGCCGAATTCAAGGAGTTTATGACCCGCAATGGGATCAAACATGTCACGTCTGCCCTGTTTAAGCCAGCGTCCAATGGTCCGGCAGAGAGAGCAGTTCAAACAATCAAGCAGAGCTTGAAAAGGGTAACTGAAGGTTCACTGCAGACTTGCCTATCCCAAGTCCTGCTCAGTTACCACACAAGACCCCACTCGCTCACTGGGGTTCCTCCCACTGAACTGCTCATGAAAAGGGCACTAAGACAAGGCTCTCGTTAGTCCACCCTGAGCTACACGAACAGGTAGAGAGCAGGCGGCTTCAACAGATTACATATCATGATAGCGCAAATGTGTCACGCGAAATTGAAATAAATGATCCTGTATTTGTGTTGAACTATGGACAAGGTCCCAAGTGGCTTGCTGGCACTGTTTTGGTCAAACAGCGGAGTAGGGTGTTTGTGGTCAAACTCGCAAATGGACTCACCTGCAGGAAACACTTGGACCAAACCAAACTCAGATTTACAGACTATTCAGAACAATCCACATTAGACTACCTTTTTCGACCCTCCAACACACACACACACATAAGTGGCAACCGACCCAGCGGTTGACCACGAAGCAGAACCCATCACCAGCAGCCCAGCAAGACTCACCACCCCCAGCAGCCCAGCAAGGCCAGCTGCGCAGCAGCCCAACGAAGGCCCACCAAACGACTAACCAAAACCAGCATTTGCACCGAGACGATCAAACAGGAAAGGAAGGCCCCAGATCGACCCGCATTAAAATAGTTACACTATTGACTTTGGGGGGGCGGGGGTGGGGTGGGAGTGTTGTAATGTATGTAAACCTGTAAATACCATGTCTAACCACCAGAGGGCTTATCCCACAATTCCTTGGGAGCACCTGTATATAAGGAGGCCTCACAGGCTGGAGAGGCACTCTGAGATCTGTACTAAAGGACTACGCACACTTTACTTTGAGCTTGCAGTATCTAGTCTGACTCTTTATTCAAGACATAACACTAACAGTGAACAACTTTATACATAGCTGCAATTTATAAACCAGATTTCACAGTCGTTTAATTTTTCTTCTTAATCAATTTAGTATCACATAACTCCATGTATATTTTACTACTGCCAGTCACACTTGTTCTCTGTAGCGTTCTGCAATCTGCTATTTTTCTTCAAAACTCTACTAATGCTAGATAATATATTACTATGGGCTATGGCGATTGGAGGCTGTTGCTTCTCACTGACATTCTTTTCGAAGGTCAACATATTGGATGTTTTACAATCCTTGGATTGATTCCAAATCAATCTGCTGTTTGTTGTATTGCCTTTAGCGCAGTCAGAGCTCTGTATGAAAGTAATTATGATTCTAACAGTACAAGGTGTTGAAGGCCTTTCTGACCAGGTTCGGGTGGATGGGCCACCCATCTAAAATTGCTGCCCGGGCCGGGGGTGGCCCCATGTTCCCGATCCGTCGGGCACGTGCTGGCCCTTCACTTCCCGGCGACCCCCTTTTCTGCCCCGCGAGGGAAATTGCCCCACAGGAATGGAGCCACCGCCACTCGCTGCCCTCGATAGCCATGGGATTATTTTGGATTGCTTTCGCAAAAAGCTACCTTTATTACAGATCTCAGAGTGCCAGTCGTTCTTTGGAACAAGATTTCTGAGTAATTAGTCATCCTAGTCCAGGGGCACTGTGGCCAATTGTTGCTTCCAAGAGTGAGTTTACCTAGCTTAGCGCAGACAAGCTATCAGATCTGGAGCCCCCTGATCTCTATGGTTTGGTGTTACATAGTGTAGTGCAACTACCAACCAGGCCATTGGGAGGTTCTTTGCATATAAAAGCTTTTTCAAAATTCTGTCAAGAACAAGAAATTAATAGGTGCTGTTGATGTCAATATTAATACTTACATGCTTAACAAACCACACCTGCCTCTTTTCACTTCGGGAGAGAGCTTGGTGATGTGGAATCTTTGCCCGTGTCCTAACTCGCACCACGTCCCGTTCACCCATCACTCCATGTGCTCACTGACCTACATTGGCTCCCAGTGCAGCAATGCCTTGACTTCACAATTCTCATCCTTGTGTTCAAATCCCTCCACGGTCTCGCCCCTCTCTATCTCTGTAACCTTTTGCAACCCCACAACCCCCTAAGATACCTGCGCTCCTCCAATTTTTGCCACTTGAGCATCCCCGATTTTCATCACACTACCATTGCAGGCAGTGCATTCATCTGCCTGGGCCTTAAGCTCTGGAACTCCCTCCCTCAACCTCTCTGCCTCTCTACCTCTCCCTCCTCCTTTAAGTGGCTCCTTAAAACCGATTTGACTATGCGGATCCATTGGTTAGGATCACAATTTGCATGTCGTCGTGGAGCAAGTGGAGGATGGCGACAAACTTTTGGGGGCTGCCGAAACAGGGGAGGACGCTCCATAGACCCTCGCAGTTAACAGTGTCAAAGGCCTTTGTAAGGTTGAAGAAGGCCGTGGACAAGGGTTGGTATTGTTCCCTGCATTTCTCTTACAGTTGTCGCTCCATAAAGATCATGTCCGTTGTGCCCCGTAGTGCACGGAATCCGCACTGTGACTCTGGGCGGAGCTCTTCAGCCACAGGGAGAAGACGGTTGAGGAGGACTCTAGCGACAACTTTCCCAGTGACTGATTGCAGGGAAATTCCCCTGTAGTTGCCGCAGTCGGACTTGTCCCCTTTTTAAAATATTGTCACGATTACTACATCTCTGAGATCTCCCGGCATGCTCTCCTCATTTCAGATGATAGAGATGAGGTCATACATTCGTGGCAATAGTGCCTCTCCACCTTTCTTTAGTGCCTCAGTGGAGATTCCATCCACTACCGTTGCCTTGTTGTTCTTGAGCTGATGGATGGCATTTTCTACCTCGTGCAGGCCTGTGGTTTCACTGAGGTCGTGGCAGGTAGCCTGGCAGGATAGAGTCGAGGATACTCGAGTCAAAGGCAGAGTCTTGGTTAAGGATATCTTCGAATTGCTCCTTCCAGCGGGTGCTGACTGCCTCGGTGTCCTTGATGAGTGTCTCCCTGTTTTTGGCCAGCAGTGGGGTGGGGCCTTGGGTGCTTGGGCCATAGGTGAACTTGACTGCGGTGAAGAATTCTCGCACATCATGGCTGTCGGCCAGCTGCTGTATCTCCTGTGCTTTCTCCAACCACCACCTGTTCTTTAGGTCCCGGGTTTTTTGTTGGATCTCGGCCTTAAGCTGTTTGTAAAGCTGCTTTGCTGCTCCCAAGTTGGGTTGTTGTTTTAGGTACGCTTGCGATTTATTAGCTCTTGGATCTCCTGGTCATTCTTATCAAACCAGTCTTGGTGTTTCCTGGTTTAGTGACCGAGCGTCTCTTCGTAGGCACTGATTAGGGTGGCCTGGAGGGCAGATCAAGCGCTGTGGGCATTCTGCATCTCGGGATCATCAAGGGTCTCTTGGTTACATAGAAACATAGAAAATAGGTGCAGGAGTAGGCCATTCGGCCCTTCGAGCCTACACCGCCATTCAATAAGATCATGGCTGATCATTCCTTCAGTATATAGGGTATAGGACTCTCTTAGCTGGGTCTTTGAGTGCCCGGTGTTGATTTTTTTGTGGCACTGCTTCTGCTGCCGTCGCTACTTTGGGGCTATATTGATGTTGATGATGGAACGGATTAGGCGGTGGAACGGATTAGGCGGTGGTTCATCCAGCAGTAGTCAGCTCCTTGCGATCCCTGGCTCAAACGATGACATAGTCGAGCAGGTGCCAATGTTTGGAGCGAGGGCGTTGCCACGATGCCTTGTACTTGTCCCTCTGGCGGAACAAGGTGTCAGTGATGACAAGATCGTGTTCTAGGCATTTTGTCTCTTTGGGAGCAGTTGAAGCGAATAGTATCGATGCATTTAAGGGGAGGCTGGACAAACATATGAGGGAGAAGGGAATAGAGGGTTATGCTGATAGATTTAGATGAGGAAAGACAGGAGGAGGCTCAATTGGAGCATAAACACCGGCATGGACTGGTTGGGCCGAATGGCCTGTTTCTGTGCCGTATATCCAATTTAATCAGCCATGGTCTTATTGAATGCCTGAGCAGACTCAAAGGGAGGTGTGGCCTACTCCTGCGCCTAATTCTTATGTTCTTGTGTTAGAAATAGTGACATGGGATCTTTTACATCCACCTGAGATGGCAGTTGTGGCCTCGGTTCAACGCTTCATCCAAAAGACGGCACCTCTGACAGTGCAGCGCTCCCGCGGTACTATACTGAAGTGTCCACCTAGTTAACTGCTCAAGTCTCTGGAGTGGGACTTGAACCAGCGACTTTCTGACACGGAGGTGAGAGTGCTACCCACCGAGCCAAGGCTGACACCGGATGCATTGGCATGACTTTTCGTCATTGTCCATTATCTCCATCCTTTTCAAGTCGACCTTTCTACTGATCAACCACACCTGTACACCGACTGAAGATATCCCTCAATCCCTTCTCTCTCCAGATACACTCCTCTTGCCATTTGTTTGCAGAAGTCCAGTAGGCTTCGGGGGCTGGGGGGGGGGGGTTGCGGGGGAAGGTTCGAATGACTTCGTCCTAGTGAGATTTTAATGCCGACTGCACACGGCAGGGGTGACTGTATCCATCAGCGACTCTTCAACACTTCTAGAGATCCACTGATTATCAGTTAGACCAAAAGCATTCAAAGCGTAGAAAGAAAATAGGTCAAAGCTTCAGATGTCCCCCGGTACTTGACAATTTGCACCTGTGCATGTAATCGGTGCGAGAAGCAGATTTTAAAAGCAGTAAACCTGACAATATTAAATCTAATGTTAGCCCATTACATTTAAAGTGATGGATATGATAAGTGGTTTGTGTAAATGGGAATATTTGTAATCTTTATTGGTTGGACTGTTGTCTGATGTGCTCCATGTTGTATATTTAATTATCTTCCTTTACATTGCAAATAAATCACTTGCAATAGCTTGAGTGCACAATTTTATGACGGGAGATGGTGGTTTTATGATATTACTTTTGGAATTACGGTAATTACTGTCAACCGTGTGGCATATTCAAGCTGACTGTTGGTGATTAATGCGATCTGCGACATCGGGCTAGTCGCAAATTGTCTTGGGAAAGCCCAACAGAGACTCGGAGACCGAGATTCTCAACCAGGTAAAAGTTTTATTTGAAAGAAGAAGAAGTTGGGTGCAAATGTGATGCGATACCCTTCAGGCATCGGTGGCTATTCATTTATCACAGTGTGTACATTTTTTACATTCCCAGAACCTCTAACTGTGTACCTGACAGCAAAAAACAAATGAGCAAATTAGGTGGCTGCTGGCATCCCAGCACTGCAACCATACCAACAGGGACACTGTTTCAAGCATTTATTTATTCTGACAGAGAAATATGTCTCCTTTGCAAGGGCTTCATTTTCCGCTGTCTCGAGCAGGCAATTGTCCTTGATTCGACCTGTTATAGATACCTACCCCTCCACTTACCTGGCCGCTCCTGTGATCCTGATCTCTTCACTTCATCTTCCTCGCCCCCCCACTCCCCCACCAACCCCAGGCTCCTCCCATTTCCACTCTCACCTTTTCATCTTTTAGTCTCCCTGGCTCGTTTCAAGGTAAAGCTCGGTGGGGGGGGGGGACCAGTTTGGGGAGAGATTTTCCGAGCTCGTACCGTGGGACCCTCGGGCAGCATCCTGGGACAATTCGGGCGCTCCACCTCGGAGTCTCCCGTCTTCAACTGTAACGGGCTGGATTTTCGGTTGTCTAACGCCTCAGTTAGCGGCCAGAGGGGGCGTTAATGCGAGCGTTAGAGCTTAGCGACCGAGTGCGCAGTTTTTAGCGCCTCGACGATAAATTCATCGGTGCCGCAAACCATTAGCGCCGGGCTGCTGACGATCGCTCCGATCATGACGTATTCCTGCTGCAACGCGCACGCTTGCGCCCCAATCGGTAAACTCAGTGCGTGCGCCTCATTGAGCGCCCGCCAAGAACAACGTCTGGAAAAACAGTGGGTCCAGGCTCGCAGACTCGTTAACTGGTAGCTACTGAAACAGATGAGGAAGTGCTTCCCTGGGAGGTCACAGTCAGTGTAACGTTTACACACGGCACGGTGCGTGAGCCTCTGAGGTTCCAGCGGCAGACAGTCATAACCATGCAGGTCGAAAACAAGTGATTTTGAAAACTTTAATGGGCACATTACCAAGCCGCGCCTTTGAGACTTGGCTTTTCCCAAGGATCTGATTTGGAGTCCCGCCTGTGCGCAACGGGCCCGTAAAATAGACCGACCAAATTTTCGATATCCGACACCCCAGCTCTGGTGTGCAACGGCTGATTTAGCCCTGTCAGCTCTTCGCCAAATTCTGACGAATTTCTGGGCCGGGAGGCGCAAACCTTTTCAAGGCGCTAAAAGCACCGCTCCGCCTGGATTAAAGCCGCGACAGAGGCCCGGCCGAATTTCTCCCGCAGAGAATTGGAAAACCAAGGGGCAGCGCCTGTGGTTTCCCGGGTGGGTAAAGCAATCCCCCATCACGAGCTCCCAAAACCAGCAGTGCCATCTCACCTGTAGGCATTCGGTTCTAAATGCCGTGTTTGACGCCTTCAAAACGTACTTACCTCCCGGCCACCAACCCCTGCATTTTCTCGCCTGTTTCTCTCGTACGCTTTTGACCGCCATTTTTGAAGATTTTTCTCGCCTCTCCTTCCGAAGCCTTTTATGGCCTTGTTCAGATAGAGTCATGGGGGATCGAAATTCAGCGCTGCCCGTAACGGTTCGCACCTCCTGCTTCTGATGCGCTTTCACCGCCGCTGTGGACGAGGTGGCCTCCTGCGCGAAATTCAGCTCTTTGTCATTTTTATTCCCGGCGGACCGGAAGTCGGTCGTATTCTGGGCGGAAGTGTGGCAGTGAGCGCTCTCGAGGGGCAGAAGTGGAGGCGGGGCGGAGTCTCCGTCGCTGTCAGTCATCAGCCTGGCGCCGATGACGTCATGACACGCGTGCGTCACCACGTCCCTCCCCTTCACTTAAAGGGGAGGCCGCTGCGAGCTCTGCGATTGTTTTAGTTAGGACTTACTGGGCCACCAGGGAGGGTTTTGGCTGGGCCAAGAGGAGGGGTGCCAGGCTGCCTGTTGGCGGCTCGGCTGAACCCATGGGGGCATAATTGCCTGGCTGACCTGGAAGTCGACCGACAAAAAAATTAAAATGGCGGCCGCAGCAGTGCGCCCTCCCCGATGAATAACCGTCGCACAGCCATGTCGCACACACAGCGGACACAGTGCACTGACAGAAAAAGCTGTCGGGGGCACCGCGCGACGGCCCAAAGACTTTTCCAGGTGAATTTCGATGGAAGTGTGACAGATCAGCGGTGCGCAGTTTGACGATGCACTTAGGAGGGGTTGGCAGCAGCAGGGGATTGGGGACTGCCGGAAAATATCACCTCTTGTACTTTTTAAGTACAGAAAACTTTTTAAGTATGTCTCCGAGTCAGAAGGTTGTGGGTTCGAATCCCACTCCAGAGGCTTGAGCACAAAATCTAGGCTGGCTCTCCCAGCGCAGGACTGAGGGAGCGCTGCACAGTCAGAGAGGCCGTCCTTCAGATGTGATGTTAAACTGAGGCCCCGTCTGCTCACTCAGGTGGATGTAAAAAGATCCAATGGCATTATTTCAAAGAAGAGCAGGGCAGTTCTCTCCAGTTTCCTGGTCAAGGGACATATTCCTCAACTAACATCAATAAAACAGATTATTGGATCATTATCAGATTGCTGAGTGCAAATTGGCTGCTTTACAACAGTTACTACGCTTCAAAAGTACTTAATTGGCTGCAAAATGCTTTGGGACATCCTGAGGTCGTGAAAAGCATTATATAAATGCAAGTCTTTCTCTCTTCTTTTAATCAAATGATTATTTATCCTCATTTTATTTTAGTCTCAGAATAAGGAGTCAACCATTTAGGACAGAGATGAGGAGAAATTTCTTCATAAGAACATAAGAACATAAGAATTAGGAACAGGAGTAGGCCAGCTAGCCCCTCGAGCCTGCTCCGCCATTCAACAAGATCATGGCTGATCTGGCCGTGGACTCAGCTCCACTTACCCGCCCACTCCCCGTAACCCTTAATTCCCTTATTGGTTAAAAATCTATCTATCTGTGATTTGAATACATTCAATGAGCTAGCCTCAACTGCTTCCTTGGGCAGAGAATTCCACAGATTCACAACCCTCTGGGAGAAGAAATTCCTTCTCACCTCGGTTTTAAATTGGCTTCCCCGTATTTTGAGGCTGTGCCCCCTAGTTCTAGTCTCCCCGACCAGTGGAAATAACGTCTCTGCCTCTATCTTGTCTATCCCTTAGAGTGTTGTGAATCTTTGGAATTCTCTACCCCAGAGGGCTGTAGAGGCTCAGTCATTGAGTGTATTCAAGATAGAGATCGATAGATTTTGGGACTTTTGGGAAATATGGGGATTGGGTGGGAAAGTGGGAAAGTGGAGTTGAGGTTGAAGATCAACCACGATATTACTGAATGACGGAGCAGGCTTGAAGGAGCTGAATGGCCTCCTCCTGCTCCTATTTCTTATGTTCTTGTTATATATTCTGTTATGTATTTAACCTCTTTCAACCTTGTAACCTGCATCACACCTGTCCACCAGAGGGCCCACCTGTTGGAGTCCCAAGGGCTCCCAGCATCCCTTGGGAGTACAGTATATAAGCAGGCCACCCACGAGGTACCTGCACTCTGGAACTACAATAAAGGTGCTAAGGTCACACTTGCTCATTACACACAGCACTTGGTCTGACCATTGATTACGAGTATAACAATTGGCGGCGTGTTAACGAACCGCGCGAAAATGCAAAGAACAGTCGGGATCCTGGAGAAGTTCTCGGAGGGGGATGATTGGGAGGCCTTCATGGAGAGACTCAACCAATACTTCATAGCCAACGAGCTGGAAGGGGACGAGAACGCCACCAAACGAAGGGCGATCCTCCTAACTGTGGGGCACAACCTATGGCCTCATGAAGAAACTGCTGGCCCTGGCTAAACCAACAGAGAAATCCTATGAAGAACTGTGTACGCTGGTCCGGGAGCACCTAAATCCTAAGGAAAGTGTTTTGATGGCGAGATATCGGTTCTACACGTATCAACGATCGGAGGGCCAGGAAGTGACGAGCTATGTCGCCGAACTAAGGCGCTTTGCAGGACATTGTGAGTTTGAGGGATTCTTAGAACAAATGCTCAGAGACTTTTTTGTACTGGGCATCGGACATGAGACAATCCTTCTCAAACTGTTGACTGCAGAAACTCCGAATCTGAGTAAAACCATAACAATAGCCCAAGCATTTATGTCCACCAGCGACAATACCAAGCAGATTTTGCAGAACAAAGACGTTTCGGCCAGTACTGTGTATAAAGTAACGTCGGTTTTGAGCAGAAATATACAGGGCAGAATGTACATACCGACTGCTGTTGCCTGACCTCAATTGACCTAGAGTCCGCCATCATCTCTTAATGCGAGGCAGTTAACACCTTGTTGACACTACGGGGTGATCATCGGCCCCATCAATGCCGCTTTAAGCACTATATGTGTAATGGCTGCAGAACTTCTGGAAACCTCCAACAAATGTGCAGGCAAGCTGCAAACACTGCAAAGCACCACGTTGCAGAGGAAGATCGGTCCACAGTGGATCAGACGGAATTGGAAACTCGTACGGAGGAGGCAGAGGCGTACGTGGTACACACGTTCATGACGAAATGCCCATCTATAATGTTGAAAGTTGAATTGAACGGTATTCCAGTGTCCATGGAGCTGGACATGGGGGCAATTCAGTCCATAATGAGTAAAATGGCCTTAGACTGGCTGTGGGGTAAGAAGGCACACAGGCCCAAGCTCAGCCCCATTCACACGAAGCTAAGGACTTATACAAAGGAACTAATCCTGGTAATTGGCAGTGTTGAAGTCAAAGTCTCCGATGATGGAGCAGTACGCGAACTCCCGCTATGGATTGTGCCAGGGGATGGCCCCACGTTATTTGGCAGAAACTGGCTGGGGAAAATCTGCTGGAACTGGGACGACATCCGAGCGCTTTCGTCAGTTGACGACACCACATGTACCCAGGTTCTAAGCAAGTTCCCATCGTTATTCGAGCCAGGCATTGGAAGTTTTTCGGGGGCAAAAGTGCAGATCCATCTGGTTCCTGGTATGCGTCCCATCCACCACAAGGCTCAGGCGATATCGTACATGATGTGTGAAAAAATGGAAATCGAGCGAGACAGGCTGCAACGTGAAGGCTTCATTGCACTGGAGGTGTTCAACGAATGGGCCAGTCCGATTATTCTGGTACTCAAGGACGACGATCAGTTAGAATTTGCGATGACTGCAGGACCAGTACCTACTACCCAAGGCAGACACCAATTTGCGACCCTGGCTGGAGGGAAGACGTTCATAAAGCTGGACCTGACCTCGGCCTACATGACGCAGGAGCTGGAAGAGTCTTCGAAAGGCCTCACCTGCTTTAACACGCACAAAGGTCTGTTTATTTACAACCGGTGTCCGTTTGTGATTCGGTCGGCCGCAGTGATCTTCCAGCGGAACATGGAAAGCCTGCTAGAGTCGGTTCTTTGTACAGTGGTCTTCCAGGACGACATATTCGTTACAGGTCGGGACACCATGGAGCACTTGAAGAATCTGGAGGAAGTTCTTAGTCGGTTGGATCGCGTGGGGCTCAGGTTGAAATGCTCGAAGTGTTGTTTCCTGGCACAGGGCATCAAATTCTTAGGAAGGAGGATCGCAGCAAACGGCATCAGACCCACCGACGCCAAGATGGAGGTCATCAAGAACGTGCCATGACCACAGACGGAGCTGTGGTCGTTTCTGGGACTCCTGAACTACTTCTGTAATTTCCAACCTGGGTTAAGCACCCTGCTAGAACCCCTGCATGCGATACTGCGCAAGGGAAATGACTGGGTATGGGGAATTCACAAGAGGCTGCTTTTAAGAAAGCCAGAAATTTACTGTGTTCGAACAAACTGCTTGTCCTGTATAATCCATGTAAACGACTAGAGTTAGCTTGCGATGCGTCGTCATACGGGGTTGGGTGTGTGTTACAACAGGCTAATGATTCAGAAATTTTGCAACATAGAAAATAGGTGCAGCAGTAGGCCATTCGGCCCTTCTAGTCTGCACCGCCATTCAATGAGTTCATGGCTGAACATGCAACTTCAGGACCCCATTCCTGCTTTCTCGCCATACCCCTTGATCCCCCTAGTAGTAAGGACTTCATCTAACTCCTTTTTGAATATATTTAGTGAATTGGCCTCAACAACTTTCTGTGGTAGAGAATTCCACAGGTTCACCACTCTCTGGGTGAAGAAGTTTCTCCTCATCTCAGTCCTAAATGGCTTACCCCTTATCCTTATACTGTGACCCCTGGTTCTGGACTTCCCCAACATTGGGAACATTCCTCCTGCATCTACCCTGTCTGAACCCGTCAGAATTTTAAATGTTTCTATGAGGTCCCCTGTCATTCTTCTGAACTCCAGTGAATACAAGCCCAGTTGATCCAGTCTTTCTTGATAGGTCAGTCCCGCCATCCCGGAATCAGTCTGGTGAACCTTCGCTGCACTCCGTCAATAGCAAGAATGTCCTTCCTCAAGTTAGGAGACCAAAACTGTACACACTACTCCAGATGTGGCCTCACCAAGGCCCTGTACAACTGTAGCAACACCTCCCTGCCCCTGTACTCAAATCCCCTCGCTATGAAGGCCAACATGCCATTTGCTTTCTTAACCGCCTGCTGTACCTGCATGCCAACCTTCAATGATTGATGTACCATGACACCCAGGTCTCGTTGCACCTCCCCTTTTCCTAATCTGTCACCATTCAGATAATAGTCTGTCTCTCTGTTTTTACCACCAAAGTGGATAACCTCACATTTATCCACATTATACTTCATCTGCCATGCATTTGCCCACTCACCTAACCTATCCAAGTCACTCTGCAGCCTCACAGCATCCTCCTCGCAGCTCACACTGCCACCCAACTTAAAGTCATCCGCAAATTTGGAGATACTACATTTAATCCCCTCGTCTAAATCATTAATGTACAGTGTAAACAGCTGGGGCCCCAGCACAGAACCTTGCGGTACCCCACTAGTCACTGCCTGCCATTCTGAAAAGTACCCATTTACTCCTACTCTTTGCTTCCTGTCTGACAACCAGTTCTCAATCCATGTCAGCACACTACCCCCAATCCCATGTGCTTTAACTTTGCCCATTAATTTCTCGCAACCAGTCGCGTATGCCTCCAGGAGTTTGTCCAACGCCGAAAGGGCCTACACCATGCTTGAAAAAGAGGCTCTGGCGTGCGTTTACGGGGTAAAAAAAAATGCACCAGTACTTGCTTGGCTTCAAGAGCGGGAAATATATCCGGCTGTAGCAACTGACAGACCGCATTGCGGCACTGGAGCTGCGGGTGGATTTACTTTGGAGCATCCGCGATGCTGAGGATGCCGTGAATAGCACATTTAGTGAGTTGGTCCTACCGCAGGTAAAGGGTACACTGATAGATAGGGGATGGGTGACCAACAGGAAGAGCAGTGGAAGGAACGTAGTGCAGGGGTCACCTGTGGTCATCCCCCTGCAAAACAGATACACCGCTTTGGGTACTGTTGAGGGGGATGACTCATCAGGGGAAGGCAGCAGCAGCCAAGTTCATGGCACTGTGGGTGGCTCTGCTGCACAGGAGGGCAGGAAAAAGAGTGGGAGAGCTAAAGTGGTAGGGGATTCTATTGTAAGGGGAATAGAAAGACGTTTCTGCGGCTGCAATCAAGACTCCAGGATGGTACGTTGCCTCCCCGGTGCAAGGGTCAAGGATGTCTTGGAGCAGCTGCAGGACATTTTGAAGTGGGAGGGTGAACAGCCAGTTGTCATGGTGCATATAGGTACCAACGATATAGGAATAAAACGTAATGAGGTCCTACA
The DNA here is from genome assembly GCF_044704955.1 of Pristiophorus japonicus. Classification (NCBI taxonomy): domain Eukaryota; kingdom Metazoa; phylum Chordata; class Chondrichthyes; family Pristiophoridae; genus Pristiophorus; species Pristiophorus japonicus. The sequence continues at coordinate 207,710,984 of NC_091986.1, forward strand.
AGACGAATTTAGGGAGCTAGGAGCTAAATTAAAAAATAGGACCTCAAAAGTAGTAATCTCAGGATTTCTACCAGTGCCACGTGCTAGTCAGAGTAGGAATCGCAGGATAGCTCAGATGAATACGTGGCTTGAGGACTGGTGCAGAAGGGAGGGATTCAAATTCCTGGGACATTGGAACCAGTTCTGGGGGAGGTGGGACCAGTACAAACCGGACGGTCTGCACCTGGGCAGGACTGGAACTAGTGTCCTAGGGGGAGTGTTAGCTAGTGCTGTTGGGGAGTGGTTGAGCTAATATGGCAGGGGGATGGGAACCTATGCAGGGAGATAGAGAGAAGTAGAATGGGGGCAGAAGCAAAAGTTAGAAAGAAGAAAAGTAAAAGTGGAGGGCAGAGAAACCCAAGGCTAAATTCAAAAAGGGCCACATTACAGCAAAATTCTAAAGGGGTAAAGTGTGTTAAAAAGACAAGCCTGAAGGCTCTGTGCCTCAATGCGAGGAGTATTCGTAATAAGGTGGACGAATTAACTGCGCAGATAGCAGTTAACGAATATGATGTAATTGGCATCACGGAGACATGGCTCCAGGGTGACCAAGGCTGGGAGCTCAACATCCAGGGGTATTCAACATTCAGGAAGGATAGATAGAAAGGAAAAGGAGGTGGATTCGCATTGCTGGTTAAAGTGGAAATTAACGCAATAGTAAGGAAGGACATTAGCTTGGATGATGTGGAATTGGCATGGGTGGAGCTACAGAATACTAAAGGACAGAAAACGCTAGTGGGAGTTGTGTACAGAACACCAAACAGTAGTAGTGAGGTTCGGGACAGTATCAAACAAGAAATTAGGGACATGTGCAATAAAGGTACAGCAGTTATCATGGGCGACTTTAATCTACATATTGATTGGGCAAACCAAACTGGTAGCAATGCGGTGGAGGAGGATTTCCTGGAGTGTATTAGGGATGGTTTTCTAGACCAACTAGAGAGCTGGCCATCCTAGACTGGGTGATGTGTAATGAGAAACGACTAATTAACAATCTTGTTGTGCGAGGCCTCTTGGGGAAGAGTGACCATAATATGGTAGAATTCTTTATTAAGATGGAGAGTGACACAGTTAATTTGGAACCAAGGTCCTGAACTTAAGGAAAGGTAACTTCGATGGTATGAGATGTGAATTGGCTAGAATAGACTGACGAGTGATACTTAAAGGGTTGACGGTGGATAGGCAATGGCAAACATTTAAAGATCACATGGATGAACTTCAACAATTGTACATCCCAATCTGGAGTAAAAATAAAACGGGGAAGGTAGCTCAACCGTGGCTAACAAGGGAAATTAAGGAGAGTGTTAAATCCAAGGAAGAGGCATATAAATTGGCCAGAAGAAGCAGAGGACTGGGAGAATTTTATAATTCAGCAGAGGAGGACAAAGGGTTTAATTAGGAGGAGGAAAATAGAGTATGAGAGGAAGCTTGCTGGGAACATAAAAACTGACTGCAAAAACTTCTATAGATATGTGAAGAGAAAAAGATTAGTGAAGCAAACATAGGTCCCTACAGTCAGATTCAGGAGAATTTATAATGGGGAGGAAATAATTGGCGGATCAGTTAAACAAATACTTTGGTTCTGTCTTCACGAAGGAAGACACAAATAACCTTCCAGAATTACTAGAGGACCGAGGGTCTAATGAGAAGGAGGAACTGAAGGAAATCCTTATTAGGCGGGAAATTGTGTTAGGAAAATTGATGGGATTGAAGGCCGATAAATCCCTGGGGCCTGATAGTCTGCATCCCAGAGTACTTAAGGAAGTAGCCCTAGAAATAGTGGATGCATTGGTGATAATTTTCTAATAGTCTATCGACCCTGGATCAGTTCCTATGGACTAGATGTTAGCTAGTGTGACTCCACTTTTTTAGAAAGCAGGGAGAGGGAAAATTATAGACTGGTTAACCTGACATCAGTAGTCGGGAAAATGTTGGAATCAATTGCTAAAGATGAAATAGCAGCGTATTTGGAAAGCATTGAAAGGCTCGGTCCAAGTCAGCATGGATTTATGAAAGGGAAACCCTGCTTGACAAATCTTGTGGAATTTTTTGAGGATGTAACTGGCAGAGTACAAGGGAGAACCAGTGGATGTGGTGTATTTGGACTTTGAAAAGGCTTTTAACAAGGTCCCACACAAGAGTTTAGTGTGCAAAATTAAAGCACATGGTATTGGGGGTAATGTACTGACGTGGATAGAGAACTTGTTGGCAGACAGGAAGCAGAGAGTCGGGATAAACGGGTCCTTTTCAGAACGGTAGGCAGTGACTAGTGGGGTGCCGCAGGGCTCAGTGCTGGGACCCCAGCTATTTAAAATATACATTAATAATTTAGATGAAGGAATTGAGTCTGCAGATGACACTGAGCTGGGTGGTGGTGTGAGCTGTGAGGAGGATGCTAAGAGGCTGCAGGTTGACTTGGACAGGTTAGATGAGTGGGCAAACACATGGCACATGCAGTATACTGTGGATAAATGTACGGTTATCCATTTTGATGGAAGAAGCACAAAGGCAGAATATTATCTGAATGGCGGCAGATTAGGAAAAGGGGAGGTGCAACGAGACCTGAGTGTCATGGTACATCAGTCATTGAAAGTTTGCATGCAGGTACAGCAGGCGGTGAAGAAGGCAAATGGTATGTTGGCCTTCATAGCTAGGGGATTTGAGTATTGGAGCAGGGAGGTCTTACTGCAGTTGTACAGGGCCTTGGTGAGGCCTCACCTGGAATATTGTGTTCAGTTTTTGTCTCCTAATCTGAGGAAAGACACTATTGAGGGAGTGCAGTGAAGGTTCACCAGACTGATTCCCGGGGTGGCAGGACTAACATATGAGGAGTGACTGGATCGACTGGGCCTGTATTCACTGGAGTTTAGAAGGATGAGAGGGGATCTCATAGAAACATATAAAATTCTGACGGGACTGGACAGGTTAGATGCAGGAAGTATGTTCCCGATATTGGGGAAGTCCAGAACCAGCGGACATAGTCTAAGAATAAGGGGTAAGCCATTTAGGATTGAGATGAGGAGAAACTCCAGAGAGTTGTTAACCTGTGGAATTTCCTCCCACAGAGAGTTGTTGATGCCAGTTCATTGGATATATTCAAGAGGGAATTAGATATGGCCCTTACGGCTAAAGGGATCAAGGGGTATGGAGAGAAAGCAGGAAAGGGATACTGAGGTGAATGATCAACCATGATCTTGTTGAATAGTGGTGCAGGCTCGAAGGGCTGAATGGCCTACTCCTGCACCTATTTTCTATGTTTCTCTGTTTCTATGTTTCAAGTTCGAGCTTGAAACAGACCACAAGCCGCTCATATCGCTATTCTCGGATAGCAAAGGGATCAATACCAATGCATCTGCCCACATCCAAAGATGGGCGCTCACGCTGTCGGCATACAACTATGTAATTCGCCACAGACCGGGCACAGATAACTGCGCAGATGCTCTCAGTCAGCTACCATTGCCCACCACAGGAGTGGAAATGGCACAGCCAGCGGACTTGCTTATGATCATGAAGGCATTTGAGAACGAGAAATCCCCCGTTACGGCCCGCCAGATGAGGAGCTGGACCAGCCAGGATCCTTTACTGTCCCTGCTAAAACATTGTGTCCTCCATGGGAGCTGGTCCAGTTTTCCAGTGGAGATGCAGGAAGCGATGAAGCCATTCCACAGATGCAAAGATGAGCTGTCCCTGCAGGCGGACTGTCTCTTGTGGGGCAATCGTGTGGTCTTGCTCAAGCAAGGCAGAGACACATTTATCGGGGAACTGCACAGCACCCACTCAGGCATCGTGATGATGAAAGCCACAGCCAGATCCCACGTGTGATGGCCAGGCATCGACTCAGATTTAGAGTCACGTGTACGCCAGTGCAATGCTTGCTCTCAGTTGAGTAATGCACCCAGAGAGGCACCGCTAAGTTTTTGTACCTGGTCGAGGATCCATGTAGACTATGCAGACCCATTCCTAGGCAAAATGTTTTGGTTGTCGTGGATGCTTACTCAAAGTGGATTGAATGTGCAATAATGTCTGGAAGCAGCTCCACGGCCACTATTGAAAGTCTTAGAACTATGTTTTCCACGCACGGCCTGCCCGATGTCCGAGTCAGCGACAATGGGCCGTGCTTCACAAGTGCCGAATTCAAAGAGTTCATGACCCGCAATGGGATCAAACATGTCACATCTGCGCCATTCAAGCCCACATCCAGCGGTCAGGCAGAACGGGCAGTCCAGACCATCAAGCAAAGCTTGAAACGCGTATCGGAAGGCTCCCTGCAGACCCGGTTGTCCCGAGTGCTGCTCAGCTACCGCACCAGACCCCACCCACTCACAGGGATCCCCCAGCCGAGCTGCTCATGAAAGGATGCTTAAAAGAAGGCTCTCTCTGGTCCACTCTGATCTACATAATCACAATAAAGTGTGTACCATGACCGCGCAAACTTGTCACGCGGTAATGAGGTCAATGATCCTGTGCTTGTGCTCAATTATGGACATGGTCCCAAATGCCTCGCTGGCACAGTCAGAGCCAAAGAGGGGAGTAGGGTGTTTCAGGTCAAACTGACCAATGGACAAACGCACAGAAAACACTTGGACCAAATTAAACTGCGGTTCACCAACAACTACGTACAACCTGAAGAGGACACCACCAACCTTTGACCTTCCAACACACAGACAAATGGCAACTGACACTACAGTTGAGCACAAAACATAACTCATCATCCCCAGCAGCTCAGCAAGGCCGGCTGTCGATCAGCCCGATGAAGAACTGACCAACCCAACCACACCAACATTTGTACCAAGACGATCAACAAGGGAGCGCAAAGCCCCAGATCGTCTCTCCTTGTAAATAAGTTCATTGTTGACTTCACGGGGGAGTGATGTTATGTATTTAACCCCTTGTAACCTTGTAACCTGCATGACACCTGTCCACCAGGGGACCTACCTGTTGGAGTCCCAAGGGATCCCAGCATCCCTTGGGAGTACAGTATATAAGCAGGCCACCCACGGGGTACCTGCACTCTGGAACCTTAATAAAGGAGCTAAGGTCACACTTGCTCATTATACACAGTACTCGGTCTGACCATTTATTATGAGTATAACATATTTTTTATGACATTCCATACAAGATGGCTCTACAGGAACTCAGTCTCTAGTCTTTTGAGTTATTGCTCAACTTTCTCCTTGCGTGCGTATGGTATGGGACGTGGTTTGTAGTAAACTGGCCTAGAGTCCTTCTGTACCATGACACTCACCTTGAAGCCTTGGATCCGACTGGCTGTTTTGCAAAACACCTTCGGATCTTGATGACATCATCCTTCGATGCAAATCTCGTTGCAACACGAAAAATCTCATTCCAATTCAGCTTCACCGATCCCAACCAATTTCTACCTAGTAAGGCAGGCTTATCTCCTGACACTACTGAGAGAGGTAAGCTCTGAAAATGATCCTTGTATTTCACCAGTACGGTGATACGTCATACAACAGGAATTTGCTCTCCTGATTAGCCTCGCAGCTCTACCTTCAACTTCTCCAATGGGAAATCACGCAACCTTTTGAGATATAGTGATTCTGGTACTACGCTCATGGATGCACCAGTGTCGATTTCCAGGGGTATCCTGGATCCTACAACGTCAACTTTGATGATAATACTTTTCTGTTAGGTACCCTCATGCTCCTGATGATTAGTATCTCCAGAACCTCCTTGTCCTGTTGCTTCTCTTCAATGCTATGTAGTCTCTGGTAATTTCTACTTATAGCATTGAACAGTGCTTTACTCTTCAGTCGGCAAGCCTTCGCAGGATGCTCTGTTTTCTTACAGCAGAAACACTCTGCCTTCACATATGGACAGCTTTGAACAATGTGTTGTCCAGGACATCGATAGCACGACTTCAATTTACTCTTACCTTGGCCAGTTGCTGAGGCCTTGGGACCCAACTGTCTTTTACCTTTAACCTGCAGGCGATTCACTTCGGTTGTCTGACGACTGGAAATGGCGTGAAATACTCGGGAGTATTGGTCGGCCATTTCCATTGACATAGCTGTCTGACAAGATAAATCAAAAGTCAAGTTAGAGGTTGTTGACAACTTTTTTCTGATTGCTTCATTTTTCATCCCACAAACAAAGCAGTCACGTAATGATCGGTCCTGAAAGTTTCAGAAATGACAGTGAATGGATAGTTTTTTTAATGCTACAATGTACCCACTGATACCCTCGTCAATGAATTGATCTCGTATTCCAAACTGATAACTTTCAGCCATTTTCAGGGGCTCAGGACTGTAGCGCTGTTAGAATCTCCGTCAGTGGCGACTCCTTCGGCTTAAAGGAACAAGCGCATTTTTCAGGATTTCATACACCTCGGGGCCTGCTTCAGTCAGGAAAATAGCCCGTTTTCTTTCTAACCACCTGGTTATGGTTTTCATCATCAGGGACTTCGATGATACTATCCGCAGTGAAGAACATTTCCAGCCGCTCCACATATGCTCCGAAAGTCTCTTGGTCGTGATGGAAATCATCCGACGCCCTATTATTCCCATAGGCGCGGCCATCTGGACTCTTCAGTTCAGCCAAGTATGCTTGTAATTTACCTTGGATTTTTAGCTGTTCTGCAAAACAAGTCTCTGTTGTTTGGTAGGAATCATCCACCAACACAAATTTCAGCTGGGGAATCCAGAAATCCTCACCTCATTCGCTAATGTGATACATTCTTCATGACACCACAAACAAACATTAGAAGATGGCTCCAGAGGAACTTGTCATGTCACATGATGCTATTATTGTATTTACAGCAGCAGTTGCATTACCACAGTAGTCCACTAGGTGCAGCTCTAAGTTGTTATGTTCTTATCACCCAACAGTGTCCATCTCTTTCCATTTTCTTTTGTCTGGATTAAGCCATACCGCACCTCGAGTTTGCTCTGCCATTCAATAAGATCCACCTGATCCCCATATCCCTTGATTCCCGTCGTGATTCACCCCCATCTGAAACGGGTTGCACCTTCCGCTTTTGAAGTGATTTCTCCGCCTTGTTGGATGAGGTGGCCTCTTTCGCGAAATTCAGCTCTTTGACTTCCAGTCCGCCTCAAAAAAATGACAGTCATAATGGGGGCGGAAGTGTGGCGGTGAGCACTCTAGAGGGGCAGAAGTGGAGGCGGGATGAGGAGGCTCCGCTGCTGTCAATCAGCAGTAGAGCGGTGATGACATCATTGCGCGTGTGCGTCACCACGCTCTCCCCTTCACTTAAAGGGGAGAGAGGCAGCGATTCTTTAGGTTCGGCCACCGGTGAGGGTTTCAGCCAGGCCAGTGGCTTGGCAACCAAGAGGAGCGGTGCTAGGCTGCCTGTTGGTGGCCCGGCCGAACCCGGGGGCATAATTGTCAGGCCCAATCTGCAAGTCGGCCGGCAAAAAAAACAACAGTGGTGGCCACGGCAGTGGGCCCTCGCCTTTAATGGCTGCTGCGCAGCAAAGTCTCACACACAGAAGACAAGGTGCACCGACAGATAAAGCGGATCGAGGACTTGTACAGCTGAGCTTGGCTGGAGGTGCGGGAGATTGGCGGTGCGCCCTTTGATGACACACTTTGGATGGTCGGCAGCTGCAGGGCGGAAGTGGGGACCACCAGAAAAATCCCTGAGCTGAATTTCCCGGGCGGCGGCCATTGAACCGGAAGTCGGCGGCTGCTCGACTCCGCCGCTTGCCCGCGCTTTCCGACGGTAAGCGGCATTTTTTGAGGAGCTGAATTTCGGCCCCTTTCTCTCTGAGTCTTGAATGCACTCAATGTCTGAGCATCCACAGCCCTCTAGGGTAGAGAATTCCAAAGGGTCACCAGCCTCTGAGTGAAGAAATTCATCCTCATCTCAGTCCGAAATGGCCGACCCCTTATCCTGAGACCGAAATAAAATGGAGATAAATAACCATTTGATTAACAAAGAAAGACTTGCATTTGTATAGTGCCTTTCATGACCTCAGGCTGTCCCAAAGCGTTTTACAGCCAATTAAGTACATTTGAAGTGTAGTCACTGTTGTAATGCAGCAAACTCGTGATTGGCAAAAAACCAGGGGCAACGTGAGGGAAACTTTTTCCTTCAAAGAGTGATTAGGATTTGGAATACATCTCCTGATGGGGTGGTGGGAACAGATTCAATAGTCGCCTTCAAAAGGAAATTGAATAAATACTTGAAGGAGAAAATATTGCAGGGGTATCGGGAAAAGAGCGGGGGAGTGGGACTAACTGTTGTTCGGAGAAGACAGCTACCTGGTAATGACCAACTCCTCAGCCTGAGAGTACGACCCCTAGTTTTAGACTCTCCAGCCAGGGGGAACCAACCTCCCAGCATGTAGCCCGCTAAGAATCTTTTATGTTTCAATGAGATCTTTCTTAGTTATAAAAATATCGGAGACTCAAAAAAAAAAGGCTGTTTGACCGGACTGGGTTGGAGGCGGGAGGTCATAGAAACATAGAAAATAGGAGCAGTAGTAGGCCATTCAGCCCTTTGAGTCTGCACTGCCATTCAATATGATCATGGCTGATCCTCTATCTCAACACCATATTCCCACTTTTTCCCCATACCCCTTGATGCCTTTTGTGTTTAGAAATCTATCTGTCTCCCTCTTAAATATATTCAGTGACTTGGCCTCCACAGCCTTCTGTGGTAGAGAATTCCACAGATTCACCACCCTCTGAGTGAAGAAATTTCTCCTCATCTCGGTCCTAAATATCCTATCTCGTATCCTGAGACTGTGACCACTTGTTCTAGACTTCCCAGCCAGGGGCAACATCCTCCCCACATCCAGTCTATCCAACCCGGTCAGAATTTTATAAGTTTCAATGAGATCCCCTCTCATTCTTCTAAACTCTAGTGAATACAGGCCTAGTCGACCCAATCTCTCCTATACGACAGTCCTGCCATCCCAGGAACCAGTCTGATGAACCTTCGCTGCATTTCCTCTATGGCAAGTATATCCTTTCTTAGGTACAGAGACCAAAACTGCATACAATACTCCAGTCTCACCAAGGCCCTGTATAACTGTAGTAAGACATCCTTGCTCCTATACTCAAATCCTCTTGCAATGAAGGCCAACATACCATTTGCCTTCCTAACTGCTTGCTGCATCTGCATGTTTGCTTTCAATGTCTGGTGTACAAGGACACCCAGGTCCCTCTGTACATCGACACTTACCAAGCCATCACCATTTATATAATACTTTGTCCTTATGTTTTTCCTACCAAAGTGAATAACTTCACATTTATCCATGTGATGAAACCTTCACGATGTCGTCCAACCAGAGTTGGTAACTCTATACTGCGCACATTTAAATAGCTGAGGCACCAGGCCGGAACTCGGTCCCCGATGTGGGGTTGAGCTGCCTCTCGGGCTCTTTACCTCTATTAGTAAAACCACGCTCAAGGCCAAATTTCAGGCGAGCCTCGGGCCTCCGACTTCTGTCACCACTTGCATCACCGTGAGCCCAAAACGTGCGCAGACGAATTTCCAATGCTGGCCCGAGACCGGAGATGTTCCATTCACAAGTGCTAACATTCTTCACTTAGAGAAGAACAAAAACTCACTAAAAATACATAAAATATAAATGCAGCCATAAAAATTCAAAGGACTCCTCAGCCTTCATCCATCAGGCTGCTTTGTGGAATGGCTTTATGCTCATTAGGAATGATCTTCGAAGAGCAGCTTAAACTTAATTGTCTTTTGTTATTGAATGGGGATTTAACGATGTATTTAAAAAAAAATAACATTAGTGTCTGTGATTAGAATAAAGGTTCAGCGAAATGTGTTCGGTTGAAAGAGTAGGTATATTACTGAACATCCACAGCCCACTGGGGCAGAGAATTCCAAAGATTCACAACACTCTGACTGAAGAAATTTCTCCTCATCTGAGCTCTAAATGGCTGACCCCTTATCTTGAGACTGACGCCTGGTTTTAGACCCTCCAGCAAGAGGAAACATCCTCCCTGCATCTAGCCCGCCACAATAGTGGGCCTGCTTAAGGCTCATGTGATACATTTCATCATCATCATCATAGGCATTTCCTCGAAATCGAGGAAGACTTGCTTTCACTCTAAAAATGAGTCCTTAGGTGGCTGAACAGTCCAATAAGAGAACCACAGTTCCTGTCACAGGTGGGACAGATAGTCATTGAGGGAAGGGATGGGTGGAACTAGTTTGCCGTGCGCTTTTTCCGCTGCCTGCGCATGATTTCTGCATACTCTCGGCGATGAGACTCGAGATGCTCAGCGCCCTCCCGGATGCACTTCCTCCACTTAGGGTGGTCTTTGGTGTCGGTGGGGATGTTGCACTTTATCACGGAGGCTTTGAGGGTGTCCTTGTAATGTTTCCTCTGCCCACCTTTGGCTCGTTTGCCGTGAAGGAGTTCCGAGTAGAGCGCTTGCTTTGGGAGTCTTGTGTCAGGCATGCGAACAATGTGACCTGCCCAGCGGAATTGATCAAATGTGGTCAGTGCTTCAATGCTGGGGATTTTGGCCTGGTCAAGCACGCTAATGTTGGTGCGCCTGTCCTCCCAGGGGATTTGCAGGATCTTGGTGGTATTTCTCCAGTGACTTGAGGTGTCTACTCGACATGGTCCATGTCTCTGAGCCATACAGGAGGGCGATACATTTAAGGGGAAGCTAGATAAACACATCAGGGAGAAAGCAATTGAAGTTTATGCTGATAGGGTGAGATGAAGTAGGGTGGGCACAGATTTAAGGTGATTGGCAAAAGAAAACAGGGGCGACATGAGGAAAACTTTTTTCTGCAAAGAGGGGTTAGGATTTGGAATACATCTCCTGATAGGGTGGTGGATACAGATTCAAAAATAGGAGCCTTCAAAAGGAAATTGAAATAAATACTTGAAGGTGAAAAAAAATTGCAGGGATATTGAGAAAAGAGCGGGGGAGTGGGACTAACTGTTCTTCAGAGGAGACAGTGCTGACTCAATGGGCCGAATGGCCTCCTTCTGTGCTGTACTATTCGATGATTCTATGATTCTCGGAGGCTCGTATGGATGCAGAGAGGATGTTTCCGCTGATGGGGGAGACTAGGGCTATAATCTTAGAATAAGGGGCTGTCCATTTAAAATTGAGATGAGGAAAAATGTCTTCTCTCAGAGGGTTGTAAATCTGTGGAATTCACTGCCTCAGAGAGCTGTGGAAGCTGGGACATTGAATGCGAGATAATTCTATGAAACTATCAAATTCAACCAAATGATCGTTACGATGAATCCTGAGCTGGGAATTTGCACATGGGCTTCTCCCACCCCGCCACTGTAACTGGGCCGTAGGTTGAAGGAAACACGGTTTATGAGCAACAGTGGGCTTTCGATCGCACGTCCGGCATAGTTACTGCGGCGGAAGGGAAGCTTCCGGAGATGAGGGCTGTTATATATGTATACTTGTATTTACTCTGTACAACCACCAGAGGGCTCATCACCTGGAGTCCCAGGGGATCCCATAATCCCTTGTGAGCACAAGTACTTAAGGAGGCTTCACAGGCTGGAGAGGCACTCTGGAGACCTGCAATAAAAAACTAAGATCACACTTTACTTTGAGCTCACAGTGTTCAGTCTGATTCTTTCTCCATACACAACAACTGGCGATGAGATACAGATAGCGAACCCAAAAATGCAGAGAACAGTGGGCATCCTGGAGAAATATTCAGAGGGAGATGATTGGGAAACCTTTGTGGAGTGACTCAAACAATACTTCGTGGCCAACGAGCTAGATGGGGAAGAGAGCGCTGCCAAACGAAGGGCGATCCTCCTCACCGTCTGTGGGGCACCAACGTATGGCCTCATGAAAAATCTGCTCGCTCCAGCGAAACCCACGGAGAAATCGTGCAACGATTTTTGCACACTGATCCGAGAGCATTTGAACCCGAAGGAAAGAGTTCTGATGGCAAGATACCGGTTCTACACCTACAGAAGGTCTGAAGGCCAGGAAGTGGCGAGTTATGTCGCCGAGCTAAGACGCATTGCAGGACATTGAGAATTTGAAGGACATTTGGAGCACATGCTCAGAGACTTTTTCATTCTTGGCATTGGCCACAAAACCATATTTCACAAACTTTTGACTGTAGAGACCCCAACCTTGAGCAAGGCCATAGCGATAGCCCAGGCGTTCATTGCCACCAGTGACAACACCAAGCAAATCTCTCAGCACACAAGTGCTGCAACTAGTACTGTGAACAAAGTGATGTTGTTTTCAAATCGTAACGTAAAGGACAGGTCACACATGCCTGCAGCTACACGTCCGCAGATGTCTAAGAGTCCACCATCAAGGGTGATGATTGCAAAGCCATTAACACCTTGTTGGCAGTTCGGAGGTGATCATCGTTTCCATTCATGCCGATTCAAAGAATATGTTTGCAAGGGCTGAGGAACAATGGGACACCTCCAACGAGTGTGCAGGCGAGCTGCAAAGCCTGTTAAACCTGCAAACCACAATGTTGCAGAGGAGGACAGAGCCATGGAGGATCATGACGAACCAGCGCCTCAGAGTGAGGAGGCAGAGGTACATGGGTGCACACATTCATCATGAATTGTCCCCCGATACTGCTGAATGTTGAACTAAATGGACTCCCGGTGTCAATGGAGCTGGACACGGGTGCGAGCCAGTCCATCATGGGCAAAAAGACTTTCGAAAGGTTGTGGTGCAACAAGGCTTCAAGGCCAGTCTTAACTCCAGTTCGCACGAGACTAAGAACTTACACAAAAGAACTGATTCCTGTAATCGGCAGTGCTACCGCAAAGGCCTCCTATGATGGAGCGGTGCACAAGTACCACTCTGGGTGGTACCGGGTGATGGTCCCACGCTGCTCGGGAGAAGCTGGCTGGGAAAGATACGCTGGAACTGGGACGATGTCCGAGCGCTATCGCCCGCTGATGACACTTCATGTGCCCAGGTCTTAAACAAATTTCCTTCGCTGTTTGAACCAGGCATCAGGAAATTCCAAGAAGCAAAAGTGCAGATCCACCTAATTCCGGGAGCGTGACCCATCCATCACAAGGCAAGAGTAGTACCATACATGATGAGAGAAAGGGTAGAGATTGAGCTAGACCGGCTGCAAAGAGAGGGCATCATTTCCCTGATTCAGTTCAATGAGTGGGCCAGACCTATCATCCCAGTCCTCAAGGGAGATGGCACCATCAGAATCTGTGGCGATTACAAAGTAACTATCAATCGTTTCTCCCTGTAAGACCAATACCCACTACCAAAGACCGATGACCTCTTTGCAATGCTGGCGGGAGGAAAGACATTCACGAAGCTGGATCTGACTTCAGCCTACATGACGCAGGAACTGGAGGAATCATCGAATGCTCTCACCTGCATCAACACGCACAAAGGTCGTTTGTTTATAACAGATGCCCGTTTAGAATCCGATCGGCGGCGGCGATATTCCAGAGAAACATGGAAAGCTTACTGAAGTCGGTCCCGCACACCGTGGTCTTCACGACGACATCTTGGTCACAGGTCGGAACACAGTTGAGCATTTGCAGAACCTGGAGGAGGTTCTTAGTCGACTCAAACACAAGTGGCTCAGGTTAAAACACTCAAAGTGCATTTCCTGAGGCAATCGAGAACGCACCGAGGCCACAGAATGTGACGGAGCTGCGTCATTTCTGGGACTCCTGAACTAGCTTGGTAACTTATTATCAGGTCTCAGCCCACTGTTAGAACCACTGAATGCCTTACTACGAAAAGAGGATGAATGGGTTTGGGGCAAAAGCCAAGAAAATGCCTTTGTAAAAGTGAGAAAATTGTTATGCTCAAACAAATTGCTTGTGTTGTAAGTTCCATGTAAGCGTTTGGTACTAGCATGTGATGCGTTGTCATATGACGTCGGGTGTGTATTGCAACAAGCTAATGATTTCGGGAAACTGCAACCGGTTGTCTAAGGCTGAGAGAGCCTGCAGCATGATTGAGAAAGAAGCGTTAGCGTGTGTCTATGGGGTAAAGAAAATGCATCAATACCTGTTTGGGCTAAAATTTGAATTGGAAACTGACCATAAGCCACTTATATCCCTGTTCTCCGAGAATAAAGGGATAAATATCAACGCATCGACCCGCATCCAGAGATGGGCGCTCACGTTGTCCGCATACAACTACGCCATCCACCACAGGCCAGGCACAGAAAACTGCGCCGATGCTCTCAGTAGGCTGCCATTGCCCATCGCATGGGTGGAAATGGCGCAGCCCGCAGATCTAGCTATGGTTATGGAAGCATTTGAGAGTGAGCAATCACCCGTCACTGCACGGCAAATCAAAACTTGGACAAGCCAGGACCCCTTATTATCTCTAGTCAAAAGCTGTGTGCTTCACAGGAGCTGGTCCAGTGTCCCAGAGGAAATGGAGGAAGAGATAAAGCCGTTCCAGTGACACAAAGATGTCTATACAGGCAGACTGCCTTCTGTGGGGCAAACGAGTAGTGGTCCCCAAGAAGGGCAAAGACACTTTCATCAATGACCTCCACAGTACCCACCCAGGCCTCATAATGATGAAAGCCAGATCCCACGTGTGGTGGCCCTGTATCGATGCGGACTTAGAGCCCTGCGTTCACAGATGTAATACATGCTCGCAGTTAAGCAATGTACCCAGGGAGGCGCCGCTAAGTTTATGGTCTTGGCCCTCTAAACCGTGGTCTAGGGTACATGTTGACTATGCAGGCCCGTTCTTGGGTAAATGTTCTTTGTGGTTGTAGATGCGTACTCTAAGTGGAATGATTGTGAGATAATGTTGGCTAGCACGTCCACTACCACTACTGAAAGCCTGCGGGCCATGTTTGCCTCACACGGCTTACCCGATGTCCTGGTGAGTGACAATGGGCCATGTTTTACCAGTGCTGAGTTCAAAGAATTCATGACCCGTAATGGGATCAAACATGTCACATCTGCCCCGTTTAAGCCAGTGTCCAATGGCCAGGCAGAGAGAGCAGTGCAAACCATCAAGCAAGGCTTGAAGAGCGTACTGAAGGCTCGCTGCAAACTCGCCTATCCCGAGTCCTGCTTAGCTACCACACGAGACCTCACTCGCTCACTGGGATCCCACCTGCTGAACTGCTCATCAAAAGAGCACTTAACACAAGGCTCTCGTTAGTTCACCCTGATCTACATGAACAGGTAGAGAGCAGGCGGCTTCAACAAAGTGCATACCATGATAGCGCAAATGTGTCACGTGAGATTGAAATCAATGATCCTGTATTTGTATTACATTATGGACAAGGTCCCAAGTGGCTTCCCGGCACTGTCATGGCCAAAGAGGGGAGTAGGGTGTTCCGGGTCAAGCTTTCAAATGGACTCATTCACCGGAAACATTTGGACCAAATCCATCTCAGATTCATGGATTATCCTGAGCAACCCACGTTGGACCCTACCTTTTTTGATCCCCCAACATACACACCAGTGGCAACTGGCACCACGGTTGACCACAAGCAGAACCCATCATCCACAGCAGCCCAGCAGGGCCCAACATATCAGGCAACCCAGCAAGGCCAGCTGCATAGCAGCCCAGCGAGGGCCCAACAAATGATTCAACAACACCAGCTTTCACACCAAGACGATCAACCAGGGCAAAAAGGGCCCCAGTTCGACTCACATTGTAAATAGTTACACAACTGACTTTGCGGGAGGCGGAGTGTTGTTATATATGTATACTTGTATTTACTCTACAGCCACCAGAGGGCTCATCCCCCGGAGTCCCAAGGGATCCCATAATCCCTATTAGAGCACAGGTATTTAAGGAGGCTTCACAGGTTGGAGAAGCACTCTGGAGACCTGCAATAAAAGACTGTCAGACTTTACTTTGAGCTCAGTGTTCAGTCTGACTCTTTCTCCAACAAGGGGATTGACTTATGAGGAAAGGTTGAGCAGGTTGGGCCTCTACGCATTGGAATTCAGAAGAATGAGAGGTGATCTTATCGAAACATATAACATTATGAGGGGGCTTGACAAGATGGATGCAGAGAGGATGTTTCCACTGATAGGGGAGACTAGAACTAGAGGGCATAATCTTAGAATAAGGGGCTGCCCATTTAAAACTGAAATGAAGAGGAATTTCTTCTCTCAGAGGGTTGTAAATCTGTGGAATTCGTTGCCTCAGAGAGCTGTGGAAGCTGCATCATTGAATAAATTTAAGACAGAAATAGACAGTTTCTTAAGGGAATAAGCGGTTATGGGGAGCGGGTAGGGAAGTGGACCTGAGTCCATGATCAGAACAGCCATGATCATATTAAATGGCAGAGCAGGCTCGAGGGGCTGTGTGGCCTACTCCTGCTACTATTGCTTATGTTCCAATGTTCTCTGAAACAACGGTCGAGGGAGTGAATCACACGGACAAAAGCATCTCAAGAGGCCGAAGGCAGAATCACGGAAATCTGCGACACCAGACAAGGGTGGAGCTGAGTCGGGGCTAGGGAGGGGTTTAGTCAATCGCAAAGCGGGAGCAAGTACAGACCGGCAGCACCTCTGCTCCTCTTGGCTCCACTCTGGCGCGCTTCCACTGTGAACTGAGCACAGCACAACGCACACCATTGCCGGAAAAACGCTCTGCAACTGAATTTCTCAGCCTGCATCTGCAAACTGCTCCCTCACTCACTCTGCGAACAGAAAGAAAGACAGACTTGCATTTATATAGCGACTTTCACGACCATCGGACATCTCAAAGCTCTTTACAAGCCAATGAGGTACTTTTGAAGTGTAGTCACTGTTGTGAGATAAGAAATGCGACAGCCCACTTACGCATAGCAAGCTCTCACAAACAGCAACGTGATAATGACCAGACAATCTGTTTTGTTATGTTGATTGAGGGACAATATTAGCCAGGACACCGGGGATAACTCCCCTGCTCCTCTTCGAAATGCATGGGATCTTTTACGGCCACCTGAGAGGGCCTCAGTTTAACCTCTTATCTGAAAGACGGAGATAACGGAGATAATGGGGGCACAATTTATTCTGTGCAATGTGGGCAATGAAATGGTAAAACTGTAATATAGAGCTCCATCTAGTGGACTACTGTGGCAATGCAATTGCTCATGTATAATAATAAAAGGTCAGGGCATCTGACAAGTTCCTGAGTTGAAGCCATCTTAAGTGTGAGTGGTTTAGTGATATCATAAGGAAGATATCACAAAAATCATTGCAGGGAAATTTTTCCTAATTGTTCATTGAGAGAATTGAATGAAAGTGAAACATATAAATGAGGCGATGCCACACTTATCTCCTACAGCTGAGGTTCTTCACTAATTTGGACTTTGCCTTCAGAAGGTCTAGATTTTGTTCCTCTGTTTGCATTGACTCAGTGGCTAGCTCTCTTCCCTCTTAGTCAGAAGGTTATATGTTCAAGCTCCACTCCAGGGACTTGAGCACATAAACTAGGCGGACATTCCAGTGCAGTGCTGAGGGAGCACTGCACCGTTAGAGACACTTAATGTCTGATCTGAGACTATAAACTGAGGGCTCTCTGAAAGAGATTCTGTGGCACTATTCAATGAAGAGCATCAACTTTCTTCTGGTGGCCTCGCCAACATTAATCCCCCAACCACCACCAAAATACAGATTAACTGGTCATCCATTTCAGTACAGTTTGTGCACATCTTGCTATCTGCAAGTTGGCTGCTGCCCTCTTAGGTGGATGCAAAAGATCCCACGGCACGATATCGAAGAAGAGCAGGGGAGTTCTCCCAGGTGTCTTGGCCAATATTTATCCCTCAATCAGAGGTGTGAGCCATGGATCAGTCGGTAGCCTTCTCACTTTGGGTCGTCCTGAGGTTGTGAAAGACACTATAGAAATCCAGATCTATCTTTGTTTTTGCATTTACAGACAAAACAGCATGATTACACTTCAAAAGTAATTACTCTAATGTAAAACGCTTTGGGATATTCTGAGGATATGAAAGACACCATATAAATCAAGCTTGCATTTATATAGTACCTTTCATGACATCCCAAAGCCTTTTAGAGCCAATGAAATACTTTTGACGTGTTGTCACTGTTTGTGGGATCAGTGCTGGGGCCTCAGCTATTTACTATCTACATTAATGACCTAGATGAAGGGACCGAATGCAATGTATCCAAGTGTACTGATGATACAAAGCTAGGTGGGACAGTAAGCTGTGAGGCAAACACAATTAGTCTATCTATATCTGCAAACGGATATAGATAGACTAATTGAGTGGGCAGGAAGGTGGCAGATGGCATATAATGTAGGTAAAAGGTGAGGTTATTCACTTTTCTAGGAAGAATAGAAAAACAGAATATTTTTAAATGCTGAGAAATTTTTAAATGTTTAGAGATATTTGGGTGTACACGTACAAGAAACACAGGAAGCGAGCATACAGGTACAACAAGCAATAAGGAAGGCAAATGGCATGTTGTCCTTTATTGTAAGGGGGTTGGAGAATGAGAGTAAGGAAGTCTTACTACAATTGTAAGGGACCTTGGTGAGACCACACCTGGAGTGCTGTGCACAGTTTGGGTCTCCTTATCTAAGGAAGGATATACTTGCCTTGGAGGTGGTACCACAGAGGTTCACTAGGTTGATTCCTGGGATGAGTGGGCTGCCTTATGATGAGAGGTTGTGTAGAATGGGCCAATACTATTTGGAGTTTAGAAGAATGATATCTCATTGAAACATATAAGATTCTGAAGGGGATTGACAGGGTAGATGCTGAGAGGTTGTTTCCCCTGGCTGGAATGTCTAGAACTAGGGGACATAGTCTCAGGACAAGGGGTCGGCCATTTAGGATGAGATGAAGAGGAATTTCTTCACTCAGCGGATTGTGAATCTTTGGAATTCTCTACCCCAGAGAGCTGTGGATGCTGAGCCTCTGAACATATTCAAGACTGAGATGGATAGCTATTTTCACTCTAGTGGAATCAAGGGATATGGAGATTGGGCGAGAAAGTGGAGTTGAGGTCAATGATCAGCCATGATCCTATTGAACGGCGGGGCAGGCTTGAGGGGCTGTATGGCCTACTTCTGCTCCTAATTTTTGTGTATTTATGTTCTTATAATGTAGGTAATTTGGCAGCCAATTTGCACACAGCAAGCTCCCACAAACAGCAACGTGATAATGACCAGATAATCTGTTTTTTAGTGATGCTGGTTGAGAGTTAAATATTGGCCAGAATACTGGGGATATCTCCCCTGCTCTTCTTCAAAATATTGCCATGGGATCTTTTACATCCACCTGAGTGGGCAGACGGGGCCTCGGTTTAACATCTCAATCCGAACAACGGCACCTCCAACAGTGCAGCGCTCCCTCAGCACTGCACTGGAGTCTCAGCCTAGAATTTATGCTCAGGTCTCTGGAGTGGGACTGGAACTGACAACCTCTGACTCAGAGGCAAGAGAGTTACCCACTGAGCCACAGCTGACACTGCAAGTTCTTCATTGTCTGAATCTGATATCCGGGTATAAATTTTATACTTACGTTGCAAAATATAGCCGATAGCGGGGTAGAAACTGCCCTCCACCCGATACGGGGTGCAACCTCTGTCTTTGAAAGTTTTTCTCTGCCACAATCCACGTGGTAGAGATGCCATCGATATTCGGCACTTTGATGGTTTTTTTGGACTCGGGGCGGAAGTTGTGGCGGCTGAGGAACCTGTCCCTTATGCACTCTCTGAACTCCTCCTCAAGGCTATCCTGACCAATTTGACTCGTCCAATCAATATGGAGGTTAAAATCACCCATGATTATTGCTGTTCCCTTTTTACAAGCCCCCACTATCTCCTGGTTTATGCTCCGACCAACAGAGTTGCTACTGTTAGGGGGCCTATAGACTACGCCCACCAGTGATTTTTTCCCCTTATTGTTTCTTATCTCCACCCAAACTGTTTCAACATCCTGATCATTTGAGCCAATATCATTTCTCACTATTGTAGTGATTCCATCCTTTTTCAATAGAGCTAACCCACTTCCTTTTCCTTTCTGTCTGTCCTTCCGGATTGTCAAATACCACTGAATATTTAATTCCCATTCCTGGTCACCTTGCAACCATGTCTCTGTTATGGCTGTCAGATCATACCCATTTGTCTCAATTTGTGCCGTCAACTCATTTATTTTGTTACAAATGCTATGTGCATTTAGACAAAGAGCCTTTAAATTTGTTTTTTTACCCTTTTTTCCTGCTTGCCTCCTCTCTCATTCAAACTTACTTTCTTTATTTTTGCTTTCTAATTCCAGTTTTACTCCCCTCCCTACTGAATCTATTTTCAGGTTCCCATCCCCCTGCCAAGCTAGTTTAAACCCTCCCCAACAGCACTAGCAAACCCCCCGCCCCCCTCAAGAATATTGGTCCTGGCTCTGTTGAGGTGCAACCCGTCCGGTTTGTACAGGTCCCACCTCCCCCAGAAGCAGTTCCAATGCCTCAGGAAACTAAAGCCCTCTTGCCTGCACCATCTCTCCAGCCACGTATTCATCTGCTCTATCCTTCTATTTCTGTACTCACTAGCTCGTGGCACTGGGAGTATTACTATCTTTGAGGTCCTGCTTTTTAATCTCTCTCCTAGCTCCTTAAATTCTGCTTGCAGGAACTCATCCCTCTTCCTACCGATGTCATTGGTGCCGATGTGGACCACGACCTCTGGCTGTTCACCCTCTCCTCCCAGAATTCCCTGCAGCCGCTCAGTGACATCCTTGACCCTGACACCAGGGAGGCAACATACCATCCTGGAGTCACGTCTGTGGTCACCCTGACTATCGAATCCCCTACCACTATAGCTCTTCCATTCTTCTTCCTTCCTCCCTGTGCAGCTGAGCCACCTGTAGTGCCGTGAACTTGGCTCTGGCTGCACTCCCTAGAGCCACCATCGCCCCCACCAGTACTCAGAACAGAGTACCGGTCGGAGAGCGAGATGAACTCAGGGGACTCCTGCACTACCTGCCTAGTCCTCCTCTTCAGTCTGGCGGTCACCCACTCCCTCTCTGCCTGCACACTCTTAAGCTGCGGGGTGACCGCCTCTGGAAACGTGCTATCCAGGTAGCTCTTACCCTCACGCATGCACCGCAGTGACCTCAGCTGCCGCTGAAGTTTCAAAACACGGAGCTCGAGTTGGTGCAGCTGGAGACACCTCCTGCGCACGTGGTCGTCCCGGCTGCGCAAAGCATCCAGGATTTCCCACCTGCCACAGGATGTGCAATCCACGGGACTGAGCTGTCCTGCCATCCCTCTAGTTACACTCACAACTATCGAGTAGAACTAAACTCGCAACCTTAGCAAAACACACCAGCCGCTACTCAGCAAACAGCCTATTTAATTAATTGGCTCTCCTTAGATAATAAAGATCACATATATTTACTTGCAGTTTCTATTTACAACAATTCCAAAGGTTTCCTACAGAAAAGAAAAATACTCACCAACCCACCAGCCAATCACTTACTGCTTGGCTGCGGACGTCCCACTTCGATTTGGATTTTTTAACTTTTTGTCCCTGCAGCAGTTGGCCTTTTTACCTGGGCCTTGATTATCTCGCATCTATATAACACCTTTAACATAGTAAAACAGAGTCAAATATCATGGGCCTAAAATTCTGGCTTTGCCGGGTGTATGAAGTGCACATGCACCCAGCGAGGCCCCGCTAAAGCCGGTTTTCAGGGCGCGATACGCATGCGTCGAAAACCGGCTTTTCCGATCTGTCAAGCTTTCTCTTGACAGCTCCTCCGCATCCCCGGGAGAAGGGCCTTCACGGGCGAGATTGAGCTATTTGCCCAACTCCTGCTCAGTGAATGTCCTTCACATTCTTACGCCTGGTAAAAGCAGGCGCATAGCCTCCTTTACCAGCGTAACACTTTTAAAATATATAAAAATGTAATTTAAATATACATTTTTATAGTAAAAACCCTGTCCATTATGATAAGTTTATTTTTAACATATTAAAACACGTTAAAAAAATTCCCCAAATATATATTTTTTCTAAAACATTTAATTACATTTACTTTCAATTAATTTTAAATATATGAGGTGCTTTATTTTTTTATTATGTTGTGTTTCGGTGTTTTAGGGGTTTTTCCTCATGGGAACTCGTACAAATGGAGTTCCCATTTTTATCAATGAGAATTCTGCATCGTGGTTAGTTGTCCAGGCCCACATGACTCCAGCTTTCACTTACATACCTGGAAGACAAGTCCCCATGCGCTGCGCAGTGAATCTAAGCCTCCAACCGGGATTGTAGGTTGCTCCGGGACCAACTGGTAGATTCGTAGATTTTTTCGGGTCGGAGGCATTCGTGCAAAGGAAGCCTTCAACCTCAATTTCAGGCCCACATGATATATACAATGGCTCTATTCTTGTCTCTTTTTGAATGCAAGCTTGCCAATGGAAAAATAGCATTGTTAGGACAGCTGTGATTTTGTGATACCACTTTTATCCCTGCTGCTCCTGCAACCTCAAAGGCTTCTTCGCCATAGTGTCAGTTATGGCTCAGTGAGTATCACATTTGCCTCTGAGTCAGAAGGTTGTGGCTTCAAGTCCCATTCCAAGAAGTTGAGCACAAATAATCTAGGCTGACACTCCAGTGCAGTGCTGAGGGAGTGCTGCACTGTCAGAGGTCCTGTCTTTTGGATGAGACGTTAAACCGAGGCCCTGTCTGCTCTCTCAGGTGGACACAAAAGATCCCATGGCACTATTTTGAAGAAAAGCAGGGGAGATATCCCCGATGTCCTGGCCAATATTTATCCTTCAATCAACATAGCAAAAAGAACAGATTAACTTCCCATTATCACGTTGCTGTGCGCAAATTGACTGCTGCGTTTTCTACATTACAACAGTGCCTACACTCCAAAAGTACTTCATTGGCTGTAAAGCGCTTTGAGACATCCGGTGATGCTGTATAAATACCAGTCTTTTTTCATCACAGAGCAGCAGCCCCAATCTCAGAAGAAAAAAATGGATGGAGAGGAGCCAATCAGAAGATCAGGTTCAACCATTCAGCATGATCGCACTGCCTCCATAGCTCCATGATACTTTCCCACACATTCATCGCTCTTTGTGATGATCTTCCTGCTTTAAAATCCTGCACCGTTGACAGAACAATTGCTCCGTCGGTCATACTACTTGCTGTGCCCCAGGAATACTGGATTGGACAGGTTAGATGCAGAAAGAATGTTCCCGATGTTGGGGAAGTCCAGAACCAGGGGTCACAGTCTAAGAATAAGGGGTAAGCCATTTAGGACCGAAACTTCTTCACTCAGAGAATTGTGAACCTGTGGAATTCTCTACCACAGAAAGTTGTTGAGGCCAGTTCGTTAGATATATTCAAAAGGGAGTTAGATATGGCCCTGACGACGAAAGGGATCAAGGGGTATGGAGAGAAAGCAGGAATGGGGTACTGAAGTTGCATGATCAGCCATGATCATATTGAATGGTGGTGCAGGCTCGAGGGGCCGAATGACCTACTCCTGCACCTGTTTTCTATGTTTCTATGTTTCTATGTCAGTACTGGTGCAGCGAATGGGGAGTCATTGGCATAAATTTGCAGAAGCACCTGAGAAGGATACTTTTAGAGGTCATTCATTAAGATGCCGACCTGGTGCGAAGAAAAATGTAAGACGTTCCAAAGCGCTTTATAGCCAATGAAGAACCTTTTGAAGTATAGCCACTGTTATAATATAGGAAATGCGGCAACCAATTTGTGCACAGCAAGATACCCTAAACAGCAATGTGATGATGACCAGATAATCTGTGTATTAGTGATGTTGGTTGAGGGATAAATACTGGAAGGATTCCCTGGCTCTTTTTTGAAATAGTGCCATGGGATCTTTTACATCCACCCGAGAGAGCAGACAGGGCCTCGGTTTAATGAATGTAGATGATAATTGAGTGTTTTTTAGAGCGGGCAAAGCCAGTTTTATGGCAGGTTGTAAGAGTGCCCACTGGTCTTCCAATTAAATTACTTGGGGTAAAAACTCTGCCTCCGCACTTGCCAACTCGCGATTCTCTGTTAATTGAAAGGTGCAAGGCTCATGTTTTTCGCTGGGCGGATTATAAAACATTTTTCAGGAGATTTTCGCCGGCAATAATCTTCCTAGCCTCAGCGGTTTTTTGGGCGGCAATCGGGCGCTGGGAAAATTCTCAAATACTAGGCAGAACACCAGTGATAATGTCACTGCTCTTCTTCAAAATAGTGCCATGGGATCTTTTACACCCACCTGCGAGAGCAGACAGGACCTGGGTTTAATGTTTTGTCTGAAAGGCAACACCTCTGACAATGCAGTATTTCCTCAGCTCTGTACTTAGAAACATAGAAAATAGGTGCAGGAGTAGGCCATTCAGCCCTTCTAGCCTGCACCGCCATTCAATGAGTTCATGGCTGAACATGCAACTTCAGTACCCCATTCCTGCTTTCTCGCCATACCCCTTGATCCCCCGAGTAGTAAGGACTACATCTAACTCCTTTTTGAATATATTTAGTGAATTGGCCTCAAGAACTTTCTGTGGTAGAGAATTCCACAGGTTCACCACTCTCTGGGTGAAGAAGTTTCTCCTCATCTCGGTCCTAAATGGCTTACCCCTTATCCTTAGAAGGGGTACTGTAGTGTCAGCTTAGAATTTTGTGCTCAAGTTTCAAGAGTGGGACTTGAACCAGCAACCTTCTCACTCAGATGCAAAGGTGCTACCCTGACATGCTAAGCAGGACTGAATTGACATCTATGGTGATGACAAATGGAGAATGCCATTTTCCCGATGTAGGTGGCTGCTGGGATAATCAAGGATGGGCTAAGTGTTGTGGACCGAACATAGTAAATTTGACCACCCACGTCATCCCCTTAAATTCCAAAATGCCTTCAATATGCTTTTTAATTACCAAATCAAACAGCAGCACCAGTTGGTTTTCAATAGATGATACTAACTGTATGTGTGTTTCTTGTTTGTGCAAGTACATTTTCTAGCAATACGAAGGCTCGAGATATTCCAGCTCCTGCTGGGGACCCTGGACACACACACTGCTGTCTGAATGGCTAGTATCGAACTTGCCCGTCAATGGTATATTTTAAACTATCTACAGTAGGCACCTCAAAACACTGGAGAAGTACCACCAATGCTGCCTCCGCAAAATCCTGCAAATTCAATGGCAGGATAGGCACACCAACGTCAGCGTTCTCTCTCAGGCCAACATCCTCAGCATCGAAGCATTGACCACGCTCGACCAGCTCTGATGGATGGGCCACATGGTCCGCATGCCCAATGCTAGACTCCCAAAACAAGCGCTCTACTCTGAGCTAGGTCACGGCAGGCGAGCCCCAGGAGGGCAGAGAAAACGCTGCAAGGACACCCTCACAGCCTCTTTGAAAAAATGTAACATTCTCACCGACTCTTGGGAATCCCTGGCCCAAGACCACTCAAAGTGGAGGAGAAGCAAGTTATTATTTAAATGGAGAAAGTTTGCAAAGTGCTGCAGTACAGCGGGACCTGGGGATACTTGTGCATGAAACACAAAAGGATACTATGCAGGTACAGCAAGTGATCAGGAAGGCCAATGGAATCTTGGCCTTTATTGCAAAGGGGATGGAGTATCAAACAGCAGCACCTGTTGGTTTTCAATAGATGATACTAACTGTATGTGTGTTTCTTGTTTGTGCAAGTACATTTTCTAGCAGTACGAAGGCTCGAGATATTCCAGCTCCTGCTGGGGACCCTGGACACACACACTGCTGTCTGAATGGCTAGTATCGAACTTGCCCATCAAGGGTATTGGTGAGGCCACACCTGGAATACTGCGTGCAGTTTTGGTTTCCATATTTACGAAAGGATATACTTGCTTTGGAGGCAGTTCAGAGAAGCTTCACTACGTTGATCCCGGGGATGAGGGGGTTGACTTATGAGGAAAGGTTGAGTAGTTTGGGCCTCTACTCATTGGAATTCAGAGGAATGAGAGGTGATCTTATCAAGACGTATAAGCTTATGAGGGGGCTTGACAAGGTGGATGCAGAAAGGATGTTTCCACTGGTGGGGGAGACTAGAATTAGAGAGCATGATCTTAGAATAAGGGGCCGCCCATTTAGAACTGAGATGAGGAGAAATTTCTTCTCTCAGAGGGTTGTGAATCTGTGGAATTCGCTGCCTCAGAGAGCTGTGGAAGCTGGGACATTAAATAAATTTAAGACCAAAATATACAGTTTCTTGAGCGATAAGGGGTTATGGGGAACGTGCGGGGAAGTGGAGTTGAGGCCAATATCAGATCAGCCATGATCTTATTGAATAGCGGAGCAGGCTCAAGGGGCCTTATGGCCTACACCTGCTCCTATTTCTTATGTTCTTATGATCACTTTGAGTCTCTTCGCCAGGAGCACACGAAAGCCAAGTACAAACGGCGGAAGGAGCGTACGACAAATCAAGCACCCCACCCACCCGTCCCTCCAACCACCGTCTGCCCCACCTGTGACAGAGACTGTAGATCCCACATTGGATTCATCAGTCACCTTAGAACTCATAACAGTGTGGAAGCAAGTCATCCTCGACTCCGGGGGACTGCCTAAGAAGAAGAGAAGAAGAAGATGTTTTAAAAGCAGTCCGTTGAAGTGCTCTCGCAGTTGTTGGATTGTTCTAAGCTGGGGTTTTTAGTTGGATCTTTCATACTGTAGAATACTGTGCTGACTGAGCAGAAATATTGTAGCATGCGGAATCCTGCACATATATTCTCCATGGGCCAATAGTCACTAATGAAACTACTTAGTTGTGCTGGTTGCTATCGCTAAAGCTGGCAGCTGGTAGCATTGCTGCATGCTTGACGGCTTCTGTAGGCGAATTTTTCCGAATCCTACCTTCTTATACATAATGTATATCATCGCTGTATTCCCTTAGCATCCAGGAATTCTTTAATGCATGTCCGGCAAATCCTCGATATGACAGACAGATCCTTCTTCTATATGGGCCAAGCTGAATCCCTGGATTCATTTCCAGTGTTTTGCAATCATTGGTTATCAGGTTTATTTGTATCAGGGTATTGCCCATCCATGCCTTTGTTACCTCTAGACTTGACTATTCCAATGCACTCCTGGCTGGCCTCCCACATTCTACCCTACGTAAACTGGAGGTCATCGAAAACTCAGCATCCCGTGTCCTAACTCGCACCAAGTCCCGCTCACCCATCATCCCTGTGCTCGCTGACTTACATTGTATCGCGGTTAAGCAATGCCTCGATTTCAAAATTCTCATCCTTGTTTACAAATCCCTCCATGTCCTTGCCCCCCCACCCCCTCTCTCTCTTTAATCTCCTACAGCCTCACAACCCCCATCACCCCCCACCCTCCCGCCCCGGCGAGATATCAGCGCTCCTCAAATTCTGCCCTCTTGAGCATCCCTGATTATAATCGCTCAACCACTGGTGGCCGTGCCTTCAGCTGCCTGGGCCCCAAGCTCTGGAACTCCCTCCCTAAACCTCTCTGTCTCTCTACATCCCTTTCCTCCTTTAAGACCTGCTTAAAACCTACCTCTATGGCCAAGACTTGGTCACCTGCCATAAGTTCTTCTTGTGCAGCTCGGTGTCAAATTTATTTGTTTTGTCTTATGCTGTGAAGCGTCCTGGGACATATTACTACGTTAAAGGCACTATAAAAATACAAGTTGTTGTTGTAGCCATTCCCCTAACAACATATCAGAGTTCTGCAGTACTGAGTAAGTACAAACGTAAGTTGGCTTCCCATCATCTTTGCAGGGCTACTGAGAAAGAACAGGGGAGTGGTACTTGTTGAGGGTGCAGAGGAGATTTACTAGAATGAACATAAGAACTTCAGAAATCGGAGCAGGAGTAGGCCATTTGGCCCCTCAAGCTGGCTCCACCATTCAATAAGATCATGGCTGATCTGATCTTGCCCACAACTCAACCTCCCGCCTGTTCCCCATAACCCTTGACTCCCCTATAGTTCAAAAGTCTGTCTATCTCCACCTTGAATATATTCAATGACCCAGCCTCCACAGCTCTCTGGGGCAGAGAATTCCAAAGATTCATGACCCACTGAGAGAAGAAATTCCTCCTCGTCTCCATCTTAAATGGGCGCCCCCTTATTCTGAGGCTATGCCCCCTAGTTCTAGATTCCCCCTCGAGAGCAAACATCCTCTCTGCATCTACCTTGTCAAGCTCCCTCAGAATCTTATATGTTTCAATAAGATCGCCTCCCATTCTTCTAAACTCCAATGAGCACAGGCCCAACCTGCTCAACCTTTCTTCATAAGACAACCCCTTCATCCCAGGAATCAAAGTGGTGAACGGTACCAGAGATGAGGGACTTCAGTTATATGGAGAGACTGGAGAAACTGGGATTGCTCTCCTTAGAGCAGAGAAGTTTAAGTCACCATTTAATAAAGGTGTTCGAAATTATGAGGGGTATTGAGTGAACTTTTCAGATCAGCCATAATCTTATTGAATAGAGGAGCAGGCTCAAGGGGCCAAATCGCCTACACCTGTTCCTATTTCTTATGTTCTTATAGAATAGATAGGGAGAAACTGTCTCCATCGGCAGGAGGGTCAGTAACCAGAGGACCCAGTGGGGAGATGAGAATTTTTTTTGCAGCAAGTTGTTATGATCTGGAATGTACTGCTTGACAGGATGGTGGAAGCAACTTCAATAGGAAATAATCAAAAGGGGTTTGGATGTATGCTTGAAAATTACCTAGAATTTGGGCAGGTTGGGCCTATACACATTGGAGTTTAGAAGAGTGAGAGGTGATCTCAGAGAAGATTCACCAGGTTGATTCTGGAGATGAGAGGTTTGACTTATGAGGATAGGTTGAGTAGGTTGGGCCTCTACTTATTGGAGTTCAGAAGAATGAGAGGTGATCTTATTGAAACTTAGATATATTCAAAAGGGAGTTAGATGTGGCCCTTATGGCTAAAGGGATCAAGGGGTATGGAGAGAAAGCAGGAATGGGGTACTGAAGTTGCATGATCAGCCATGATCATATTGAATGGTGGTGCAGGCTCAAAGGGCCGAATGGCTTACTCCTGCACCTATTTTCTATGTTTCTATGTTTCTATAAGATAATGAGGGGGCTCGACAAGGTGGATGCAGAGAGGATATTTCCACTCATAGGGGAAACTAAAACTAGGGGACATAGTCTTAGAATAAGGGGCCGCCCATTTAAAACTGAGATGAGGAGAAATTTCTTCGCTCAGAGGGTTGTAAATCTATGGAATTCTCTGCCCCAGAGAGCTGTGGAGGCTGGGTCATTGAATATATTTAAAGCGGAGACAGACAGATTTTTGAGCGATAAGAGAGTAAATGGTTATGGGGAACGGACAGGGAAGTGGAGCTGAGTCCGTGATCAGATCAGCCATGATCTTATTGAATGGTGGAACAGGCTCGAGGGGTCAAATGACCTACTCCTGCTCCTATTTCTTATGTTCTTATGTTCTTATCTTATTGAAACATATAAGATTCTGAGGCGGTTTGACAGGGTAGATGCAGAGAGCAGGTTTCCCCTCGTGGGGGAATCTAGAACTAGGGGACAGAGTCTCAGAATAAGTGTCGCCCATTTAAAACGGAAATGAGGAGGAATTTCTTCTCTCAGAGGGTCATGAATCTTTGGAATTATCTACCCCAGCAAGCTGTGGAGGCTGGGTCATTGAATATATTTAAGGTGGAGATAGTCAGATTTCTGAACAATAAGGGAGTCAGAGGTTATGGGGAGCGGGCAGGGAAGTGGAGTTGAGACTAAAATCAGATCAGCCATGATCTTATTGAATGGCAGAGCAGGCTCGATGAACCAGATCACCTACTCCTGCTCCGATTTCTTATGTTCCCATGTAATTTGCAGAACAGAAACAGCCCATTTGTCCAAACTGGTCCGTGCCGTTGTTTATGCTCCATATGAGCCTTCTCTCAACTTGCTTCATCTCACCCTATCAGCAAATCCTTGTATTAAAAATAAACCTTTGCAGGGCTATGGGGAAAAAGCAGAGGAGAGCGGGACTAAATGGATCGCTCTTTTAAAGAACAGGAACGATGGGCCGAGTGGCCTCCCTCTGTGCTGTAAGACACTGTTAACAAAACGGATGCAGAATTAATCCTTCAATCAATGGGCTGTATGCATTCTCAATATTATTGGAATAGTGATCTATATGTTTTACCTGCAAAATTGGGAATTTGGCCATGATATCAGAGATCGGCAGATACCTTTTTTCTCTCCATGTGAAGGTCTTTAAGACAGTCTTCACAGTAATTACAATAAGATCGTTTGATGGCTACTTGGGCGAAGATTATTTTCTGTCTCTTGTTTTCGCAATGAGATTGCCCTTCCAAATTGCTTTCAGTGAGTTAATATCCGGCTCCGTCAATAAAAATTATATAAATATACTCGATATGACCTTGTCTATTAATTTAATTTTTATGATTTGAGCAATTTTTCAGAGGATAAATGTTTATTAAACCATTGCATCAGGTTTCCCTGAAACGCAAAATTACATATTGATAAAAGCACTTACAGTAAATGCCTCAGCCCACGGTTGGTATAATTTAAGCATTTTATCAGGCATTGAGCCATAACCCATTTATATTATACCATTGCCAACGGCCTGAGTAAAGGTTGACAGAGATCGTGGCAGATGACATTGGACTCTTCATACCCCAGCTACATTTCAGACTGATTTCTCTTCTATTTCTGCCCCCTCTGGTGTCCCCCAAGGATCTCTCCTTGGCGCCCTATTTCTCATCTACTTGTTGCCCCTTCCGAAAGCACAGCGTCAGTTTCCACATGTACACTGATGACACCCAGCTCTACCTCACTACCACTCCTCTTGACCGACCCCTCCATGGTCTCTAAATTGTCAGACTGCTTGTCCGGCATCCAATTCTGGTTGAGCAGAAATTTTCTCCAAAGCTAATGTTTTCGGTCCCAGTCACAAACTCTGTTCCCTAGCCACTGGCTCCATCCGTCTCCCCAACTTCTGTCTGAGGCTGAACCAGACTGTTCGCAACCTTGGTATTATATTTGACCCTGAAATGAGCTTTCAACCACATATCCACAGTATAACTAAGACCGCCTATTTCCGCCTCCGTAACATCGCCTGTCTCCACCCTTGCCTCAGCTCATCCGCTGCTGAAGCCCTTATCCATGCCTTTGTTACCTCTAGACTTGACTATTCCAACGCACTCCTGGCTGGTCTCCCAGATTCTACTCTACGTAAACTAGAGGTGATCCAAAACTCGGCTGCCCATGTCCTAACTTGCATCAAGTCCCACTCACCCATCACCCCTGGGCTCTCTGACCTATATTGGCTTCACGTTAAGCAGTGCCTCGATTTCAAAATTCTCATCCTTATTTTCAAATCCCTCCATGGCCTCGCCCCTCCCTATCTCTGTAATTTCCTCCAGCCCCAAACTGTCCCCGAGATGTCTGCACTCCTCTAATTCTGCCTTCTTGAGCATCCCTGATTATAATTGCTCAACCATTGGTGGCCGTGCCTTCTGTTGCCTGAGCCCCAAGCGCTGGAACTCCCTGCCTAAACCTCTCCACCTCTTTACCTCTCTCTCCTCCTTCAAGATGCTCCTTACAACCTACCTCTTTGACCAAGCTTTTGGTCACCGGCGCTAATTTCTACTTCTGCGGCACTGTGTCAATTTTTTTTAGCTCATAATACTCCTGTGAAGTGCCTTGGGACATTTCACTACGTTAAAGGCGCTATATAAATACAAGTTGTTGTTGGTTCTAAGGCTGAGATTTGTAGTATTGGTTCCAGTTAGAGAGCACTGAGTTTATACTGAAATAAAAGCAGAAAATGCCAGACCTATGCAACAGGCCAGATAGCATCTAGGAACATAGGAAGAGGAGCTGTTGAAGCTACCAGACTGCTGACCCAGGGAATCAAATGTGCAAAAAAAAATAATAATTTAGGAGCATAGGTACAGGAGTAAACGATTCAGCCACTCTAGCCTGTTCCACCATGAGGCCACAGCTGATCTGCACCTTATCTCCACCGCCTTAGCACCATACATATCCCGTGATACCCTCACTCAACAAAAATCTGTCGATCTCTGTGTTGAAAGCTCCAATTGTCCCTTTTAGGGATGAGAATTCCAGATTTCCACTACCCTCTGTGTGGAATAAAGTGTTTTCTGATTTCCCTCCTGTGGTGTATTTGCTTCATGGGTTCTTAGCTTAAGAATTCACAGCAACACATAGAAACGTAGAAACATAGAAAATAGGTGCAGGAGTAGGCCATTCAGCCCTTCTAGCCTGCACCACCATTCAATATGATCATGGCTGATCTTTAACCTCAGTACCCCATTCCTGCTTTCTCTTCATACCCCTTGATCCCTTTAGCCGTAAGGGCTATATCTAACTCCCTCTTGAATATATCTAACGAACTGGCATCAACAACTCTCTGCGGTAGGGAATTCCGCAGATTAACAACTCTCTGAGTGAAGAAGTTTCTCCTCATCTCGGTCCTATATGGCTTACCCCTTATCCTTAGACTGTGTCCCCTGGTTCTGGACTTCCCCAACATCGGGAACATTCTTCCTGCCTCTAACCTGTCCAATCCCGTCAGAATTTTATATATTTCTATGAGATCCCCTCTCATTCTTCTAAACTCCAGTGAATACAGGCCCAGTCGATCCAGTCTCTCCTCATATGTCAGTCCTGCCATCCCGGGAATCAGTCAGGTGATTGCTGTGAAGAACTAGCAGGTTTATTAGCAAAAATTTAACAATCAAACTGAACACCACCAGATCATCCACCAGGTTCACAACAGCACGGCACATCGTGGAGAACCTGAACTCAACTGACTGGGGTTTTGTTGAGTCTAGTGGACATCACATGACTGATTAAGCCACTTGCTGTGCAACAGCTCTACAACTATTTTTGTAAAACATTTAAATCAAGTGTTCCTTTTTTTTAAAAGACACCAAATCACACAAATTAACACCTAAACATTAAAGGGAACCATGTCAAATCACATTAAATTAAAATTTTGTTCCCTGTTGAAATGATACACTCCAGTCCCTCCGGCGCCCACCTCTCGCAGAAGGTCGCGAGCATACCGGTGGAAACCGCGTGCTCCATCACCAGGGACACCCTGGCTCGGATGTAACCACGGAAGAGAGGCAGGCAGTCAGGCTGAACGACCCCCTCAACCGCCCGCTGCCTGGACCGGTTAATGGCCACCTAGGCCAGGCCAAGGAGACCCTCCGACCTGCCCGCTCCCCTCCGCACAGGGTGCCCAAAGATCAGGAGCGTGGGACTTAAGTGCAGCCAAAGATCATGGGGCAGCCCCTTCAAATAATGGAAGAGGGGCTGCAACCTCACAGACCGAAGATACACCTGGAACACGGACTCTTCCAGACCGCAGAAATTGCAGGCGGCCTGAGAGTCCGTGAACCAACTTAAAAACTTATTGCACGGGACTGCTCCGTGCAACACCCTCCAGGGCAAGTCCCTAATAAATAAAGGGAGGACTCCCGTATAGAGAACACTCCATTGAGGACCCCCGCCTCCTCCGGAAGGCAAGATGGTACGCCATGGCGTGTCCGGATGGCAGACGAGGATGGCAATGTGGAGAGTGTGCAAGAGCAGTCCGTACAGGAATCCCCTCTGCGCAGAACTGAAAGGCACTGAGGGGATTTCCCAGTGGAGGCTCAAGTTGTGAGGCGCCGGCTCCCGATGTAGGTTTCGGGGCTTGGCGCCGATGAGGAGCTCCGTCCGGACGGGGGTCAGTTCGGACGGGATCTCCCCACGTGCTTGAGCCTCCTCGACACACCTAACGGAGTCAGGGCCCAGCGCTGTTTTTAGCGACTCGATGGCATTGGCCGCACGCCGGACGTCGGCCCAGGATAGGCGCCATGCCAGCACGTCTGGCGCCATCCAGCCCGCTCCTCCGCCATCGAGCAGGTCCCTCACCCTGGTCACCTTGACAAACACAGCCCTCTCGTCCGCCTGCCACCTAAAACCACGGACGTGGAGGTACGGATTCCTGAGTAGCGGCTCCCAAAGGACAACCGCCACTCCAGACGGGGGAGAACTGCGCTTGGTGGCGACTCTGTTTCAGACCTTGATGAGTTCCTGGTAAAAGACAGGCAGCCCCCGCAAGGCTGTCCTGACACCCCACAGGTTCACAAACAGGAGCAGCGTGACGTAATTGAGGCTGTACTGTTGGCGAAAGAGATACGTCGCCAGCGCATGCCACCTAGGAGGGTGCTCGACATACAAGTATCTCTGCAGGATCTGAAGACGGAAAGTCGCTAGCTGGGTGCTCATGCACACCAGTGCCTGACCGCCCTCCCTAAGCGGGAGACTCAGAGCCACAACAGAGACCCAGTGCTTCCTGTTGTCCCAGAAGAAGTCCACCAACTTCTTCTGTATCTTGGCGACAAATGCAGGGGGAGGGGTCAAAGTGACCAGTCGGTACCACAGCATAGCAGCCACCAGCTGGTTTATGACTAGCACTCGACCCCTGTAGGACAGCACTCGGAGCAGTCCTGTCCAGCGCCCAAGGTGAGCAGCGACTTTGGCCTCCAGCTCTTGCCAGTTCGCCGGCCAGGCTTCCTCGGCGGGGCTAAGGTAGACTCACAGATAGAGGAGATAGGTCGTGCTCCAGACAAAAGGCCTGAGCTCCTCCGGCAGGGAGTCCCCCACCGCTGACCCACCAGGAGTCCAGAACATTTTGATCCTGGCGGAGGATGCAGCCGAATAAATCCTCTGCAACAGCTCCACAACTCTTTTGTTGCAAAACAATAAATCAAATAAATCAAGTGCCCACTGATTAAAGGAGGGGGGCACTCCGAACACTTTTCAAGTGCCCTTTTTTTTAGTTTTTTTTTAGGGCAGTATAAACACAGATTATACAAGTGCCCCCTAACTAAAAGTGGGGGGCGGGCGGGTACTAAAACCGGCAATTAAACATCAAATTAAAATTTGATTGCCGGGGGTGATGTTGCACTCCAGTCCCTCCGGCACCCACCTCTCGCGGAAGGCCGCGAGCGTACCGTTGGACACCGCGTGCTCCATCTCCAGGGACACCCTGGCCCGGATGTAACCGCTGAAGGGAGGCAGGCAGTCGGGCTGAACGACCCCCTCAACCGCCCGCTGCCTAGACCGGCTGATGGCCCCCTTGGCTGTGCCCAGTAGCAGTCCTACGAGGAGGCCTTCGGACCTACCCGCTCCCCTCCGCACAGAGTGCCCAAAGATCAGGAGAGTGGGACTGAAGTGCAACCAGAATTTGAGGAGCAGCCCCTTCACATAATGGAACAGGGGCTGCAACCTCACACACTGTACATAAACATGGAACACGGACTCTTCCAGACCGCAGAAATTGCAGGTTGCCTGGGAGCCCATGAACTGACTTAAAAACTTGTTGCACGGCACTATCCATGCACCACCCTCCAGGCCAAGTCCCCGATAAATAGTGGGAGGACTCCCCCGTATAGAGCACTCCATCGGGGACCCCCGCCTCCTCTGGACGGCAAGATGGTGTGCCATGGCGTGTCCGGATGGCAGACGAGAACTGAAAGGCATGGAGGGGATTTCCCCGAGGCGGCTCAAGTTGTGAGGTGCCGGCTCCCGAGGGAGGTTTCGGGGCTTGGTGCCGATGAGGAATTCTGTCCGGATGGAGGTCAGTTCGGACGGGATCTCCCCACATGCTTGAGCCTCCTCGACACACATAACGGAGTCAGGGCCCAGCGTTGTTTTTAGCGACTCGATGGCATTGGCCGCGCGCCGGACGTCGGCCCAGTTTAGGCGTCATGCCAGCACATCTGCCGCGATCCAGCCCGCTCCTCCACCATCAAGCAGGTCCCTGACCCTGGTCACCTCGCCAGCCACAGTCCTATCGTCCGCCTGCCACCTAAAACCGTGGTCGTGGAGGTACGGATTCCTGAGCAGCGGCTCCTGCAGGACAGCCGTCACTCCAGATGGTGGAGAGCTGCGCTTGATGGCGACTCTGTTCCAGACCCTGATGAGTTCCTGGGAAAAGATAGGCAGCCCCCCCGCCCAGTCTCACAAACAGGAGCTGCGTGTCGTAATTGAGGCTGTACTGCTGGCGGAAGAAATACGTCGCCAGCGCACACCATCTGGGAGGGTGCTCGATGTACAGGTATCTCTGCAGGGTCTGAAGATGGAAAGTCACAGCCTGGGTGCTCACGCACACCAACGCTTGACCGCCCTCCCTAAGTGGAAGACTCAGAGCCGCAGCAGAGACCCAGTGCTTCCTGTTGTCCCAGAAGAAGTCAACCAGCTTTTTCTGTATCTTGGCGACAAACGCAGGGGGAGGTGTCAAAGTGACCAACTGGTCCCACAGTATAACGACCACCAGCTGGTTTATGACTAGCGCTCGACCCCTGTAGGACAGCACTCGGAGCAGTCCTGTCCAGCGCCCTTGGCGAGCGGTGACTTTGGCCTCCAGCTCTTGTCAGTTCACCGGCCCGGCTTCCTCGGCAGGGCTAAGGTAGATTCCGAGGTGGAGAAAATGGGTGGTGCTCCAGGCAAAAGGCCTGAACTCCTCCGGCAGGGAGTCCACCCGCCACTGACCCACCAGGAGTCCAGAACATTTCGCCCAGTTGATCCTGGCGGAGGATGCGGCCGAGTAAATCTTCCGCAAAGCTCCACAAACCAGTGAGCATGCTCACAGGTGCATACATTACGCCTGCTGAGTGGTCTGGCTCTAATTTTAAGATTATGCCCCCC
Organism: Pristiophorus japonicus; assembly: GCF_044704955.1. NCBI lineage: Eukaryota > Metazoa > Chordata > Chondrichthyes > Pristiophoridae > Pristiophorus > Pristiophorus japonicus. The sequence continues at coordinate 207,747,636 of NC_091986.1, forward strand.
TCTGTAAAGATTTCTAATGAGTGACGGCATGGAAGGGTGAAATTGGAAAAGAAAGTAGGGTATGCTGCAAAATGGGCTGACGAATTATTATCACGATTGCATTTTGCATGATTGCCGGTGATCAACTTCACCCCCATTTTGGTTGCATATTTGCCTCTGAGTCAGAAGGTTGTGGGTTCAAGTCCCACTCCATGGACTTGAGCACAAAAAAAAAATCTAGGCTGACACTCTAGTGCAGTGCTGAGGGAGTGCTGCACTGTCAGAGGTGCCGTCTTTCAGATCAGATATGAAACAGAGGTCCCGTCTGCTCTTGCAAGTGGACGTAAAAGATCCCATGGCACTATTTTAAAGAAGAGCAGGGGAGTTATCCCCGCTGTCCTGGCAAATATTTATCCCTCAATCAACATAACAAAAACAGATTATCTGGTCATTATCACATTGCTGCTTGTGGGAGTTTACTTGTGCACAAATTGACTGCTGCATTTCCCACATTACACTAGTAATTACACTCCAAAAAGTCATCATCATAGGCAGTCCCTCGAAATGAGGTTGACTTGCTTCCACGCCGAAAAGGGATCAGTTCACAGGTGTTGCAATGAAGGACCTAATATTCCAGATCCCGAACTACATGTTGAAATGTGGAAGTTGCCTGTGCGTGGATTTTTTAACGTTCGGTGGCCGTTGCACACCAGCCACCACACGGTTTGACAGAGCTCGGTCTTGGTCCAGTGGCAAGGATTACCCAAGACGACTGGAGACCAGCTCTGCTGCATGGACTTAGCGCACACATATCGCAGTGTGGGCTGGCCCGTGCTGCCCTGGGCCCTCGCCTCTTCTGGGCCCCGAACTCACGCCTCTCCTGGGCCCCAATCGCATCCCTCGCCGCTCCTGCTGTACCTCCAAAACGTACTTCATTGGCTGTAAAGCGCTTTGAGACGTCCAGTGGTCATGAAAGGCTAATATATAAATCCAAGTCTTCTTTCTTTCATCAGAAGTGATGAAGAGTCTACACTCAAACCATTGACCTGTCTTTTCTATTTATAGATGATGGCTGATGCATTTCCAGCATTTTCCATTTCCATTTCAGATTTCCAGCACTTACCTTTTATTCGAACCGTGGTTTTATTTCCTGGGTCGATCTGTAATTCTCGAGATGATTGAGTGAGCTGCAGACATACTCACATGGACACAATTCTTATCCCAACCATTACACTTTCAATATTTAATGCAGTAGGTTTTACTAAGTGCCCTTTAGCACCTGTTAAACCCAGTGTGAGGCCACTTTGGAGTATTATATTCTCTGGAGTTTAGAAGAATGAGAGGTGATCTCATTGAAATGCAAAGAATTCTTAACGGGCTTGACGGAGTAGATGCTGAGAGGATGTTTCCCCTGGCTGGGGAGTCTCGAACCAGGGCTCACAGTCTCAGAATAAGGGGTCGGCCATTTAGGACTGAAACGAGGAGAAATTTCTTCACTCAAAGGGTGGTAAATATTTGAAATTCTCTACCCCAGAGGGCTGTGGATGTTCAGTCGTTGAGTATATTCAAGGTTGAGATTGATACATTTTTGGACACTAATGGAATCAAGGGATATAGGGATAATGCAGGAAAGTGGAGTTGAGGTAGAAAATCAGCCATGATCTGAATGAATGGTGGGACAGGCTCCAGGGGCCATATGGCTTATTCCTGCTCCTAATTCTTATGTTTGTATGTTCTTACTCTTATATGGTGTCAAACGATAAGAGGCTCCAGAGTTATGGGAAGTGGTCCATGTTGTCCAGGGCAGCGCCGTGGATCTTGATAACTGGGGGGTAGTGCTGTGTGGCGAGGACAGGCTGGTGGAGGACTTTTGTCTGACAGATGTTTAGTGTAAGGCCCATACTTTCATATGCCTCAGTGAAGATGTTAACCACACTCAACCAGCTCCGCTGGGCAGGCCACATTGTTCGCATGCCTGACACAAGACTCCCAAAGCAAGCGCTGTACTCAGAACTCCTTCATGGCAAATGAGCCCAAGATGGACAGAGGAAATGTTTCAAGGATGCCTTCAAAGCCTCCTTGATAAAATGCAACATCCCCACCGACACCTGGGAGTTCCTGGCCAAAGTCCGCCCTAAGCGGAGGAAGTGCATCTGGGAGGGTGCTGAGCACCTCAAGTCTCGTCGTCGAGAGCATACAGAAACCAAGCGTAGGCAGCAGAAGGAGCGTGTGGCAAATCAGACTCCCCACCCACCCTTTCCTTCAACGACTGTCTGTCCCAGCTGTGACAGAAACTGTAATTCCCATGTTGGACTGTTCAGTCACCTGAGAACTCACTTTAAGAGTTGAAGCAAGTCTTCCTCGATTCCGAGGGACTGCCCATGATGATGATGAGTCAAATCCAAGCAGTGTGAGATCACCTCCCCCAGAGATATCGTTCTGGCTCTGAATTTAGAATTAAACTTACTTGTTGCCATATAGCCGAATAGGGACGCTAAAGTTGCAGCATTAACGGAGACTTAATGGGGTAGATTTTCAGCTTGCCACTGGGCATGGCCAAGGTTGTCATCAACCGGTCCAGGCAGCGGGCGGTCGAGGGGATCATTCAGCCTGACTGCCTGCCTCTCTTTCGCGGTTACATCTGGGTGTTAAACTGGCCTCGTTGATTTCAGTCGATATGAAAGTTGGGCAGTTTCTTTACGGCTGGTGACCCACTGTCAATCTTTTCTATTTTGACAGCGAACCCACCCTCTGAGCACCGGCAAAATTCCGGCCGTTAACTCTGTTTCTCTCTCCAAGATGCTGCCTGACCTGCTGAGTATTTCCAGCATTTTCTGTTTTTACTTTGAAAACCTTTGCTGTTTGTAATATATTTGCTTCATGGGTTCTTTGCTTAGGATTTCTTGGCAAGACATTGCTATTAAGAACCAATTGGTTTATTAACAAAGGTTTAACAATCACACCATACATTTCCAGTTCATCCACTAGGCTCACAACTTCATACCTCATCGGGGATCATCTAGATCCAACTGGCTGGGGTTTTATGGAGTCTTGTGAACATCACGTGACTGGCTAAGACACTCACAATGCAACAGCTCTACAACTATTTTGTGTAAAACTTGAAATCAAGTGCCCCCTTATTGGGCCCAAGTTTCGAGCCGCGCCTAGAACGGCACAGTCCCGACCTGGACGCCCGTTTTTCGCGCCACAAAGTGTGCCTAAAAAAAACTTCCAGATTCTCCAGCTCCCTGCAGGTCGTTTGCAGCTCGGTGCAGTGCAGCACGAGCTGTAGGGGGCGGAGCTAGGTCCCTGCGCTGAAAACAGTGCCGGGACCTCTACAGTGGGCGCGCATGTGCAGTAGCTCCAGGCGCCCAAAACTGTGTGGGAGGGGCTGAAGCACGTCCCCTAGCCCTGGAAGAATGGCCTCACTGGGGCTGCGTGAATAAGGCTTCTCCCACGCCCAGCTCCTGCTTCCTCCCGACCCGACTCGACTCCCGCTTCCCCCCTCCCCCGCCTCCGGACCGGACCCAACACCAACACCGACCCGACTCCCACTTTCCCCCCTCCCCCGCCTCCGGACCGGACCCAACACCAACACCGACCCGACTCCCACTTTCCCCCCTCCGTCCCCGCCTCCCCGCCCCCGGACTGGATCCGACCTGATCTCCCTCCCCCCGACCTGACCTCCCTCTCCTTCCCTCCCCCCGACCCGAACCGACCTCCCTCTCACCACCCCCCCGACCCGTGCTCCCCCCCGAACCGACCCGCGATCCCGACCCGACCCAATGCTACCTACCTGTAAATCTGGTGCTGAGGACGGGCCCTGCCTGAAGTCTTGGGCCCTGCCAGAAGTCTCGGGCCCGGCCCGTTCAGCCTCCCTCCCCCTTCTCCTTTCCCCCCCTCCATCTCCTTTCCCTACCATCTCCTTTTCCCCCCATCTCCTTCCCCCCATCTCCTTTCCCCCCATCTCCTTCCCCCCATCTCCTTTCCCCCCCATCTCCTTCCCCCCATCTCCTTTCCCCCATCTCCTTTCCCCCATCTCCTTTCCCCCCATCTCCTTCCCCCCCCCATTTCCCCCCCATCTCCTTTCCCCCATCTCCTTTCCCCCCCATCTCCTTTCCCCCCCATCTCCTTTCCCACCCCGATCTCCTCCCCCCCATCTCCTTCCCTCCATCTCCTTTCCCCCCCCATCTCCTTCCCCCCCCATCTCCTTCCCCTCCCATCTCCTTCCCCCCCACCATCCCAGCACGCTGTTGGAGGACTCCTGGTGCTGCAGTCAGTAAGTGAAAATGTTTTATTTATTGATTTAAAAAAAAAATTATTTCTTATTAATTTTTTTAAATTGATTTATTGGTTGATTTATTGATGTTTTTATCATTTATTATTGATGATGGCTCTTTATTTGTAAAACTGAAGTGTTTAATGTTTGTAAACTTCCCTTTAAACACCCCCCCACCACCCCCATTCCCTACGCCTGATTTGTAACCTACGCCTGATTTTCTAAAGTGTAGACAAGGTTTTTTCAAGCGTACAAAAATCTTCACTTACTCCATTCCAAGTTAGTTTGGAGTAAGTTTTCACTGACGAAACTTTGAAAACAGGCGTAAGTGGCCGGACACACCCCCTTTTGAAAAAAAAATTCTGTTCCAAAGTGAAACTGTTCTAACTGACTAGAACTGGAGCAAACTAAATGGTGAGAATTCCGATTTCTAAGATACTCCGCTCTACACCAGTTGCTCCTAAAAATCAGGAGCAAATCATGGCAAAACATGGGGCCATTAAAGGGGTACTAGAACCGACAAATTAACAAATAAAACTTTTGGAACTTTAAACGGTCAGATTAGAATGTGGTTGCCGGTGTGATGGGAATGATCAGCCATGATCTTATTGAATGGCGGTGCAGGCTTGAAGGGCCGAAAGGCCTACTCCTGTACCTATTTTCTATGTTTCTATGATGCACTCCAATCCCTCCGGCGCCAACCTCTCATGGAAGGCCGCGAGCGTACCAGTGGACGCTGCGTGCTCCATCTACAGGGATACCCTGGTTCGGATGTAACCGCGGAAGAGAGGCAGACAGTCAGGCTGAATGACCCCCTCGACCGCCCGCTGCCTGAACTGGTTGATGGCCCCCTTGGCCATGCCCAGGAGCCCCACGAGGAGGCCTTCCGGCCTGCCCGCTCCCCTCTGCACAGGATGCCCAAAGATCAGGAGCATGGGACTGAAGTGCAACCAGAATTTGAAGAGCAGCCACTTCAAATATTGGAACAGGGGCTGCAACCTGACACACTCCATATAAACATGGAACACTGACTATTACAAACCGCAGAAATTATAGGCGGCCTGGGAGTCCGTGAACCGACTTAAAAACCGATTGCTCGGGACTGCCCCATGCAACACCCTCCAGGCCAAGTCCTCAATAAACAGATGCATACATTGCAGGATGTTATGCATCCTGTACACTTTCTGTGTAATCCCATCATCATCATAGGCAGTCGCTTGGAATCGAGGAAGACTTGCTTCCACTCTTAACATGCGTTCTTAGGTGGCTGTGCAGTCCAATCTGAGAACCACAGTCTCTGTCACAGGTGGGACAGATAGTGGTTGAGGGAAAGGATGGGTGGGACAGGTTTGCCGCATGCTCCTTCCGCTGCCTGCGCTTGTGTTCTACAAGCTCTCGGCGACGACACTCGAGGATAAGGATGCTGCGAAAGGACCTAAGTGCCTGAAAGGTTGTTAGTATTAACAGAAGGGGCAGATCTTTGCTGATAATGGTTGGGTAAGGACCCACCAAATGCAAATCTTCTGTCTTATAACCTGACATTTGACTATTATTCTGGATAACTGAGAAGATTTGGGAGATGGACTGCAATGCACTCATAATTAATATCTGAATAAAATGAAGCTTTATGACGTGTTCATTTATCTCGGTGCTGATTAACTCTGGTAAAAAAAAATACTCAGCCTCAAAGCTTGTAGTTCAAGGGTAAAAAGGCAGTGACAACCGTGACTTATCCTCATTTTCAGATAACATTTGAGAACCGCTACATCATTTATATAGGCAGATGATGATAAGTTATATAAAGCGACTAATCTATTAATCACCAAGACTAAATTAGGTTAATGCAAAATGTGGCACCCCTTTCTGTACTAAATTGTCAAATGATATTTTAGTAATTGGAGAGAGAGTCGTATTTGCTCGTTGACAGCTGGATATATTATATTAAGCAATAATGTTATCTACTAATTAAGCGTCAAATACAGTTCTGTAGTGAAGAATCTGTGGGAGCGCTATCTGTGACCATCTTGCCTTCAGACCTTTTAAATAGAGTAACCTCGGTGAAAGGGCCATGGGCCACTGTGCCAGGCAGCAGCAAGATTGGAACATGCAGGATAAAAGATGATGCAAGTTGAGAAGTCATTTGGTAATGACAAGCCCGTCCATTTTAAAGCATGTGGATCATCGGAGGAAGACAAAACTGAGGAACGAAGGAATGGGTTCAGAGTAGGAGATGGCGCAAAAAGTATTGATATTGAACATGAGATCCAGGAAGGAGTAAGTATTATATAGGAGTGCACACTTGGAAAGTTTCCCACATTACAACAGTACTTCATTGGCTGTAAAGCGCTTTGAGACATCCAACGGTCTTGAAAGGCGCTATATAGACATTTCAAGGACACCCTCAAAGCCTCCTTGATAAAATGCAACATTCCCACCGACACCTGGGAGCCCCTAACCAAAGACCACCCTAAGTGGAGGAAGTGCATCCGGGAGGGCGCTGAGCACCTTGAGTCTCGTCGCCGAGAGCATGCAGAAACCAAGCGCAGGCAAACCAGACTCCCCACCCACCCTTTCCTTCAACCATTGTCTGTCCCACCTGTGACAGATACTGTAATTCCCGTATTGGACTGTTCATTCACCTAAGAACTCACTTTCAGAGTGGAAGCAAGTCTTCCTCGATTCCGAGGGACTGCCTATGATGGTATAAATCCAAGTCTTTCTTATCTTTCTTTTAGCGAGCATATACTTGGAACTGAGGATGAATGAGAGAGGAGAGTTCAGATCAAGAATGACAATAATTGTATTGATTGGATGAGTAGAGAAGTAGCCCTTCCACTGCCTCAAATGTAAAATTCTCATACTTGTTTGCAAATCCCTCCATGGCCACACCCCTCCCTATCGCTGTAATCTCCTCCAGCCTTACAACCCTCCGAGATATCTGCCCTCCTCCAATTCTGGCCTCTTACATATCCCTGATTATAATTGCTCCACCATTAGTGGCTGTGCCTTCAACTGCTGAGGGCCCAAGCTCTGGAATTCCATCCCCAAACCTCTCCGCCTCTCTACCTCTCTCTCCTCCTTTAAGATGCTCCTTAAAACCTACCTCTTTGACCTAGCTTTTGGTCATCTGTGCTAATATGTCCTTATGTGGCTCTGTGGCAAATTTTGGGGCTAAAATTCCGGCCTCGCCGAGTCCGTACAAAGTGCGCATGGACCCGGTGAGGCCTCACAAAAGCCGATTTTCGGGGTGCGATGCACATGCGCTGAAAACCGGCTTTTCCGATCTGTCAAGATTGGTCTTGACAGATCCTCCGCATCCCCGGGAGAAGGACATCCTACTTTTCGCATAGCCTACTTTTTCCAGCGTAAGAGTTTTAAAACATATAAAAATTAAATTTAAAAACACATTTTTATCGTAAAAACACTGTCCGTTAAGGTAAGTTTATTTTAAACCCCATTAAAACACATTAAAAAAAATTACAAAATGTTTTTTTTCTTTTCTAAAACATTTAATTAACTTTAATTTAAATTAATTTTAAATATGTGACGTGTTTATTTATTTATTATGTTGTGTTTCTTGTTTTAAGGGTTTATTCTCATTGATAATAATGAGAACTCGTAAAAATGGCGTTCCCACTATTGTCAATGAGAATCGTCGTTATCATGGGCAGTCCTTCGGAGTCGAGGATGACTTGCTTCCACATTAAAAATGAGTTTTCAGATAACTGTTCAGTCCAATGCGAGAGCTACAGTCTCTGTCACAGGTTGGACAGACAGTAGTTGAAAGGACGTTGGTTGAAGTGCCGGTTGGTTGAAGTGCTTGGGTTGTCATGCGCTCCTTCCGCCGTATGGGCTCGGTCTCCGCTTGCTCCCGGCAAAGAGACTCGAAGTGTTCGACGCCCTCACGGATTATTCTCTTCCACTTTGAGTGATCTTGCGCCAGTGATCCCCAGGTGTCGATGGGGAGGTTGCACTTTTTCAAGGAGACATTGAGGGTGTCCTTGAAGCATTTCCTCTGCCCACCTGGGGCTCGTTTGCCCTGTCGGAGCTCCAAGTAGAGCACTTGCTTTGGGAGTCTCGTATCGGGCATACGGGCGATGTGGCCCGTCCATCGGAGTTGATTGAGTGTGGTCAATGCTTCGATGCTGAGGAAGCTGTGCGAGCACACTGATGTTGGTGCGCCTATCCTGCCAATGGATCAGCAGGATCGTTCTGAGGCAGCGTTGATGGTACTTCTCCAGTGCTTTAAAGTGCCTGCTGTACATAGTCCATGTATCTGAGCCGTATAGGAGGGCGGGTATCACCACTGCTCTGTAGACCATGAGCTTGGTGCCGGGTTCGAGATCCTGGTCTTCAAACACTCTCTTCTTCAGGCAACCATAGGCTATATTGGCACACTGAAGGTGGTGTTGCACCTCATCGTCGATGTCTGCCCTTGTTGACAGTAGGCTCTCAAGGTATGGAAAATGGTTCACGTTGTCCAAGGCCTCATTATGGATTTTGATAATCGGGGGGCAGTGCTGTGTGGCAGGGGCAGGGGCAGGTTGCTAGAGCACCTTTGTTTTACGGATGTATCAATGAGAATACTGTAGAGTGATTGGTGGTCCAGGCCCATGTGACTCCAGAGTTTTTATGCGTATGGGGAAGTCCTGTCCCTGTACACTATGCATGGAATGAAGGCCTCCGACTGGAATTGAAGGCGCCTCCGGGAGCACCAGGTACTTTCGGAAAATGTTTCTGGGTCGGAGGCGTTCGTCTGAAGGAAGCCTCCCACCGGAATGTTACCCCCGTTGTTTGTGAACGCTCTTGTAAAGCGCCTTGAGATGTTTTACTACGTTAATGACACTATATAAATGTAAGCTGCTGTTATTGTTGTTGAAAGTCTGTTTGAAGAGAAAGAGGGAGGGAGATAAAGGGAGCTGATACGTCCTTGCTATACAGTACAAATGCACACGAGGCCCATGCTTGAGAGACGGTCAGTCTGTGACCTGTCCTTTATTCCTTAGCACTCAAGTGATGGAAGTGGGTGGAGCTTCCCCTTTTATATCTGAAGGTCCAGGTTAGGAGTGTCTCCCACAAGTTCACCACCTTGTGGTCATTGTTCTCACAGTGTACAACTTAGGTCAGTTTATACATGGGTTACAATGCTGGTTGAATACATGACATTACCTCCCCCTCCAAAGTCTCATTGGGATCACAGGTTGAGTCTCTCTGGTGGTTTATGCTCTCCTGTAGAGCGCCTGAGTTGGGGCTCCAGTTGTTGGGCGCTGGCCTGAGTGTCTGCTGTTTGCGGTGCCTCAGGCCTGTCTGGACTGCCCACAGTGACTGGGCTCTCCTCCACTTGGTTCCTGTGGAGGTGTGAACTCTATATCATGTTCTTCCTCTGCTTCTTCTATGGGGTTGCTGAACCTCCTTTTTGTTTGATCCACATGTTTGCGGCAGATTTGTCCATTGGTAAGTTTAACTACCAGAATCCTATTTCCCTCTTTGGCAACACAGTGCCTGCGAGCCATTTGGGCATTGCAGCATAGTTGAGGACAAAAACATGGTCATTTACATCAATACATCGCGCCCTCGCATTCCTGTCATGGTAGTCATATTGTGACTGGCGCCTGCTCTCGACAATTTCTTTCATGGTGGGGTGTATAAGGGATAACCGGGTTTTGAGCGTTCTTTTCATTAGCAGCTCTTCGGGTGGAATCCCTGTGAGTGAGTGTGGTCGAGATCTATAGGCCAACAAGAGGCGTGATAAGCATCTTTGTAGGGAACCCCCTTGAATTCTGAGCATCCCCTGTTTGATTATCTGCACTGCTCGTTCTGCCTGGCCGTTTGAGGCCGGCTTGAACGGTGCCGTTCTGACATGGTTAATTCCATTGCCTGCCATGAAGTCCTGGAATTCAGTGCTTGTGAAGCAGGGGCCATTGTCGCTGACCAAGATGTCCGGTAGACCGTGGGCGGCGAACATTGCCTGTAGACTTTCTACCGTGGCAGAGGATGTGCTTGAATTTAAAATGTCATACTCGATCCATTTGGAGTAGGCGTCTACTACAACCAAAAACATTATTCCCATTAAAGGACCTGCGTAGTCCACATGGATGCGTGACCATGGCTTGGCGGGCCAGGACCAGGGGCTAAGGGGGGCTTCCCTGGGCACATTGCCCAGCTGGGCACACGTGTTGCACCTGCGAACACAAAGTTCCAGATCTGCGTCTATCCCTGGCCACCAAACGTGTGACCTTGCAATTGCCTTCATCATGACAATGCCCGGGTTCTCATTGTGGAGTTCTCTGATGAACACCTCTCTGCCCATCTGGGGCATGACTAAGCGGTTTCCCCACAGTAGGCAATTGGCCTGAATCGAGAGTTCATCCCTGCGCCTGTGAAATGGTTTAAATTCCTCACGGCATGCCCTGTACGTGGCTGCCCAGTCCCCATTCAGGACACATTTCTTGACTAGAGACTATAGCGGGTCTCCATTTGTCCAGACTTTAATCTGACGGGCTGTCACGAGTGAGCCTTTGCTTCCGAAAGCTTCAACAGCCATGACTATCTCAGCAGCATGCTTGGTAGCCCCCTCAGTGGTGGCTAGTGGGAGCCTGCTGAGTGCATCGGCGCAGTTTTCGGTGCCCGGTCTGTGCCGAATTATGTAGTCATAGGCGGCTAACGTAAGTGCCTACCTCTGTATGCAGGCCGATGCGTTTACATTTATGGCCTTGTTGTCGGCCAAAAGGGACGTTAGGAGTTTGTGATCTGTATCCAGCTCAAATTTCCTGCCAAACAGGTACTGGTGCATTTTGTTTACCGCATATACACATGCTAGCGCCTCCTTTTCTATCATCCCGTAGCCCCTTTCTGCCTGGGACAGACTTCTGGAGGCATAATCTACCGGCTGTAACTGACTCTTGGCATTGACATGCTGCAACACACACCCGACACCATAGGACGACGCATCGCACGTTAACACAAGTTTCTTACATGGGTCATATAGCGTTATCAGATTGTTGGAACATAACAAATTGCGTGCTCTATTAAAAGCCCTTTCCTGGCTGTCCCCCCAGACCCATTCGCAACCTTTGAGTAGGAGCACGTGTAGCGGCTCTAGCAGCGTGCTCAATTTGGGAAGAAAGTTACCAAAATAGTTCAGGAGCCCCAGGAACGAATGCAGCTCCATCATGTTATGGGGTCTGGGTGCTCTCTGGATCGCTTCCGTCTTGGACGCAGTAGGGCTGATCCCATCTGCTGCTACCCTCATCCCCAGGAATTCTACCTCTGGAGCTAGGAAGACGCACTTTGCCTTTTTCAGTCGTAGCCCTACCAGGTCCAGTCTGCGTAGCACCTCCTCCAGTTTGTGGAGGTGTTCTTCAGTATCGTGACCCGTGATGAGGATGTCGTCTTGAAAGACCACCGTCCCTGGAATCGACTTGAGGAGGCTTTCCATATTTCGTTGGAAGATCGTGGCGGCCGAGCGAATCCCGAACGGACATCTGTTGTACTCAAACAACCCCTTGTGTGTTGTGATGGTGGTCAGCTTCTTCGACTCACTCGCCAGCTCCTGGGTCATGTAAGCTGAGGTCAGGTCCAATTTTGAAAAAAGTTTGCCACCGGATAGCGTCGCAAAGAGGTCCTCCACTCTCGGCAGCGGGTACTGGTCTTGGAGTGACAGCCGATTGATGGTGGCCTTGTAATCACCACATATCCTGACCGACCTATCCGCCTTGAGCACCGGCACAATCGGGCTCGCCCAGTCACTGAATTCGACTGGCGAGATGATGCCTTCCCTCAGCAGGCAGTCCAATTCGCCTTCTATCTTTTCCCGCATCACGTACGGCACCGCTCTGGCTTTGTGGTGTACTGGTCTGGTGTCCGGGTTTGTGTGAATCACTACCTTGAAAATGCCAATGCCGGGTTGAAATAATGAGTCAAATTTGTCCAGGATCTGTGAGCATGAGACTCGCTCCACAGAGGAAATTGCATTGACATCGCCCCATTTCCAGTTCATGACAACAAGCCAACTCCTCCCCAGTAGTGCGGGACTGTCCCCCGGGACAACCCAGAGTGGCAACCTGTTCTCCGAATCTTTGTGGGTCACGACTACTGTGGCGCTGCCTAGCACCGGAATGATCTCCTTTGTGTATGTCCGTAGCTGTGCGTCAATCGACGATAATTCTGGCCTCCTGGCCTTGGACGCTCACAACTTTTCGAACTGTTTGATACCCATCAGGGACTGGCTGGCCCCCATGTCTAGCTCCATTGATACTGGGATGCCATTGAGGAGCACTTTCATCATTATCGGTGGCGTCCTGGTGTATGAGCTGTATACATGCTCCAAATGAACTCGCTGAACTTCAGCTTCCAGCGATTTCCCCCAGCGTTCATTTCTGCAATTTCTGCAGGTATTTTGCTCATCTCTGCAAACTCCGGCTGAGTGTGTGCCTCCTCGCCTCTAACATGAGCTGCTGTTTGAAACAAAAGGTCCCTTGCCAGTTGATCGTCCCTGACTGTCCCTGTGATTGTCCTTGAGTGCGCCATTAACAGGTGTTGATGGCCCCATTACTGGCTGCCTTGCAATGGTGTGAATCGCCGTTCAGCTTGCCATTGTCTCTGTCGAACTCCCCCTCTGGATTCGACTACAGGTTGGGACATGCCCGACTGCCCTTGTCTGCCTGGAGAACTGTGTACTGCTTTAACAATGTTGAATCTCTGTCCCAACCATTCCTTAACACAGTACCTCTCATCTGTTCTGCTCGTGGCCATGCTCGTATGGTTTAAATACCAGTTTCTCGTCGCCATTGATATGTCCTTGCTATACAGTACAAATGCACACGAGGCCCATGCTTGAGAGAAGGTCAGTCTGTGACCTGTCCTTTATTCCTTAGCACTCAAGTGATGGAAGTGGGTGAAGCTTCCCCTTTTATATCTGAAGGTCCAGGTTAGGAGTGTCTCCCACATGTTCACCACCTTGTGGTCATTGTTCTCACAGTGTACAACTTAGGTCAGATTATACATGGGTTACAATGCTGGTTGAATACATGACAGAAGCTATGGCTAAGAGAAAGATTACCTGTCAAAGGATAAGAGAAGAACCTCCTCAGATATTCAAGTCTTGGACAGATAGTGATAAGCATTGTTGAGGGAAAACAAGGAAGGAGAAATTCATTTTCGCCCAGGAATGGAGAAAAGTTGGACATTTAGCGCCAGAAGCTAATGAATCACTCGGCACTATACACCCTGGCTGCCACATTATGCGCCAGATTGGCAACATCCCACACAAGCACCATAAAGCATCCCTACAATGTCCAAGCCATTCCTTTCACACTCATCACCATTACAAGGGAACCTCATTCCGATGTAGCACTTTGATATGTTGCGAGAATAAAAATGCCACTAATGTTTAGCAGGCACAACACTCCGGAGGCTAAACAAGCTTTAGATGACTGAATTCAACTGTTGCACAATGTCACACTGACAAGGAAGCAGTGAAACAGCACAAATCTGACAGCTGCCACTCATTACTCATGATCCCTTTAAGTAGTGCCCCTGGAGCTGGCAGCCCCCTGCTTGACGCCTCCTCTCCTTATCGCGGTCGGGGCGAGGAGCTAAGGCAGGAGGCGACAATGAAGTTTGCAGATCGGGCACCCAGTGAGCGTCGCACATTCACTGACGTCACGATCTGCCTGGTGCTGAAGTCCCGGGTGCTAACTGGTAGCGGCGCACTATGGGGGTGGCGGGGGGGGTGGATGGGGCAGATTTGGCTTGCGTTGCTGGATTCGCCCCGCTACTGATTCTCTACTCCCTCAGCACCCTATCAGCGCCCTCCGCCAGCCACTAACTGGAGGTGCTAAGGTACCACAATCTTCTCCTTAACTGTTTGACATGAAAACAGAAGAGAAAGTGTGGCCACAAATGTCAACAGCTGAAGGAGTACGAAGGAGGCGGCTGTCAAACGTTCGAGGTGGGAGCATCCGAGGAGACTCCATGTTGATTGTGTGAGGACTTTATAGGCATGGAATGAGAAAAGGAAATACAATCACTTGAGCAGTGGTACAGGGGAATATGCAAAATGTTATCTGCAGCTGGAGAGGAAGGCCTCTTCCTGGTTGCTTGTCCTTTTATTCTCTACAACAAGTTCTCTCTTCCTTACAGATTCTATCCTGACTCCCTTCCTGCCATGTCATTTGTTTACCCAGTGGGCCAGGTTCAACGATCACATACTTCTTGGATTGTTCACTTTACTCAATCAAACTAATTAATTAATATGCAACGTTGAGTTCAACAATCTCAGATCATAACCTCCGCACCCATTTTTTCTGATCGCAGTGTTGCTGATGATTCTGTTTTTCCCACTTTTATTCCACTAAACTCTTCTTTTGTTTCTTTACTTGTCCCATTACCACCCCTTTCGCCTCGCACCATCATCCCTTTTGTCTCTCTAATCTCTCCTGCCTTCCACCCTATCACAGACCTTCCCTTTTGTTCTTTCCTCAACTCCTCCCTAGTCCCTGCTCCCTACACTTGCTTAAAACCTGTTACAACTCAAACCTTTTCCAGTTCTGATGAAAGGACAATGACCTGAACCGTTAACTTTGTTTCTCTCTCCACAGATGCTGCCTGACCTGCTGAGTATTTCCAGCATTTTCTGCCTTCATTTCAGATTTCCAGCATTTACAGTATTTGGATTTTGTTTGAACTACTATTCAAACTCGTCTGAGGATTGTGTGAAGATTGTAATCTTTCCCATCTGCCCCGTGCTTCCCTTGATTAATAGCTCGCAGGTGGTGATCAAATGGACAGTAGCCCACACAATGCAATCAAACAAGTTGTCACCTGAAACTCCCAATCACTCACACCTTATTAACCCAATGTATGAAAATTTCCATTACCACCCTGCTACCTTACAGGTGGGAGCTGTTGCTTAAACTAGCGACAGACATGAAGATGCCCTCTTAGTGTCAGCTGTGGCTCAGTGGGCAGTACACTCATCTCTGAGTCAGAAGGTTGTGGGTTCAAGTCCCACTCCAGAGACTTGAGCACATAAATCTCGGCTGACACTCCAGTGCAGTGCTGAGAGAGTGTGGCACTGTCGGAGGTGCCACCTTTCGGATGAGACGTTAAACCGAGGCCCCGTCTCCCCTCTCAGGTGGACGTAAAAGATCCCATGGCACTATTTCGAAGAAGAGCCTGGGAGTTCTCCCCGGTGTCCTGGCCAATATTTATCCCTCAATCAATATCACAAAAACAAATTATCTGGCGAGTATCACAGTGCTGTTTGTGGAAGCTTGCTGTGTGAAAATTGGCTGCTGTGTTTCCCACATTACAACAGTGACTGCGGGCCAAAGGTACTTAATTGGCTGTAAAGCGATGGAGATGTCCAGTAGACATGAAAGGCGCTATTCAAATGCAAGTCTTTCTTTTTTCTTTCTCTATGAAAAATAGAAAGAAAGAAGGTTTTACAGGCCTTTTACAATATACACGCTTTACAATATACATTAATGATTTAGATGAAGGAATTGAGTGTAAATCTCCAAGTTTGCAGATGACACTAAACTGGGTGGCGGTTTGAGCTGTGAGGGGGACTTAAGAGGCTGCAGGGTGACTTGGACAGGTTAGGTGAGTGGGAAAATGCATGGCAGATGCAGTATAATGTGGATAAATGTGAGGTTATCCATTTTGGGGGCAAAAACACGAAGGCAGAATATTATCTGAATGGCGGCAGATTAGGAAAAGGGGAGGTGCAATGAGACCTAGGTGTCATGTTACATCAGTCATTGAAAGTTGGCATGCAGGTACAACAGGCGGTGAAGAAAGTAAATGGTATGTTGGCCTTCATAGCTAGGGGATTTGAATATAGGAGCAGGAAGGTCTTACTGCAGTTGTACAGGGCCTTAGTGAGGCCTCACCTGGAATATTGTGTTCAGTTTTGGTCTCCTAACGTGAGGAAGGATATTCTTGCTATTGAGGGAGTGCAGCGAAGGTTCACCAGACTAATTCCAGGGATGGCTGGACTGTCATATGAGGAGAGATTGGATCAACTGGGCCTTAATTCATTGGAGTTTAGAAGGATGAGAGGGGATCTCATAGAAACATATAAGATTCTGACAAGACTGGACAGGTTAGATGCGGGTAGATTGTTCCCGATGTTGGGGATGTCCAGAATCAGGGGACACAGTCTCAGGATAAGGGGTAGCCCATTCAGGACTGAGATGAGGAGAAACTTCTTCAATCAGATAGTTGTTAACCTGTGTAATTCCCTGCCGCAGAGAGTTGTTGATGCCAGTTCATTTGATATATTCAAGAGGGAGTTAGGTATTGCCCTTACGGCTAAGGGGATCAAAGGGTATGGAGAGAAAGCAGGATAGGGGTACTGAGGGAATGATCAGCCATGATCTTATTGAATGGCGGTGCAGGCTTGAAGGGCCGAATGGCCTATTCCTGCACCTATTTTCTATATTTCTATGTTTCTATTGAAGATCAAATTGACAGCGATACAGTCATTGCATGCAAAAGCCATCGGTTGTGAGCTGAAAGCATTTGCTGAATTACAACAACATCAGCTTACATTTCGCCATCGGATGTGAGCTGAAAGCATTTGCTGATTTACAAGAACATCAGCTTACATTTATATAAGAACATAAGAAATAGGAACAGGCGTAGGCCATACGGCACCTCGAGCCTGCTCCTCCATTCAATAAGATCATGGCTGATCTGATCATGGACTCAGCTCCATTTCCCTGCCCACTCCCCGTAACCCCTTATCCCCTTATCGTTTAAATTTATTCAATGTCCCAGCTTCCACAGCTCTCTGATACAGTGAATTCCACAGATTTACAACCCTCTGAAAGAAGAAATTCCTCCTCATCTCTGGTTTAAGTGAGCGGACCCTTATTCTAAGATCATGCCCTCTAGTTCTAGTCTCCCCCATCAGTGGAAATTCCTTTCTGCATCCACCTTGTCAAGCCCCCTCATAATCTTATGCGTTTCGATAAGATCACCTCTCATTCTTCTGAATTCCAAGGAGTAGAGGCCCAACCTACTCAACCTTTCCTCATAAGTCAACCCACTCACCCCTGGAATCAACATAGTGAACTTTCTCTGAACTGCCTACAAAGCAAGTATATCCTTTCGTAAATATGGAAACCAAAACTGCACGCAGTATTCCAGGTGTGGCCTCACCAATACCCTGTATAGCTGTAGCAAGACTTCCCTGTTTTTATACTCCATCCCCTTTGCAATACAGGCCAAGATACCATGGGCCTTCCTGATCACTTGCTGTACCTGCATACTATCCTTTTGTGTTTCTGCACAAGTACCCCCAGGTCCCGCTGTACTGCGGCACTTTGCAATCTTTCTCCATTTAAATAATAACATGCGCCTTGATTTTTTTCTGCCAATGTGCATGACCTCACACTTTCCAACATTAGCACCTTTAACGTAGTAAAACATTCCCAAGGCGATTCACATGAGCGATATCAAACAAAATTTGGTACCGAGCCACAAAAGGAGCTATTAGGACAGGAAAGGTAGATTTTAAGGAGCCTCTTAAAGGAGACAGAGGTAGAGAGGTGGAGAGGTTTAGGGAGGGCATTCCAGAGCTTGGGGTCGAGGCACTGAAGGCACGGCCGCCAATGGTGGAGCGAAAAAACTTAAAATAAAATTAAAACTAAATTGTGGCAATCTTTAATTTAATAATAAAAAATTGACTCATGCTTTGTCAGCAGCAGCAGCTATTTCAGATGAATGGAATAAATTCTGTGATAGGTAGAGTTTCATTATAGAAAGCGCGATGTGGCATTGAACCCCAGAGATCTTGACAGCCGTGGCTTCCTGGTCCTTCAGCATCTGACACTCATTCCAAAGACAATAACCTCTCATATCAGTTTGTTCACGATATTAGCAATTCAGTGCTCTGCGCTGCTGTGTCTGGATATCTGTTATAGCTCAATCAGATCCAAAAGCTGATTTGAGGCAAGTCAGACATCATGAAAGATCTCATTAATCACTGTGCACTGAGGCGATTTATTTTCCTGTGCTTTTTTTTAATATCAAGTGCTGAGTTGGATAATGCCTGCTTCCTCAACCATAATTCTTAACGGCTAGTTACTTTACTGCCAATCTGCTGTCATTTTTAATGAATAGAAATCCAATCAACTATACGTTCGGGCCTAGAAATTCGGGTCGTTTGTGCCTCCCGTTAGCTAATAGGGCGCAAACGACTTTTCGCCTCGATGCAGCACCGCTAACGACTCCCGCTAAATTCCCCGGGAGTTTAGTGGCGGTGGTAACCTGTAGCGCCCCGCTCTGCTACGCTGGCAATGATGATGTCATCTCCGTGCGCAGCACCCCATTAACACCCCGGACCTTAAGTTGGTTATCGCCCCCTGAATCCGCGCCGGGCGATGACAGCGGCAGCTTCAGGGGACGTGAACTGGGCGGCCGGCCTCTTGTGGGTGCAAGTTAAAAGGGAGGTGTGGGCCATTAAAAAAAAAACTTCCGATTTTGTTGGCTGTTTGACCGCGGGGGTCCGTGCCGCGATCAGTCAGCCCGGCACGTTACTTGAGTGCCGGGCTATTGCCACCGCACCCCTGCTCCCCGATGGTTCAGGTAAGACCCTTTCATTACTGCAGGGTTTGCAGCATGGGACCTTGCCTGTAATTAACGGTAGAGCCCCTCCTACGCGGCAGCGCTACGCGGCCCAGTGCGTAGCGCTGCGCCCCACTCCCCACCCGTCTACTCCGCTCGCGCGCCAAAAAGGAAGCGGACTGGCTTATTTTGCGCTGCAGTTCCTTTCGGGGGCGGCGACCCCAATTTCTCACGAGAGGCGAGAATTCAGCGCCTGGCGAAATGTCTCGTGCCTCACGAGAAGTAGGAATTTTCCACCTTGGTGCTTGGTTATGTCCAGGCCAAGTAAAACTAATTAGAAGCTCCGCACTTGGGCATGTCAGCTTAGCTCAACGTAGATGTAGAACCGGTACCTCGCCATCAGGACACTTTCCTTCGGGTTCAAATGCTCTCGGACCAGTGTGCACAATGTTGAGCCAGGAAGTGGCGAGTTATGTTGCCGAGCTGAGACGCGTTGCAGGATATTGCGAAATTGAAGAACATTTGGAGCACATGCTCAGAGGCTTTTTCGTACTTGACATTGGCCACGAAACCATACTTCGTAAGCTTTTGACTGTAGAGACCCCAACCTTGAGTAAGGCCATAGCGATAGCCCAGGCGTTCATTGCCACCAGTGACAATACTAAGTAAATCTCTCAGCACATAAGTGCTGCTGCAAGTACTGTGAACAAAGTGATGTTGTTTTCGAATCGTAATGTATAGGGCAGGTCACACATACCTGCAGCTACAAGTCCGCAGATGTCTCAGAGTCCACCATCAAGGGTGATGAATGCAAGGCCATTAACAACTTGCTGGTGCTGCGGGGGTGATCATCGTTTCCATTCATGCCGATTCAAAGGATACGTTTGCAAGGGCTATGGAACAATGGGACACCTCCAACGAGTGTGCAGGAGAGCTGCTAAGCCTGTTAAACCTGCAAACCAACACATTGCAGAGGAGGACAGATCCACGGAGGATGAACCAGAGCCTCAGATAGAGGAGGCAAAGGTACATGGGGTGCACACATTCACCACGAATTGTTCCCCAATAATGCTGAATGTTGAACTAAATCGACTTCCGGTGTCAATGGAGCTGGACATGGACGCGAGCCAGTCCATCATGGGCAAAAAGACTTTCGAATGGTTGTGGTGCAACAAGACCTCAAGGTCAGTCCTAACTCCAGTTCGCATGAGACTAAGAACTTAAACTAAAGAACTGATTCCTGTAATCGGCAGTGCTACCGTAAAGGTCTCTTACAATGGAGCAATGCACAAAGCTAACACTCTGGGTGGTACCGGGCAATGGTCCCATGCTACTTGGCATGAGCTGGCTGGGACGATATCCGAGTGCTATCGCCCGCTGACGACACTTCGTGTGCTCAGGTCTTAAACCTGTTCGAACCAGGCATTGGGAAATTCCAAGGAGGAAAAGTGAAGATCCACCTAATTCTGGGGGCACGACCCATCCATCACAAGGTGAGAGCAGTATCGTACATGATGAGAGAAAGGCTAGACCGGCTGCAACGAGAGGTCATCATTTTACCAATCGAGTTCAGCGAGTGGGCTAGTCCTATTGTCCCAGACCTCATGGGAGGTGGCACCATCAGAATCTGTGGCGATTACGAAGTAACTATCAATCGTTTTTCCCTGCAGGACCAATACCCACTACCTAAGCCGACGACCTCTTTGCAATGCTGGCGGGAGGAAAGACGATCAAGATGCTGGATCTGACTTCATGAAGCAGGAACTGGAGGAATCATCGAAGGCTCTCACCTGCATCAACACACACAAAGATCTTTTTGTTTATAACAGATGCCCGTTTGGAATCCAATCAGCGGCGGCGATATTCCAGAGAAACTTGAAAATTATACTGAAGTCGGTCCCGCACACCGTGGTCTTCCAGAACAACATCTTGCTCACAAGTTGGAACACAGTCGAGCACCTGCAGAACCTGGAGGAGGTTCTTAGTCGACTCAGGTTAACACTCAGGTTAAAACGCTCGAAGTGCGTTTTCCTGGTGCCTGAAGTGGAGTTCCTGGGAAGGAGGATTGCGATGGACGGCATCAGGCCCACCAACGCGAAGACGGAGGCAATCGAGAAGGCACCGAGGCCACAGAACGTGATGGAGCTGCGGTCGTTTCTGGGACACTTGAACTACTTTGGTAACTTCTTACTGGGTCTCAGCACCCTGCTAGAACCACGACATGTCTTACCATGAAAAGGGGGCCAATGGTTTTGGGGCAAAAGACAAGAAAATGCTTTTGTAAAAGCGAGAAAATTGTTATGCTCAAACAAATTGCTTGTGTTGTATGATCCATGTAAGCGTTTGGTACTAGCATGTGATGCGTCATCATATGGCGTCGGGTGTGTATTGCAACAAGTTAATGATTTTGGGAAACTGCAACTGGTTGCTTATGCATCCAGGAGTCTGTCTAAGGCTGAGAGAGCCTATAGCATGATTGAGAAAGAAGCGTTAGCGTGTGTCTATGGGGTAAAGAAAATGCATCAATACCTGTTTGGGCTAAAATTTGAATTGGTAACTTACCATAAGCCACTTATATCCCTGTTTTCCGAGAGTAAAGGGATAAATATCAACGCATCGGCCCGCATCCAGAGATGGGCGCTCACATTGTCCGCATACAACTATGCCATCCGCCACAGGCCAGGCACAGAAAACTGCGCCGATGCTCTCAGTAGGCTGCCATTGCCCACCATGGGGGTGGAAATGGCGCAGCCCCCAGATCTAGCCATGGTTCTGGAAGCATTTGAGAGTGAGCAATCACCCGTCACTGCCCGGCAGATCAAAACCTGGAATAGCCGGAACCCCTTATTATCTCTTGTCAAAAGCGGTTTGCTTCACAGGAGCTGGTCCAGTGTCCCAGTGGAAATGCAGGAAGAGATAAAGCCGTTCCAGCGGCGCAAATATGAAATGTCTATAGAGGCACCCTAACTTTTTTGATCCCCCAACACACACCAATGGCAACCGACACCACGGTTGACCACGAAGCAGAGTCCATCATCCACAGCAGCCCTGCAGGGCCCAACACACCAGGCAGCCCAGCAAGGTCAGCTGCATAGCAGCCCAGCGAGGGCCCAACAAATGATTCAACAATACCAGCTTTCACACCGAGACGATCAACCAGGGCAAGAAGGGCCCCAGATGGACTCACATTATAATTAGTTATACTATTGACTTTGAGGGGGAATGTTGTTATATATGTGGACTTGTATTTACTCTGTACAGCCACCAGAGGACAAATTCCCCGGAGTCCCAAGGGATCCCATAATCCCTTGGGAGCACAGGTATTTAAGAAGACTTCACAGGTTGGAGAGGCACTCTGGAGACCTGCAATAAAAGACTAAGGTCACACTTGACTTTGAGCTCACAGTGTTCAGTCTGACTCTTTTTCCATATGAGCACATGACGTAAGTTGACATGTCAGTGCAGCACTGAGAGCATCGTGCGTCAATGGAGATGCTGTCTTCCAGATGAGATGTTGAACTAAGGCCTCATCTCTGTTCAAGTGGATGCAAAAGATAATGTAGCTCGAGTTGAAGATGAGCAGTGGAGTCCTCCAGGTATCCTTTCCAAGATTTATTCCTCAACCCACATGAAAGAGATAGAGAGTAAGATGAAGCAGAAAATGAGCATGCGTGACAGAGGTCAGGTTAAGAATACAAGTGAGAATCAGGCTGAATATCGAAAGTTCAGAGGGGAAGTGAAAATGAAAATATGAGGGGCAAAGAGAAGTCATGAGAGTAGATTAGCAGCTAACATAAAAGGGAATTCAAAAGTCTTTTATAGGCATCTATGTATAGAAAATGGGTAGCAAGAGGAGGGGTGGGCAAATTAGGGACCAGAATGGAAATCTATGCATGGAGGCAGAGAGCATGGCTGAGATTTTAAATGAGTACTTTACATCTGACTTCACCAAGGAAGAAGATGCTCCAAAGTCATAGTGAAGGAGGAGGTAGTTGAGATACTGGATGGGATACAAATTGATAAAGATGAGGTATTAGAAAGACTGGCTGATCTTAAAGTAGATAAGTCACCAGGACTGGATGGGATGCATCCCAGGATGCTGAGGGCAGTTAAGGTAGAAATCGCGGAGGCACTGGCCATAATCTTCCAATCCTCCTTCGATACAGGGGTGGTGCCAGAGGACTGGAGAATTGCAACTGTTACACCATTGTTCAAAAAAGGATGTTGGGAAAAACCCAGCAACTACAGGCCAGTCAGTTTAACCTCGGCCGATGGGGAAGCTTTTAAAAACGATAATCAGGCACCAAATTAACAGGCACTTAGACAAGTGTGGATTAATTAAGGAAAGCCAGCACGGATTTGTTAAAGGCAAACTGTGTTTAAGTAAATTGATTGAGTTTTTTAATGAGGTAACAGAGAGCGTTGATGAGGGTAAGGCGTTGATATGGTATTCATGGATTTCCAAAATACGATTGATAAAGTGCCACATAATAGGCTTGCCAGCAAAGTTGAAACCCATGGAATAAAGGGGACAGTGGCATCATGGATAACAAATTGATTAAGTGACAGGAAATAGAGGGGCCGAAATTGCCTCATGCTGGATTGCAAGGCATAATTTGAATAAGTGGGTCGGCTTAAGAACATAAGAAATAGGAGCAGGAGTAGGCCATTTAGCCCCTCAAGCCTGCTCAATCATTCAATAAGATCATGGCTGAACTGATCATTGACTGAGCTCCACTTCCTTGCCTGCCTGCGTACATAACACTTTATTCCATTATCGTTCAAAAATCTATCTACCTCCACCTTAAATATAGTCAATGACCCAGCCTCCACAGCTCTCTGGGGTAGAGAATTCCACAGGTTTACAACCCTCTGAGAGAAGAAAGTCCTCCTCATCTCAGTTTTGAACGGGCGGCCCCGCGAGTTCTAGATTCCTCTCTGCATCTACCTTGTCGAGCCCCCTCATTATCTTATATATTTCAATAAGATCATCTCTCATTCTTCTGAACTCCAATGAGTATAGGCCCAATGTTTTTAACCTATCTTCGTAAGTCAACTCCCTCATCTCCGAAATCTAGTGAACCTTCTCTGAACTGCCTCCAATGCAAGTATATCCTTCCTTAAATAAGGAGCCCAAAAATGTACGCAGTACTCCAGGTGTGGCCTCACCAATACCCTGTACATTTGTAGCAGGACTTCTCTGCTTATATACTCTATCCCCCTTGCAATAAAGGCCAACATTGCATTTGCCTTTCTGATTATTTGCTGTACCTGCATACTAACTTTTTGTGTTTCATGCACAAGGACCCCCAGGTCCCTCTGTACTGCAGCACTTGTAATTTTTCTCCATTTAAATAATAATTAACTTTTTTATTTTTTCTGCCAAAGTGGATAACCTCACATTTTCCCATATTATACTCCATCTGCCAAAAATTTGCCCACTCACTTAACCTGTCTATATCCCTTGGCAGATTTGTTGTGTCCTCCTCACCATTTGCTTTCCCACCCATCTTTGTATCATCAGCAAATTTGGATACATTTACACTCGGTCCCTTCATCCAAGTCATTAATATAGATTGTAAATAGTTGAGGCCCCAGCACTGATCCCTGTGGCACCCCACTAGTTACAGTTTGCCAGCCGGAAAATGACCCATTTATCCCAACTCTCTGTTTTCTGTTAGATAACCAGTCATCTATCCATGCTAATATATTACCCCCAATCCTGTGAACTTTTATCTTGTGCAGTAACCTTTTATGTGGCACCTTATCGAATGACTTCTGGAAATCCAAATACACCACATCCACTGGTTGCCCCTTTATCCGCTCTGCCCGTTGAGCTGAAAAAGCTGGTGCCGGTGCGGATTTGCCCTCTTTTGCCAAAAAAACGGTGCGCCGGTAACCGTGCCTTCTGTTGGCCCTCCCGGCGGGCTCGCATGGCGATGCACAGCGCCTCGATACTCACATCAGTGCACCGGTGTTGAGGTCAGCACGTCACTGATGCTCCGTGTCATGGTGTCACGTCGCAACATCCATCCCCTGCTCTTAAAAGGGAAGGCCGCTGTGATCTGAGCACCACCTTCAATGGTGCCCACTGGGCCACCAGGGAGGGTGTTGGCCAGGCCAGTGGCCTGGCACCCAAGGGGGCGATGGGGGTTGGCACGCACAACGATGATGTCATCGCTATGGCGCAGTGCAAACCCCTTTCCACCTGCGGAGCACCCTGGGGAAATTCCGGGGGAGTGCTCTGTGCCCTGCGCCCAGGAGAAAACCCTTTAGTGCATCCTTATCACCAGCCGCCGGCACTAACTGGATCGCACAAAGGGGCAATTTTGGACCCAGAGAGTAGTGGTGAATGGTTGTTTTTCAGACTCGGGGGCAGGTACACCGTGGTGCTCCCCAGGAGTCGGTACTAGGACCACTGCTTTCTTTGATATATATTAATGACTTGAACTTGAGTGTACAAGAGCACAATTTCAAAATTTGAAGATGACACAAAACTTGGAAGTACAGTGAACGGTGAGGATGATAGTGATAGACATCATCACTGGCAGTCCCTCGGAATTGAGGAAGACTTGCTTCCACTCTTAGAATGAGTCCTTAGGTGGCTGAACAGTCCAATACGAAAGCCACAGTCCCTGTCACAGGTGGGACAGACAGTCGTTGAGGGAAGGGGAGGGTGGGACTGGTTTGCCGCACGTTCTTTCCGCTGCCTGCGCTTGATTTCTGCATGCTCTCGGCGATGAGACTCGAAATGCTCAGTGCCCTCCCGGATGCATTTCCTCCATTTAGGGTGGACTTTGGCCAGGGACTCCTAGATGTCAGTGGGGATGTTGCACTTTATCAGGGAGGCTTTGAGGGTGTCCTTATAACATTTCCTCTGCCTACCTTTGACTCGTTTGCCGTGAAGGAATTCCGAGAAGAGCATGCTTTGGGAGTCTTGTGTCTGGCATACGGACAATGTGGCCTGTCCAGCAGAGCTGAACAATTGTGATCAGTGCTTTAATGCTGGGGATTTTGGCCTGGTCAAGGACGCTAAGGTTGTTGCGTCTGTCTTCCCAGGCGATTTGTAGGATCTTGCGGAGACATCGATGGTGGTATTTCTCCAGTGAATGAGGTGTCTACTGTACATGGTCCATGTCTCTGAGCCATACAGGAGGGCAGGTATTACTATAGCCCTGTAGACCATGAGCTTGGTGGTAGACTTGAGGGCCTGGTCTTCGAACATTCTTTTCATCAGGCGGCCGAAGGCTGCACTGGTGCACTAGAGGCGGTGTTGGATCTCGTCATCGATGCCTGCTCTTGTTGATAGGAGGCTGCCAAGGTATGGGAAATGGTCCAAGTTGTCCAGGGCCATGCTTTGGATCTTGATGACTGGGGGAGCAGTGCTGTGCGGCGAGGACAGGCTGGTGGAGGACCTTTGTCTCATGGATGTTTAGCGTACGGCCCATGCTTTCATATGCCTCAGTAAATACGTCGACTATGTCCTGGAGTTCAGCCTCTGAATGTGCGCAGATGCAGGCATCATCCATGTACTGTAGCTCGACGACAGAGAATGGGGTGGTCTTGGACCCTCTGGAGACGGTGAAGGATGAACAGGTTCCCACTGGTTCTGTAGTTTAGTTCCACGCCAGCGGGGGGCTTGTTGACTGAGGTGGAGCATGGCAGCGAGGAAGATTGAGAAGAGGTTTGGGGCGATGACCCAGCCCTGTTTGACCCCGGTCCGGACGTGGATTGGGTCTGATATGGATCCGTGGGTAAGGATCACGGCCTGCACGTCATCGTGGAGCAAGCGGAGGATGTTGACGAACTTTTGGGGATATCCGAAACGGAGGAGGACGCTCCATAGACCCTCGCAGTTGACAGTGTCAAAGGCCTTTGTAAGGTCGAAGAAGGCCATGTATAAGGGCTGGCGTTGTTCCCTGTATTTTTCCTGCAGCTGTCACGCTGCAAAAATCATGTCCGTTGGTAGACATCAAAAAGGTATAGAAAGGTTGGTGAAATGGGACAAGTGACAGATGAGGTTTAAAGCAGAAAAGTACGAGTGATATATTTTGGTATAAAGAATGAGGAGAGGCAATATATAAAGGGTATCATTCTAAAGGGGGTGCATGAATAGAGAAACCTGGGGATATATGTACACAAATCATTGAGGGTGGCAGGGCAGGTTGAGAAAGTGGTTAAAAAAGCACATGGGATACCAGGCTTCATAAACAGAGGCATAGAGTACAAAAGCAAAGAAGTTATGATGAACTTTTATAAAACACTGGTTCGGCCTCAACTGGAGTATTGTGTCCAATTCTGGGCACCGCACTTTAGGAAGGATGTGAAGGCCTGAGAGAAGCCTTAAAAAGATCTATGAGAATGGTTCCAGGGATGTACTTCAGTTATGTGGATAGATTGGAGAAGCTGGAGTTGTTCACCTTGGAGTAGAGAAGATTGAGAGGAGATTTGAGAGAGGTGTTCAAAATCATGAGCGGTTTAGATAGAGTAGATAGAGAGAAACGGTTCCCATTGGTGGAAGGGTCGAGAACCAGAGGACACAGATTTAAGGTGATTGGCAAAATAACCAAGGGCGACATGAGGGAAAACATTGTTACGCAGCGAGTGGTTAGGATCTGGAATGCACTGCCTGAGAGGATGGTGGAGGCAGAATCAATCATGTCTTTCAAAAGGGAGTTGGATAAGTATCTGAAGGAAAAAAAATTGCAGGCTTCTGGGGAAAGAGTGGGGTAGTGGAACAAGCTGAGATGCTCTTGCAGGGAGCCGGCACGGGCTCGACAGGCTGAATAGCCTCCTTCTGTGCTGTAACCATTCTTTGATTCTGTGGGGACGATTTTGATGAACTTGCTGCCCACTGCTGCCGACATTCCTCTGCGTGAACCACCCAGTGCCACTTTTGACGTGGCCTGGAGCGGGCGGGAGGGGAGAGCCGTCGGGAAGCGCCCGCCGATGTCAGCGGACGGCCGATGCCCGTAAGTAAACTCCCGCCCGCCGAGATGCCAGATTAGTGTGGGTGGGAGTCGGCAGTAGACCGCTGCGTGGAGGCTGCTCTATCCTGAATGGTGAGTGTCAAGGTCCTGTAAAAAAGGTCAGTGGAATGTTTTAAAATTATTTCTTTACAGGGACTTACCTGGATGGGGTCCCCTGAAGGTCCTCAGACGTTTTTTTTTTTGTTGGCGATGATTTTAATTTTTACCTCTTCGACCCTCCGTGGGCCCGACTCTATCCTCAGCGGCACGTCAGCGGCAAGCGCCTCTTCCGCCGAGAATGAGACCTCCCGCCCACTGCTGCCCAGATTGGCGGCGTACGTCATGTATTCGCCACCCGCCGACCTTCGAGGGACCTTGGCCATGAATATCCCGTCCACAGTACCGTCCGGTACCTCGGTGGCCATCGGCGGCACTTTGGGCGGCACTTGGGCGGGCGGGGGCCTTGAACAAATTCAGCCCCCTATGATGCTATGAACAGGTTTGCTGTTTATTTATCTGATTGTTGACTGTGGGGCCATTTCAAATTCTGTTGATATTAGAGTTCCTGCAAACGTCCAGCATTGAATGATAAAAGAAGGACACCTTATTTAATATGGTTGGAACAACTTTGCATTCCGGAAGCACTCAGCAGCTCAACCTCTTTGTTCAACCTCGAGCTTGCTGACTAACCTACTTCTCTAGTTTGGCTCAATTGCTTGTGGGCAATGGGGGAACATGAGGCTAGAAATTGCTCAGCACCCTGTTTTGGGGCTATAGCTTTTCAGGGAGTGCAAAAGTATCGGCGAGTGGAAAAGATTTGCTGCTGCTGGGAACTTCTGCTTTAGTGCTCCAAGAGGGAAGCAGAGCACTGCATCAGGCGCTAACCACTTCCCTTGGAGCGCGAAAGGGAGTGAGAGGGGCGGTAGTGGCAGAGCACTGACCAATGCTCCGTGCAGCGCTGCTGTCTGTACAGGCTCCTTCCCCTCGCTTAAAGCGAAGGGCCAATGGTGGGTTGAATGAACGTTCATGCTGTCTCTGATGGGCCACGCCACCTGCACTTCGCGCATAGCAGCCCCAAACACTCCGCGAGAGCGCAGGACTGAGCTCGGGGGATCAAGGGTTATGGCGAGAAAGCAGGAAGGGGGTACTGAAGTTTCATGTTCAGCCATGAACTCATTGAATGGCGGTGCAGGCTAGAAGGGCTGAATGGCCTGCTCCTGCACCTATTTTCTATGTTTCTATGTTTCTAATCGCGGGGGTTAAATAAATCAGGAGGCACCAGGTGCGGAGAGAAATAAATTTTGCCTTGCCGGACCACCGCTGCCTTTAAATATCATTCCCCAAGCGGGCAGCCGAGATGACAACACCTCCTGCAACTGCTGTTGTTTGAAGCCTGGCGATGCTGCAGGGGGGCAGAAGCGAGTATCACATCCGGGGGTGGTAAAGAGAGCAACAATGCAGTGCTCCCTCAGCACTGCACTGGAGTGACAGCCTAGATTTGATGTGTTCAAGTGGGACTCGAACCCACAAACCTTCTGACTCAGAGGCGAGTGTGCTACCCACTGTGCCACAGGTGATACCATTGAATGGATTGCTAGCCAACTTCAAAGGCCACTTAAAAGTCAACCTCACTGGCGTGGGAGTGGGATAACATTACGTCAGACTGGGTATGGTCAGCAGGTGTCCTTCCTTTAAATGAACAAGTGACCAAGTTGGATTTCAACAATGCGACTGTTAGTGGTTTTGCCCTTGGTGGTTTCAAAACCCCCACCCCGCTCCCACCCCCGCTACAACAGTTCAAGACACTGGAATTACAGTAGTGAACAGATATACACAGTAATAGCCAGATCTTTAGGTCTCATCCATCACAATGCTTTTATTCAAGTTAAAGCACCCTGTAAAACACACCCTGATGTTGCAAAACAAACAAACACAGTACAACACACAACCCTGGCCCATCTGAACATGCCCATAATGCAAAGTACCCACGATTAAAACACCCCTGCTCGGATTCAATAGTGCACCACCGAATCTGTCCAACAGAATTGTGCGTACGCATACGATTTGTGCTAAAACCTCCCCACTAAACCCCTAAGGCTTGGTTGGGACACACGACACCCTTTCACACGATGCGGTGGTCTTAAAGATGCATGGGCTGGGATAAATGCTCACCAATTATCCCTCTGGCTTACTCACTGCTTCTCCCGATGAGACGCATCTTCTGGTTCTGTACCGATCTGTGGTATTCAAGTCCAGTCTCAAGGTCCGCTTCCCAGTCGAAATAGCGAGGCTCTCTTTGTTCATAGATGGTGTTTCTTCTCTCGGTCCCAGACGGAATGCTCAGTGTTTGAACAAAGTGAATAAGCGTCGAAGAGGAGAGAGAGAGAGACAGATGGTAACCGAAACCTGCCACTCTTATACCTGCAAAAATGCTTCTTTCCACACCAGAAGTTCAACTGTCCTTGGCCTGAGGCAGTACAACTGAAAGAGCAAAATCTTGTCCTCGGCCTGTTCCTTTGTTACTGGGCTGTTTCCTCGAAAAGGCTCCAACAAGTCTGGCTGGTCGAAGAGCTTCCTTTTTGTCTTGAACACCGACCAATCTTGTTGATCTCTCACTGATTACATGACATAAGAACATAAGAACATAAGAATTAGGAACAGGAGTAGGCCATCTAGCCCCTCGAGCCTGCTCCACCATTCAATAAGATCATGGCTGATCTGGCCGTGGACTCAGCTCCACTTACCCGCCCTCTCCCCATAACCCTTAATTCCCTTATTGGTTAAAAATCTATCTATCTGTGATTTGAATACATTCAATGAGCTAGCCTCAACTGATTCCTTGGGCTGAGAATTCCACAGATTCACAACCCTCTGGGAGAAGAAATTCCTTCTCAACTCGGTTTTAAATTGGCTCCCCCGTATTTTGAGGCTGTGCCCCCGAGTTCTAGTCTCCCCGACCAGTGGAAACAACCTCTCTGCCTCTATCTTGTCTATCCCTTTCATTATTTTAAATGTTTCTATAAGATCACTCCTCATCCTTCTGAACTCCAACGAGTAAAGACCCAGTCTACTCAATCTATCATCATAAGGTAACCCCCTCATCTCCGGAATCAACCGAGTGAATCGTCTCTGTACCCCCTCCAAAGCTAGTATATCCTTCCTTAAGTAAGGTGACCAAAACTGCACGCAGTACTCAAGGTGCGGCCTCACCAATACCCTATACAGTTGCAGAAGGACCTCCCTGCTTTTGTACTCAATCCCTCTTGCAATAAAGGCCAACATTCCATTCGCCTTCCTGATTACCTGCTGCACCTGCAAACTAACTTTTTGGGATTCATGCACAAGGACCCCCAGGTCCCTCTGCACCGCAGCATGTTGTAATTTCTCCCCATTCAAATAATATTCCCTTTTACTGTGTTTTTTCCCAAGGTGGATGACCTCACACTTTCCGACATTGTATTCCATCTGCCAAACCTTAGCCCATTCGCTTAACCTATCTAAATCTCTTTGCAGCCTCTCTGTGTCCTCTACACAACCCGCTTTCCCACTAATCTTTGTGTCATCTGCAAATTTTGTTACACGACACTCTGCCCCCTCTTCCAGGTCATCTATGTATATTGTAAACAGTTGTGGTCCCAGCACCGATCCCTGTGGCACACCACTAACCACCGATTTCCATCCCGAAAAGGACCTATTTATCCTGACTTTCTGCTTTCTGTTAGCCAGCCAATTTTCTATCCATGCTAATACATTTCCTCTGACTCTGCGTACCTTTATCTTCTGCAGTAACCTTTTGTGTGGCACCTTATCGAATGCCTTTTGGAAATCTAAATACACCACATCCATCAGTACACCTCTATCCACCATGCTCGTTATATCCTCAAAGAATTCCAGTAAATTAGTTAAACATGATTTCCCCTTCATGAATCCGTGCTGCGTCTGCTTGATTGCACTATTCCTATCCAGATGTCCCGCTATTTCTTCCTTAATGATAGTTTCAAGCATTTTCCCCACTACAGATGTTAAACTAACCGTCCTATAGTTACCTGCTTTTTGTCTGTCCCCTTTTTTAAACAGAGGCGCTACATTAGCTGCTTTCCAATCCGCTGGTACCTCCCCAGAGTCCAGAGAACTTTGGTAGATTATAACGAATGCATCTGCTATAACTTCCGCCATCTCTTTTAATACCCTGGGATGCATTTCATCCGGATCAGGGGACTTGTCTACCTTGAGTCCCATTAGCCTATCCAGCACTACCTCCCTAGTGATAGTGATTGTCTCAAGGTCCTCCCTTCCCACATTCCTGTGACCAGCAATTTCTGGCATGGTTTTTGTGTCTTCCACTGTGAAGACCGAAGCAAAATAATTGTTTAAGGTCTCAGCCATTTCCATATTTCCCATTATTAAATTCCCCTTCTCATCTTCTAAGGGACCAACATTTACTTTAGTCACTCTTTTCCGTTTTATATATCTGTAAAAGCTTTTACTATCCGTTTTTATGTTTTGCGCAAGTTTACCTTCGTAATCTATCTTTCCTTTCTTTATTGCTTTCTTAGTCATTCATTGCTGTCGTTTAAAATTTTCCCAATCTTCTATTTTCCCACCAACCTTGGCCACCTTATATGCATTGGTTTTTAATTTGATACTCTCCTTTATTTCCTTGGTTATCCACGGCTGGTTTATCCCTTCTCTTACCACCCTTCTTTTTCACTGGAATATATTTTGTTGAGCACTATGAAAGAGCTCCTTAAAAGTCCTCCACTGTTCCTCAATTGTGCCACCGTTTAGTCTGTGTTCCCAGTCTACTTTAGCCAACTCTGCTTTCATCCCACTATAGTCCCCTTTGTTTAAGCATAGTATGCTCGTTTGAGACACTACTTCCTCATCCTCAATCTGTATTACAAATTCAACCATACTGTGATCACTCATTCCGAGAGGATCTTTTACTAGGAGATCGTTTATTATTCCTGTCTCATTACACAGGACCAGATCTAAGATAGCTTGCTTCCTTGTAGGTTCTGTAACATACTGTTCTCAGAAACAATCCCGTATGCATTCTATGAATTCCTCCTCCAGGCTACCCCGTGCGATTTGATTTGACCAATCGATATGTAGGTTAAAATCCCCCATGATTACTGCCGTTCCTTTTTCACATGCCTCCATTATTCCCTTGAATATTGCCCGCCCCACCGTGAAGTTATTATTTGGGCCTATAAACTACGCCCACCAGTGACTTTTTCCCCTTACTATCTCTAATCTCCACCCACCATGATTCAACATTTTGTTCGTTAGAGCCAATATCGTCTCTCACAACTGCCCTGATACCATCCTTTATTAACAGAGCTACCCCACCTCCTTTCCCTTCTTGTCTATCTTTACAAATCATCAGATACCCCTGTATGTTTAATTCCCAGTCTTGGCCACCCTGCAACCA
This sequence comes from Pristiophorus japonicus, assembly GCF_044704955.1. NCBI lineage: Eukaryota > Metazoa > Chordata > Chondrichthyes > Pristiophoridae > Pristiophorus > Pristiophorus japonicus. The sequence continues at coordinate 207,780,874 of NC_091986.1, forward strand.
CGTTTCTGTAATGGTCACCAAATCATACCCATTTGTAATGATTTGTGCCGTCAACTCATTTACTGTATTTCGAATGCTGCGTGCATTTAGGTAGAGTGTTTTAATACTAGTTTTTAAACCATGATTTTTAGTTTTGACCCCTCCTGCAGCCCCTTTATATTCAGTGGCCCTTTTTGTGTTTTGTCTTGGGTTTCTCTGCCCTCCACTTTTACTCATCTCCTTTCTGTCTTTTGCTTTTGTCTCCTTTTTGTTTCCCTCTGTCTCCCTGCATTGTTCCCATCCCCCTGCCATATTAGTTTAACTCCTCCCCAACAGCACTAGCAAACACTCCCCCAAGGACATTGGTTCCGGTCCTGCTTAGGTGCAGACCGTCCGGGCTATACTGGTCCCACCTCCCCCAGAACCGGTTCCAATGCCCCAGGAATTTGAATCCCTCCCTGCTGCACCACTGCTCAAGCCACGTATTCATCTAAGCTATCCTGCGATTCCTACTCTGACTAGCATGTGGCACTGGTAGCAATCCTAAGATTACTACTTTTGAGGTCCTATTTTTTAATTTAGCTCCTAGCTCCTTAAATTCGTCTCGTAGGACCTCATCCCTTTTTTTACCTATATCGTTGGTACCAATGTGCACCACGACAACTGGCTGTTCACCCTCCCTTTTCAGAATGTCCTGCACCCGCTCCGAGACATCCTTGACCCTTGCACCAGGGAGGCAACATACCATCCTGGAGTCTCGGTTGCGGCTGCAGAAACACCTACCTATTCCCCTTACAATCGAATCCCCTATCACTATCGCTCTCCCACTCTTTTTCCTGCCCTCCGTGCAGCAGAGCCAGCCACGGTGCCATGAACTTGTCTGCTGCTGCCCTCCCCTGATGAGTCATCCCCTCAACAGTACTCAAAACGGTGTATCTGTTTTGCAGGGGGATGACCGCAGGGGACCCCTGCACTACCTTCCTTGCACTGCTCTTCCTGCTGGTCTTCCATTCCCTAGCTGGCTGTGGACCCTTTACCTGCGGTAAGACTAACTCGCTACACGTGCTACTCACGTCATTCTCAGCATCGTGGATGCTCCAGAGTGAATCCACCCTCAGCTCCAATTCCGCAACGCGGTCCGTCAGGAGCTGGAGGCGGATACACTTCCCGCATACGTAGTCCGGAAGTGTCCCTGAGTTCCCACATGGTACAGGAGGAGCATATCACGTGACCGAGCTCTCCTGCCATGACTTAACCCTTAGATACACTTAAATTGGCAACAACAATGCTAAAGTTTACTCACTGATATAGAAGAGAAAAAAGAAAAACTACTCACCAATCACCAGCCAATCACTTACCCCCTTGGCTGTGACGTCACCTTTCTGTTACTTTCTACTTCTTTTTTGCCTTCTCCCTGTAGCTGCACCGGTACGTCTCAGTGACGCACCTCCTCACGCTGCCCCCACTGCCGCCGCGTTGGGCCTTTTTAGGCCTCTCGCCGACCCCAGAACTCACGCCTCTCCACGCACCTCCTCAGGGCCCTGTCCATCAACCATCTTCCTGCCATTTCAGCCATTGATTCCTGCCCACCTGATGTGTATTCCGTGGGTCATGTTTGGACCTGTCCCACATCAGCCGTCTGCCCTTCCCCAGTAACAGCCAAGTTACAAAACTTAAAGTCCAAAAGTGTAATTCCAAAAGTTTATGCTTTTGTTGTCGGAAGTTTTCGCCGGATTCTTACATACAGTTTTAAAAAATGCATTCTTGGGATATGGGCATCACTGGCAAGGCCGACATCCACTGTCCAGGAGTAATTTCCCTTGAAAAAGTGTTGGTAGGCCTTCTTCTTGAACCGTTCCAGGATTTTGTCCCAGCAACGATGAAGGAACGATGGGGACCAAAAACAATGGCTTCCGTCCCTGCCACAGGTGCACGGGATCATCACGTCCCAGTCACACACACCATCCCGTCTTGGGCTGTATAAAAGCATAAGGAATAGGATCAGGAGTAGGCCATACAACCCCTCGAGGCTGCTCCACTATTTAATAAAATCATGGCTGATCTTCTACTTTCCACTTTCCTGCCTGATCCCTATGTTCCCTTGATTCCCTTGGTGTCCAAAACTCTATCGATCTCAACCTCAAATATACTCAACGACTGAGAATTCACAGCCCTCTGGGGTAGAGAATTCCATAGATTCACAACCCTCTGAGGAAGAAATTCCACCACATCTCAATCCTTAATGGCCGACCCTCTATCCTGAGACCTTGACCCTGAGTTGTAGACTCGCCTATATCAATGTAAGTTTTTGTTGTTATTGTGGGACTGTCAACTTGTCTACAAAGCAGCGTATTTCAGTACCAGAAGCAGTTCAGATGCACTTACAAATGAACCTCGTTAAAACACTCTAGGCTTCCATTTGCTTAATCATGGTTCTCTCAAATTGTACACAATAATTAATTTCAATTTTCCCCACCATTTGTGTGTAAGATAATAGGTTTCTGCAAAGCAAATTATCATGCTTTAATGAGCTTTGCCATATAATAAAAATTCCCCATGAAGCCATCCATATTCTCTCAGGTTTCTTGTTCTCTCATCTTGGGAACCATTAGCCGATTGACTCACTAATCACAGCAGGTCACCTCTCCCTTTGTACTTCAATTATCAAGATTGAAGACAGACAGAGAACGGGCCATTTGGTAGAATCTGCCCTCGGCTGCCCTGTGAACAGCCTCAGACATTAATTGGGTGTTTTGAAGGAATATCCCGTTCGAACTCGTCAAACCATGCTGGCCTTTAACCTCTCATGACTGTCCATATGAAATGATTCTTGTTGCTTCAGCAATGGGAAAGGCATATGCTCATAACATATTTTGTCACCGCTGTTTATACGGTTATATGGAGATAATGGAAGCAGGTATGTTAGTGGGAAAGCAAATTATGAGGACACAAAAAATCTGCAAATCTGCTAAGTGAGTGGGCAAAAATTTGGCAGCTGGAGTAAAATGTGGGAAAATGTGAGGTTATCCACTTTGGCAGAAATAATTGAAAAGCAAATTATAATTTAAATGGATAAAAAT